>NW_027202604.1:37478285-37848285 GCF_024711535.1 Dipodomys merriami | reverse complement strand
ACAGATAGAGTCCCAGGAAGGACCTTCCTGGCTCGTGTGTCCGTGCGTGATGGGCGATGTCATTACCGGTGTCTCTCACCCTGCCGCAGGCAGCAGGGGACAGACAGAGAAAGAGCAGCGCCGGGGTTTTGCAGGTCCCCTGTGGCTTGCGGAGCGCTTTGGCTCAGTATGGCACTCTACGCAAACCTCGTGAGAGCCCCTAGGGGGAACTTCACCGGGAGGGCCCAGGGCGGCCTACTAGGAACAAGTCTCTTAACACACACTTCCTGAGTTGGGATCTACACCCCCAGTCCATGGGAGCTTGGAATTTCCTCCGCCTTTCTTGGCCTTCCTCGGTTCTCTGGAGATGGCCAGACCTCCTCCTTCAGAGCTGGGTTTAGAGACGGATGATGAGAACCGTGCTCGCCAGGTGCTTGGATGCACCGGGCTTGTTGCAAGTGGTTGGCAGGTACACAGCACTTTCCCGTACTCCCCGCTTTCTGGCAGGCCTGGGGCTTGAACTCAGGGCCTTGCACTTGATAGGCAAGCACTGAACACAGCTTTAGCATGCCCTCCTCCTGATTTCTAAGGTCATGAAACCCACGCGTGGATTCACTCCCTATTTTCTGAGAGGTGAGGAAGCCAGGTTTTGAGCCCCGTGGCTTCCAAAGCATAGACACTTGAGACCTTCCAGCGTGTCTGAGATACATGTCCCTGGAAAGCACACACTGGGCGCGGGACCTAGTACGTGCTCAATAAAAGCTCTCCATGTGCCAGTCACGTGTCACTGTCACCTGGGGGTGGTGGGTCCCCAAAGTATAGATGCCAAATCTACAATGTGAAGCTGGAGGCGCCTTGGGGTCACAGTGAATGAAGATGGGATGCCTTAGGGGTGCCAGCGAGGGGCGGGCACAGTGGGGTCAGCTCCACCTCTGCCGTCACCCGTCACATCTGCTAGTCAGAATGAGGGCCCATTTCACCCCTTGTACTGGGAGGTCAACAGGGGACAGTGACTCTTGTTCCCATTCCACAGTTGAAGGAACTGAGGCCCCAGAGATGAAGTGAACAGCCCAGGGTCCCCTAGCCAGGATTCCAGAGAGCTCAGTGTTGAATGTGAAGCCCTCCAGTGTCAGATCCTGGGTTCCTAACCGTGGCGGCACAGCCCAACTTGGCACTTGGCAGAAGAAGAAAGACATGTCTCCCCCCCCCCCCCGCCTCAGGGCTTCTCCACCTTCTGGGGCTGTGTGGCCGTGGACAAGTTCCTCTCCCCCTCTGAACTTCAGCCTCTGGTTCACCAATTCCTCCTTCCTGAAGTGTGTGGAAGAGGAAGGAAGGGAGGCTGGAGGAGGCCAAGCAGGGGGGGTGGGCACGGCGTGGGGACACAGGTCCGCTTCCTCCCCTCGTCCCCTTACCCCTCTCCCCGCCCCCCCGGCCCCCAGCCCAGGATGGCCAGCTGTCGGAGGCTGCTGGGCGGGGCCGGCCCCAGTGCCAGGCTCAGCTGAGCTCATCAGGGCCCTTTGTCACCCAACGCTTGCCGGCCTGGGCCCTGGTGTTGGGTGTCGGGCGGATTGGATTCTCTCTCCTGGCAGGGGTGGCGAGGTGGGCAGGAAGAAGTGGGCGGCGGGGGCTGTGGCTGCTGTCCGCGGTGCTGAACGGTGGGGCTCCGGGTGAGGCTCCGTGGGGCCCAGGCCAGCGCCTGGCCAGTCAGGGGAAGCTCCCACCACCGCCCCCCAACCCCCAACTGAAGCCTGGGGCCGGGCGGCCGAGCTTGGCTGGCTTCCCCGGCCAGGCCTGAGGCCTTGGGTACGTGGCTGGGGCTGAGGAGGGGTGAGGGGGACCGAGTACTGTGGTGGTGGTGGGAGTGTGCGCTGGGGGAGGGGACATGCCGGAAGCCAGGGTCTCGGGGGGCATGTGGGAGCGTGGGGAGGGGTGCTGAGGCCCATTTAGAAGTGTGGCCGTGCGTGGGGTAGATCCAAGAGCCGCGCGGGGCCCTGTGCTGTGGGGCGGGAAAGATCTCAGAGCCGCCCAGCGGGCGTAGGTTGTATGCAGGGGTCAGTTACGTGGTGTGGCAGGTTGCTGGGGTTTGGGGGTGCTGGGGGACCCCCGGGGGGTGAGCGTGGTTTGCGTCCATCCTCGTTGATACTCGGGGCGCTGTGTGCCCGGCCCCGGTCACCGACTGTGTGCTGGTCCTACAGGAGTCGCCCCGACCATGTAGATGGCAGCCCTGGCCAGCAGCATGGACCCCGCCACTGAACGGAGACGCCTGGATCTGCGGCCCTGAGCCCCTCCCGCCCCGGACGCCACCCCCAGCCGGAGACACCGCCGGGCGCCCGCCGCCGCCGCTGCCGCCGCCGCTGCCGCCGCCGGCCCACAAGGGTGGACCACGCACAGACATCACCCCCAAGCCGGCCGTGCAGCGTGACCCTCGGGCCCGCCCCGAGCCGGGGCCTTGGCAGCCATGGGTGATCTGACCAACAGTGACTTTTACTCCAAAAACCAAAGAAACGAGTCGAGCCATGGGGGCGAGCTGGGGTGCACAATGGAGGAGCTCCGCTCCCTCATGGAGCTGCGGGGCACCGAGGCGGTGGTCAAGATCAAGGAGACGTACGGGGACACGGAAGCCATCTGCCGGCGCCTCAAAACCTCACCCACTGAAGGTAGGTGTGCAAGGCTTGAACCCAGAGCCTCAGCTGGGTTGGCGCAGGGGCCGCGTTCCTGTAGTTGAAGGAGGGGCAGGAGGGGCACGCAAAGTGGAGCCAGGCGTGACTGCCCCCCACCTCGGCCCGCCTCGGCCCCATTCACAAGCGCAGCCAAGCAGGCCTCGCCCCTGCCCCTGCCCCAGCCGTCCCCAGCCGCTGGCCCAGCCCACGGCAGCAGACACCACCCGGCCCCGTGGCCAGCCTGGGGGGCACGTGACTCCCAAGTCCAGACTCTGGGTGGGAGTGGCCAGGGGACAGCAGGAAGACATGTGGTGACAGGCGGGCAGTGGGTGTCCCGTGGCTGGCCCTGGGCTTGCTTACAGTTGTTGGGATGAGCAGATCTGGGGCTCCTGAGGGTCTTTCTGGGGGTCAGAGAGGAGAAAGGCTAGCCTGGCATGCTCGGGTCCCCATTCCCGCACATCCGCGTTCCCTCCTGCTGGCCAGGAAGGGACAGCCCACTCGCCAACACAAGGGCTGTCCAGCTGTCCCAAGCCTGCGACGGTGCAGAGATCACACTGAGCTTTTATTCCTTCTGGTCTACTGCATGGTATGCTGACCCTTGGCCCTGGCATACAGTAGGTGTTCAATTAATGGAAGTAGATGTCAGTCCCCCCACCCCACCTCCTGAAATACCTCATACCGAATTGGAGAACCCTGACTCGTATGTCCAGTCCGCATGGCTGGCAGGCTTGCGTGTGGCTCTCCCCAGGGGCCCTCAGAGGCCAGCGGGCAGCCTGCCGCCGTCCCCAGTGCCCAGCCCCGCCGTTTCCAGCCTCTCCCAGGGCCTGTGCCCTGCTTGTCTGGCACGGGAGCAGTGCGGAGCTCTGTGTCTCCGTGTTCGGCTGCTCTTGCTGAGGTCTTGGTGTAAGGCTGAGCTGGCGTGGATCTCAGAAACATTTCTGGCTTGGAAGGGAAGCTTGGGAGCCCTGAAGGGCCGGGCTCTGCGGGGGTATTCCTGAATCCCAGCCCGAGACGGCAGAGTTCACTCCACCACTGGGCCGGAAGCAAGCCTCTTCCATGGCCTGCGGGCGGGATTTTCCCACGCGTGGATGTTCAGCCCATGACCTTCTCCCTGGAACACAAGCCAGACCCTTGAAGGGAACGTGGAGTCTCGAGGATCCCCGGAAATGGGCCAGGCACCTTGCTCTGCCCTGCAGCAAGGAGAGCTTTCCTAGTCCCAGCTCTGGGCCGGGCTCCAGGCTCTGGGGTGGGGGGCAGGCAGGGCATCAGAAGGCTTCCTGGAGGAGGCGTTCGGACCTGGCTGTGGAAGGAGCTCAAAAGGCTTGAGGCCTGCAGAGCGATTGCAGATTTCCGTTGAGTACGGGTGGGTGGCAAGAAGCCCGGCTCTGGGTGGAAATGGACTCCGTCTCCTCATCTGTGAAGTGGGAGGAATGATATAACCCTGGCTCTCCCGGCCAGCAGGGGCCCGATTGTGTGGGCCTCAGTTTGCCCACACAACAGTTTGCTCAGTTTCTCAGGAGGATCACGTGGTATCGGAGGAAAGAGCTCCCCCGCCCCTGTGGAGCATCCAGAGCCAGAGCGGGGGGAGGGGGCGGGAGCCAGGGCAGACCACTGGCCAGGGTTCAAATCCCAGCACTGCCACTGGCAGCTGTGGGGCTCTGGGTGTGTTGCTCTGCCTCGCTGGGGCTGGGCTGGCTTCTGTGTAAAGCGGGGAGAGCGAGGTCACCAGGCGCCCGCCGGCCCCCGGTGCTGACAAGGCAGCCACCATACGTCGTTAAAGATGGGAAGGTGCGGGCTGGGAAGGTGGCTCAGTGGTAGAGCGCTTGCCTGGCATGCCTGAGGCCCTGGGTTCGATTCCTCAGCACCACATAAGCAGGAAAAGCTGGAAGTGGCGCTGTGGCTCCAGTGGTAGAGCGCTAGCCTTGAGCTGAAGAGCTGAGGGACAGCGCCCAGGCCCAGAGTTCAGGCTCCACCACCACCACCACCACCAAAAAGATGGGAAGGTGCTTGAGTGGTGGAGCGCCCACCTGGAGGGAAAAAGCCAAGCAAGAGTGCAGGGCCCCAGGGCTCTGAGTTCAAGCACACACACACACACACACACACACACACACACACACACACACACACACACACACACACACACACACACACACACGGGCTCTGAGTTCAAACACACACACACACACACACACACACACACACACACACACACACACACACACACAGAGTGTTCCCAGCCCCATCCCTGTGAAAAGAGGCCATCAGATCTGGCAGCCTAGCAGGGCGCCCGGGACCATGAGGGGCCATTGTGGGGGGCCATGAGGCCTGGAGGCAGAGTGGACATTCCCTGCAGCGCCCCCAGAAACCGGCTCAGTGACGGGGGTAGGGGAAAGAGAAACAGGACACTGGTGTCACCCCAGAACAAGCAGCCCCCCCCGCCCTGTCCCCTGAGCCACAGGAGGCTGGCGGCCAGCGCCTGCCTTTCCTGGCCCCCAAACCTCAGGCTGCCGGGCAGGGTGGCCCGCCCGGACCCTGTGCATGCGCCGTGGCCCCGTGTGTCTCTGGGACGGTGCAGACGGCATCCGGGCGCATCTCTGCCCGAGCCCCGCATCCCCGCGGGCCACGTGGGGTTTTCACGAGTGGAGAGGCGAACGTCAGCCCTGGGCTGGAGCCGCAGGTGGCGGCCCGTGGGTTAACGCAGCGCCAGCCTGCTCTGGTCGCCTTGGTGATCCTCTAAAAGCAGTTGGGCGGCAGGCCTGCGAGTCACGTGCCGCCCACGGCCTCCGGAATTACCAGCAGAGTAAATCCACGAGTCCATCCACGCCTGCTGTTCCTCGTCCCCGGGGAGATGGTCCCGTGGGCGGAGGGGCGGAGGGGCACGGTGACCCCCGCAGCCAGCCCTCACGCCCCACCCCCACCCCACTGGGCAAGGCTGCGTGGCCTGGCTTTGCCCCCAGACCGACTGAGTGGCCGCAGTTGGCCAGATAGATGCCAACATAGCAGGCCAAGCTCATCACTGGCCACTGACGCCTGTGATCCTAACTACGGGGGAGGCTGAGATCTAGAGGATGGTGGTTCAAGGCCAACCCCATCAGAAATGTCCTTAAGGCTCCTAGCTCCAAAAGTAACCAGCAAAAAGCTGGGCTAGCAGTGTGTGTTAAGGGGAAGGACACCCGCCGAGCCAGCAAGCTGAGCAAGGGTTGGAGGAGGGGTGATCCTGCCCGGCTGGGTCAATATCAGCTGAGACCTCCTTCAAGCCAAGGCTCAAGGACAGCGATGGGGTGAGGAAATGTCACATTCATGGGGAATCCTAGACCCAGGGCTGGAGGCGGTCAGCCCTTGACGAGGCCCAGACGGGGAGTCCTGGCTGGGAGGCCAGCTCTCCTCACTTGCTGTGTGATCTTAGGCAAATTTCTTTCCCTCTCTGAACCTCTCCGGAGAGCAGGTCTAGACAAAGCTGTTGAGGAAATAGCCAGCGAAAGATTATGCCTAAGCCTCTCCCTTCCCAAAGCCCAACTCCTCACAGCGGCAGAGTAAACGTGTTCAATTGTGCCGCTCCCTGCCCCCAAACCCACGCTTCCTGCTGCGGCAGGCCACCTGTCTGCTGGTTGTGAGCAGCCCGAGGAGTTTAGAGCCCCAGTGCTTAACAGCCCGGAGTCCTTGAGAACCCTTCCCCAGAGCCCTGAGGGCATGCTGACTGAAAATTAACAGTAATTACCGGTTAAGTCTCCAGCTACCCTGCTCCTCACCCATCCCCTGGTGCGGCACACCCCACTCGGCCTGTTCACTGATTCATCCATCTCCTACCCGGAAGTGTGCACTGAGCACCTATTTAGTGCCAGATGCTGTCCTAGATGCTGTAGATGTGGGGAGGAGAGGCAATCACGGGGGCCTGCCCTGTGGAGGCGGCCTTTACTCTGCACCTCGGCCATCATGGCAGATGCCATGGCCTTCCCTGGGCCTTGGAGGGTGGGTGACAGAGACCACCCCCTTCACGGTGTCCATTTCCCGGCCCAGCCAAGCTTTCTGGAGGCCTATGCCCTTCCTGAACTTTCTACTTCCCAGAAGCCCCGGCAACAGGCCAGACTGGCCCGCCCTGGGTGGTAAAGAAGCTGAGGGTCACATGGAGGGTGGGTGCCCCGCCCCAGCCTCCCCCAGGGCCGGCCCGTGCTGTGTCCCCCCTCCCCGGGCCTCTCCCCCCCCCCCCCGCGTCCCTGACCCCCGCTGACCAGGGACAGCCAGCCGTGCTGAGCATGCGCGCACACCGGCCAGAAAACCCAGTCTCGATTTCACCCACCCAGTAGGGTGCTTGGACCTGCTGTGCCGGCCCTGGGGTAGATATCCCACGGGGCCTCGGAGTTGCGGGACAGGCGGGGGGGGGGGGGTGGGGGGGGGGCAGGGAGGGGGGCAGGGAGGGGGGGGGGCAGAGGCAGCCGAGGGGCTTTCCTGCGGGTGCAGGGGCGTCAAGGGCAGGGGCGCAGCGGCTGAGCAGAGGCCCCCAGAGACCATTTTCTGAAGCTGCCCCAGGCAAGGCTGCAAGGCCGCGGGAGAACCGCGCACGGCCGCCCCGCCAGCTCCCAGCAAGCCAGTGCCCCCCTCCCCCCCCACCCCGCCAGCTCCCAGCAAGCCAGTGCCCCCCTCCCCCCCCACCCCGCCAGCTCCCAGCAAGCCAGTGCCCCCCTCCCCCCCCACCCCGCCAGCTCCCAGCAAGCCAGTGCCCCCCTCCCCCCCCCCGCCAGCTCCCAGCAAGCCAGTGCCCCCCTCCCCCCCCACCAGCTCCCAGCAAGCCAGTGCCCCCCTCCCCCCCCACCAGCTCCCAGCAAGCCAGTGCCCCCCTCCCCCCCCACCCCGCCAGCTCCCAGCAAGCCAGTGCCCCCCTCCCCCCCCACCCCGCCAGCTCCCAGCAAGCCAGTGCCCCCCTCCCCCCCCCGCCAGCTCCCAGCAAGCCAGTGCCCCCCTCCCCCCCCGCCAGCTCCCAGCAAGCCAGTGCCCCCCTCCCCCCCCGCCAGCTCCCAGCAAGCCAGTGCCCCCCTCCCTCCCCCCCCACCAGCTCCCAGCAAGCCAGTGCCCCCCTCCCCCCCCGCCAGCTCCCAGCAAGCCAGTGCCCCCCTCCCCCCCCGCCAGCTCCCAGCAAGCCAGTGCCCCCCTCCCTCCCCCCCCACCAGCTCCCAGCAAGCCAGTGCCCCCCTCCCCCCCCGCCAGCTCCCAGCAAGCCAGTGCCCCCCTCCCGCCCTGCCAGCCTCCCAGCAAGCCAGTGCCCCCCTCCCCCCCCGCCCCGCCAGCTCCCAGCAAGCCAGTGCCCCCCTCCCCCCCCACCCCGCCAGCTCCCAGCAAGCCAGTGCCCCCCTCCCCCCCCGCCAGCTCCCAGCAAGCCAGTGCCCCCCTCCCCCCCCACCCCGCCAGCTCCCAGCAAGCCAGTGCCCCTCTCCCCCCCCACCCCGCCAGCTCCCAGCAAGCCAGTGCCCCCCTCCCCCCCCGCCAGCTCCCAGCAAGCCAGTGCCCCCTCCCCCCCCACCCCGCCAGCTCCCAGCAAGCCAGTGCCCCCCTCCCCCCCCACCCCGCCAGCTCCCAGCAAGCCAGTGCCCCCCTCCCCCCCCGCCAGCTCCCAGCAAGCCAGTGCCCCCCTCCCCCCCCACCCCGCCAGCTCCCAGCAAGCCAGTGCCCCCCTCCCCCCCCACCCCGCCAGCTCCCAGCAAGCCAGTGCCCCCCTCCCGCCCCCGCCAGCCTCCCAGCAAGCCAGTGCCCCCCTCCCCCCCCACCCCGCCAGCCTCCCAGCAAGCCAGTGCCCCCCTCCCCCCCCCGCCAGCTCCCAGCAAGCCAGTGCCCCCCTCCCCCCCCCGCCAGCTCCCAGCAAGCCAGTGCCCCCCTCCCCCCCCCGCCAGCTCCCAGCAAGCCAGTGCCCCCCTCCCGCCCTGCCAGCCTCCCAGCAAGCCAGTGCCCCCCTCCCCCCCACCCCGCCAGCTCCCAGCAAGCCAGTGCCCCCCTCCCCCCCACCCCGCCAGCTCCCAGCAAGCCAGTGCCCCCCTCCCCCCCCCGCCCCGCCAGCTCCCAGCAAGCCAGTGCCCCCCTCCCCCCCCACCCCGCCAGCCTCCCAGCAAGCCAGTGCCCCCCTCCCTCCCTGCCAGCTCCCAGCAAGCCAGTGCCCCCCTCCCCCCCACCCCGCCAGCTCCCAGCAAGCCAGTGCCCCCCTCCTTTCTCTCGTTCTGTTCCTGGCTGGACAGAACCCGATGGAATGTGAGCTGAAGGATCTGGGGGACGTGGTGTCTCCCCACAAACCTGCAGATGGCTGGGGAGATGGGCCTTCCTGGTTGCTAGGCAACCCGGCACAACAAGGAGGGGAGGGGTGGGAGGAGAAAGAAGGGGAAAGGAGAGGAGGGAGGGGAAGGGGAGGGAGGGGAGATGTGAGGAGGGGAGGGGAGAGGAGGGAGGAGCTGGAGAGGGGAGGGGAAGAGAAGGGAGAGGCAGGGAGGGGAGAGGGAGAGGAGAGGTGGGGAGGAAAGAGGGAGGGGAAGGGAGGGGTGGGGAGAGGTGGGGAGGAGAGAATGAGGAGGGGAGAGGTGGGGAGGGGAGAAGCAGGGAGGGGAGGAGAGAAGTGGGAGGGGAGGGGTGAGATGGGGAGGGGAGGGGGGGATGGTTCACACTCACCCCTCCCTCCTCTCCATGCCCCAGACCCAGGTCCTGTGGCAGCAGCGGTTCTGTGTGCCTGGTCTTAAGCTCTTGGGGACGACAGTAACACTCACGTTTCAGATTAGGTAGAGCCATGGTGGGTGAAGAGGAGAGGGAAGGGGAAGAGGTTGGAGTGAGTGAATCGGGGAGATGGCTGTCCTGGCCACATTGGGAAGGACGTCCACCATGGCCCCTTGTACTTTTGGTCAGAAGAGGTGTGGCTGAGCTGGGCATCGGTGGTTCACACCTGTCATCCTAGTTACTCAGGAGGCTGAGATCTGAGGGTCATGGTTCAAAGCCAGCCCTGGCAAGGAAAGTCCATGAGACACTTATGTCCAATAAACCACCAGAAAACCGGAAGTGGTGCTGTAGCTCCAGTGGTAGAGTGCTCACCTTGAGCTGAGGAGCTGAGGGACAGCGCCCAGGCCCAGAGTTCAAGCCCCATGACTGACAAAAAAAAAAAAAAAAAGAAGTGGTGCAGCTGGGGGGAGGAGGGGCTGGCTGGGGCTGGCTGGGGCCGGCAGCCAGAGCCTTGGAGCCTGGATTCAGAGGTGACCTCAGAAGCAGAGAAAGTTCTCCCTTATAAAACACCGAGTCAGGCTGCAGTGAGCATGGTGGTGGTTTTGCTGAGCAGGGGGCCATGGAGGCCCTTTGCCACCCTCGCAGAGGGATTCCAGAGAGAAGGGACAGAAGGAGACACACAGCTAGTCCCATCCTCCACCGCCCGCAGCTGGGCAGACATCACTAATGGATCCCAGCGAGCAGCTCAGGCTCACTCTGATGTGGTGTGTGCTGGGCAGACATCACTAATGGATCCCAGCGAGCGGCTCAGGCTCATGCTCAGCTGGGTGAGTGCTTTAGTCATGACCTGGCCTGGGTCCAGACAGCCAGACAGACATGGAGTAGAGATCCAGACTCACGCGGGTCCTTATCTCTGTCCACACAGTGGGTGCCCCAAGCCGCCATGCTGAGGTGGCTGGGCCGGGTGGGCCGCCGCCTTCCAGGCCTTGTCCCCGCATGGCTGTGGCTGACTTCCAGGCCAAGGGGGGCCGGGAGCAAGGCCGGCTCCCCAGGGGTGACAGGACAGAGGGGACGTGTCTGGAGCCCAGCTCCCCCCTCCCGTCCCCCCTCCCCGGCTTCTGCACACCTCAGCTAGCTCTCCCCGCCCATCTTCCCCCCTCTCCCCCTCCCCCCCACCCCCCGTCCTCCATCCTGTGGAGGAGCTGGTTCTGGAAGCCGCCTCCTGCCAGGAGGACCCTGTGTTGTGGAAATGGGGGCGTCCACCTTCTCCGGAGTTTCCGAGTTTCACCCTGGGGTTGTGGAGGCTGGCGGCTTGCACGGGGTGGGGCTCAGGTTGAGGCTCTCCACGGGGGTGCCCACGGCTTTCCCAGCCCTGGGGGTCCAGATGGAGCCCCGCCCTGGCCCCCATCAGCAAGAAGGATGCTGGGGGCCACTAGTGCCTGCTGTGTGACTCTGGGCACCCAGAGAGGAGACCCCACCCCCCCACCCCCCCACCCCCGTGCCAGTCCTCTCTTCTCGATGTCATTCTACAGCATCGAGAGCGGCTGTGTGCGTATTGAGCATCTACTGTATTTCAGAGCGATGTCTTCATGAAGCTCAGAGTCAGCCAGGGAGTCGAAGGCAAAAACAAACAGACCAAAAAGAAAAAAACAACAACTTAATTGCTTTCTTTATTAATTATGATTAAAATGAAAGTGATTTTTGGGGAGCTCTGAAGACACTCTAAAGGGAATCCAACCTAGCAAGGAGGGGAGCTCAGCCAAAGAAAATGCTGAGCCTAAGTACAGAGGTGGAGAAGAGCATTCAGGTCCAGGGAATAGCATGTGCCAAGGCTCTGCGGCAGGCAAGCGTGGTGTTGAAACCTCTAAAAGGAGTCTGGAGGCGTGGCTGGAGCCTCGTGGCGAGGAGGAGGGCAGGCCGTCCGAGTCCCGGGCGGACTGTGGCTTTGTCTGTGTGTCATGGGATGCGGGCTCGACTTGAACTCCATGTGTAAGACACCCCTCGGTTGCTGCGTGGAAAATGGATGGGGTGGGGGGTCGGACCCGCGAGCCAAGAGGGCAGTGGCTGTGGATAGGAGAGGAACTTTTCTTTGGATAGAGGACCCCGAGGAGAGCAGGAGACAGGACACAAAGGGAAAGCAGAGATGGCCGGGTCCTACCCTGAGCACTGTGTGCCCAGCAAGTCATTCGGATCCTCACAAGCGGGTGCGGCCTGAGCCTGGCCCGTGGTGTGGAGGAGCTGGAGATGTCAACCCGGAAGGCTGTCCCTGTGCTCCCACAGTGTGTGTCGGTGTAAAACTAAAACTTTGAGTGGCTCCGCCTCCACGCGAACACTGCTCTCCAGACTGCAGTGAAAACGTCGCGTCAAAACTGACCACGGCCACCTTCCCCCAGAGACCACGCTTCCGTGAGTTTGGAGCAGATTCCCGCAGACCTCGCGCACACGTGCACGAACGCGCCCTAGGAAACACTGGCAGACGTTTTGCAGAGGTGCTGTGCAGAGTACATGAGGCTTTACAGAGGTGCTGTGCGGAGTAGATGAGGTTTTTCAGAGGTGCTGTGCAGAGTAGATGAGGTTTTTCAGAGGTGCTGTGCAGCGTAGATGAGGTTTTGCAGAAGTGCTGTGCAGAGTAGACAGAGGTTTTGCAGAGGTGCTGTGCAGCGTAGATGAGGTTTTGCAGAGGTGCTGTGCAGAGTAGATGAGGTTTTGCAGAGGTGCTGTGCAGCGTAGATGAGGTTTTGCAGAGGTGCTGTGCAGAGTAGATGAGGTTTTGCAGAGGTGCTGTGCAGCGTAGATGAGGTTTTGCAGAGGTGCTGTGCAGAGTAGATGAGGTTTTTCAGAGGTGCTGTGCAGCGTACCGGAGCGGACCTGCCCTCGGCACTCTGAACCGTGCCTTCCTCGCTGAACGTCTGCCTGGAGAGCCTTCCGTGTGAGTTCGTGGAAGCGGCTCCCGTTTCCCACCCTCAGTCTGGAACACGGTACTTTGTGTGCCGCAGTTGTGTAGCTGTAGCCCACTTGCTTTTCAGGGCAGAACTGCGGTGTGCTTGTTGGTGGCTTCTGTTTTGTTTTATAAATGTAGCTTTCAAGGGGCGTGGAGCGATGTGTTTCGTCCATTACATTTATGGGAAGGAGGAACCCACATCACACTGGCGCACAAATGCTTGGCGACAGGCAGCCTGGTGGCCGGGTCTCCCCGAGTCCCTCCCGGCGGGCGGCCAGCGCGCCCTGAGCTCGCGGCATGCGGCCTCTGTGCAGCAGGGTCTGTCGGGAGAGCAGCGGGGAGCACACAGGACCCGCTCTGATCTCAGCTCTGGGTCCGCGTGGCCGATGCAGAAAGAGGACAGGCGTGGAAACCCCGAGATCTGGGTTCGAGTCCTAGCTGGGCGAGGTCCCCCAGTGGGTGGGGTGAAGCTGCCCCGGCTCCCCCACCAGAGGAAACAGGTTCCAAGTGGGCATCGAGGCCAAAGCGAACTGAGCACCTTCTGTCTTCCAGGAGTAAGGAAGAGCAGCCCCAGCCCTGAGGCTTCTCTGGTCCCTGAAGGACGGAGAACCTGTGTGGTGATTGGATTGGGAGCTGTCAGTCACTGCTCCCAGGTCCGAGCGCCCGCCCTCCCTGAGCCAGGCCTCTGGTGGAGATCCCTGCGTATGTCACATCTGTGACAAGGTTCCTTTTTTCTTCCCTTTTTTCCCCAACCACTGACACCAAAGAAAAACTCTCTGGTAGCCCGAGGCTGCGGTTTGTTTGCTGCTTTCAAAGACAGAGAAGAGAAAAGCAGGGGGTTGGGACACTGGCTGAGCAAAGGCTCAGGGGCTGAGAGGGAAATCCAGCTGTGCCCAGGACAACTGGGAGAGAATCAGCGGGCCTCCGCCGCGGGGTGACAGCGGTGGCCGCCACCACCAAACCCCACCCTACGCGGGGCTCTCCTCCCGCCAGCGCCAGGACCCCCAGCTGGCGGCCCTAGGGGAAGAGTCTGGAGAAGCATCCCGGTGTCTGCACGCAAGCCCACAGCCACCAGCTGTTTCCAGATGAGTCCTTCGTGTGGCCTGTGGGGAAACTGAGGCCCAGAGAGGGGAAGGGGCTTGTCCAAGGTCCTTCTGCTGTTCCTCTGCTCACCGTGAGGCCCCTCCACCCCCCTTGTGCCATGGGGGGGGACACTCTGCTCTGGCCCCTCCCCCTTCCAGCCCAGGGCTGAGGGGGGTCACACTGGCAGCCTAGGGCAGAACCAGCCCCAAGCATGTTACATTTGGCCCTGAAATGTTCTCTATGGAGAGATTTCACAACAAATTCTGGCTGTCCAGTTTGGAAGCCAAGTACCGGTGCTCACGCCTGTCATCCTAGCTACCCAGTTTGGCTGAGATCTGAGGCTCATGGTTCAAAGGCAGCAGGGCAGACAAGTCTGTGGGATTCTTATCTCCAATCCACCATCCACAAGCCAGAAGTGGAGCCATGGCTCAAGTGATAACGTGCCAGCCGCGAGTGAAAATGTTAAAGGACAGCACCCAGACTGCGAGTTCAAGACCCAATCCTGGAAAACAAAAACGCTGTTGGCTGCAGGCGCTGCTGTATGCGAAACTACTCCATAGGTTAGCTCTGACCACCACACCGCCACGCACGTCAGAAGGAGAATCCGAGGCTCAGAGAACTAAAGCCAGCAGCTGAGATCCACAGCCAAGCAGAGTTTATAGGAGAAAATTAAAACAACCCAGTCAAGCACTACTACTTCACTGGCCAGGAGACTGGGAAAATGCAGGGCAGGCTCCCCGGTGGCGCCAGGCTGTGGGTTCACATCCCTGGACACCAAAACAAATACTGCTTCACAGCTCCGGAGACCAGAACTCAAAAGCAGGCAGGAAGCTGGGCGCTGGTGGCTCACGCCTGTCATCCTAGCTACTCAGGAGGCTGAGATCTGAGGATCACGGTTCAAAGCCAGCCCGGGCAGGAAAGTCCATGAGACTCTTATCTCCAATGAACCACCAGAAAACCAGAAGTGGTGCTGTAGCTCAAGTGGTAGAGCGCTGACCTTGAGCTGAAGAGCTGAGGGACAACGCCCAGGCCCAGAGTTCAAGCCCCACGACTGACTGACCTCTGTCCAAAACTGGCAAGAATCCCCTTTCCTCCCTTCCCTCCCCCGTGGCCGCCTCCAGCTCCCGGTCGGCGCACATTCGGTGACTTGGGTGGCGGTGTCACTCAGAACCACCTGCAAAGTCCATCCCAGCTAACCCGGGTGGCGCCGTAGGGTACAGAGCCTCCGGCCCTGCCACATCCACGGGGCCGGATTGGGCGTGGGTATTCAGCCGTCTCTGCCTTGTTATGGCTCCACGTAGAGTTGCTGTGCTGTCTTTCTTTTCTCCCGTTTGCAATGGTCAGCCTCGGGACCTTTCTGCTTGTCGTTGTCAGAACCCCATTCAGTGGCCACGGGAGGTGTTTGGCTGTCATGACAGTGGCTGCGGGTGGGTTTCCCACCAGCTGCGGGTGATGGCGTGTCCTAAGAGGACTCCGTGGGCTCGGGTCCCGTGGATGGGACGGACTGAACCATGCGGGCTGTGGGCAGGGAACCCACAGCGAGTCGGGGACACCCAAGCCCTCGCCCCCCCCCCCCACGCTGCCTCTGGCACTTCACAGGAACCCACCTAGGGTTCAAGACCCCTGGGCCAGGAGTCTGGAAGGTTCCTGGCCTGTGATCCCAGGCCCCAGCCCAACCCGTCTGCCCCCCCTCCCCGCTCCGCCCCCAGGTCTGCCGGGCACCGCGCCGGACCTGGAAAAGAGGAAGCAGATTTTTGGGCAAAACTTTATACCTCCGAAGAAGCCAAAAACTTTCCTGCAGCTGGTGTGGGAGGCGCTGCAGGATGTGACGCTCATCATCCTGGAGATCGCCGCCATCATCTCCCTGGGCCTGTCCTTCTACCACCCACCCGGGGAGAGCAACGAAGGTAGGGGGACGCGTGGGGGGTGAGGGGGGGCTCCCAGGCACTCCGGAGGGCGCCCAGGATTCAGGACTCACCCAGAGACTGTGAGCAGCCCAGCGGGGCCCAGAGCTTCCCGGGTATGAAGTACAAGAATTAGACCCCATAGGGATGGACACCATGAGCATGTGAACCCCGGTTCTGAGCAGAAGCCACAAGCGCCCATCTCACAGATGAGGAGCCCGAGGCTCAGGGAGAGCAGGGTCCCGGGCTCACGGCATCCCAGTGACTACGTTGTTTTGTTTTGCTGGAGCCGAGCACCACAGAGCGGGTGATTTTAATGAGCAGGAAGGTATCCCTCCATGGTCTGGCAGGCCAGCGTTGCCCAGGAGACCATACAATCGAGTCATTTAAGCCAACAGCTCCAATCTTACAAGTAATAATAATACTCAAGTTGATTTTTCTGTCCCCCACAGAGGGTTTAAAGAATGAGAGGGGAGCTGGGAAGGGGTCCCGGTGGTACAGCGCTTGCCTGGCATGCACGAGACCCTGGGTTCCATTCCTCAGCACCACATAAGCAAAAAAAGTTGGAAGTGGCGCTGTGTCTCAGTGGTAGAGCGCTAGCCTTGAGCTGAAGAGCTGAGGGACAGCGCCCAGGCTGAGCTCAGGCCCCAAAACAAATAAAAATAAATAAGTAAAGACACGAGAGGAGGACACAACTCACATGATGGGGCCAAATCAGCCCGGCTGGAAAAGGAAGGGAAGCGAAATAAACCAGCAATCACTGATCCCATGATTGAGCTTCCAGGCAGCCAGGGCAGGAAAGGAAGTTAGATGATTCGAACAGTCAAGTGATCAATGAGGAGGAAGATGGCTTGTCTCCCGATGACGAACTCTGAGATGGACTTTCTCGAGGACGTTGTAGGAGACGCGCAGTGGGCAGACTTCTCTGTGACGTTCTATGGCGGATGGTGAAGTTCAGACGTGGCTACTTGGGGAAGCCTTGAACGGAGCTAGGGGCAGCACACAGAGTAGGACCACAGTTATTTCTGTGCCATCCTGACTTGGGAAGGGGCTGGTGTAGTCACCTGTGGCAGGGGGCACGTGGGCAGGTGTCCCCCTACCCCACAAGCTGAGGCGGCTGCGCAGGAGCCCCCGCTGGGACCCAGCAAACCGTGCCGCTCCTGGGCCTGTCCCTCGGCGCGCTGCCTCGGGGAGGGCCGGGTCGAGTCACGCAGACCCACGGCCTCCCGTGGCCTCCCGGGCAGGACTAGCTCAGAGGGACGCTGGCGGAGGGCGAGGCAGAGATGTGGGGCTCCTGTGGGGGACCCCCTTCCAGACGGAGCAGAGACCGAGGCCTGGGTCGGGGCAGCTCTGCCCAGACCCCGGGACTGTAGGTGGTCGGGCTGGAGTCACGAGCACCAGCATGCATGTGTCCGGGTTGGGCCCTGTACCTCAGTGTCTTAATCCCTCCCGTGCCAGGACTGCTGCCCTGTGCTGAGTGACACGGGCAAAGCACACAGTAGGTGCTTTACAGGGTGCTGTGCTGAGTGACATGGGAAAGGCATACAGTAGGTACTTTACAGTGTGCTGTGCTGAGTGATGAGGAAAGGCACACAGTAGGTGCTTTATAGAGTACCGTACTGAGTGACATGGGCAAGGCACACAGTAGGTGCTTTACAGGGTGCTGTGCTGAGTGACATGGGCAAGGCACACAGTAGGTGTTTTATAGAGCACAATGCTGAGTGACACGGGCAAAGCACACAGGTGCTGTGCAGAGTGACGTGGGAAAGGCACACAGTAGGTGTTTTACAGAGCACTGTGGCTCCACCACTTCAAAGGATTTTCTTGGGTGTCAGGCCCTGGTACCCACGTGGTAGGAGGCATCTTCATTTTCCTGATGAATAGGCAGACTGGGGTTCCGGGGGCTGGGGAGTTCCCCGAGGCCCTGCCGACAGGGGCAAGCTGCAGCTCACACTCCCCAGAGCAGGCAGAGCAGCGGCTCCCGGGCCCCTGTCCCAGGATCCCCAGAAAGACTTCAGTAGAGTCTGCTGTGCCTCCTGCCTCCCCCTGCCCCCGCCCCGCCCACCACACCAGGGCTGGTCCCGGGGTCCTGCACCCCGAAGGCTAAGGCCCAACCCTGCAGCGCACCATCTCTTCCACCACACCAAGACTCAGTGGGACCCCCACCCCCGGGAGTTTCTCAGGATTGATTTCTCAGGAAATCAAGCTAGTAAGCTGGGGGGGAGAGGGGAGGGGAGGGCTTGTACGCAAGGCCTGGGCTCTGTCCCTGAGCTTTTGTGCTCAAGACTAGTGTTCTACCACTTGGAGCCACAGCGCCACTTCTGGCTTCTTGGTACTTAATTGGAGATAAGTCTCACAGGCCTGCCTGGGGTGGCTGAGAACCGTGATCCTCAGATCTCAGTCCCTGAGTAGCTAGGATTGCAGGTGGGAGCCACTGATCACCCGGCTGTCACCTCATTTTGCAGATGAGAAAAGGAAAGCATATGGTGGCATAACAGGATTCGAACTCAGGGCTAACCTAACTTCCTGATTCAAAAGCAGGGTTGGCACTCTACTTCTTGAGCCACAGCCCCGCTTCTGACTATTTGATGGTTAATTGGACCTAAGAGTCTCATGAACTTTCCTGCCTGGTCTGGCTTCAAACCACAGTCTCAGATCTCAGCCTCCTGAGTAGCTAGGATGACAGGAGTTGAGCCACCGGCGCCCAGCTTCACAGGTGGACTTTAAACCCAGACTGTGGCCCCTCCGACCTGGGGACATTCTTCACCCGCTTCCTTCTGCTCCCTGCAGGGTGTGCAACAGCCCAGGGAGGGGCAGAGGATGAGGGAGAGGCGGAAGCCGGCTGGATCGAGGGGGCTGCCATCCTCCTCTCCGTCATCTGCGTGGTCCTGGTCACCGCCTTCAATGACTGGAGCAAGGAGAAGCAGTTCCGAGGTCTGCAGAGCCGCATCGAGCAGGAGCAGAAGTTCACTGTGGTCCGGGCCGGCCAAGTGGTCCAGATTCCTGTGGCTGAGATTGTGGTCGGGGACATTGCCCAGATCAAATATGGCAAGTGTCCCCAGCATGGTTCTAGAACTAGAGTCTCGGCAGAAGGGAGCCACGCCAGGACAGGGCAGACAACCTGGCTTAGAAGCCAAGTGAGTCCCTGAAGGACTGGCCCAAGCCAGCCTGTGATCTGAGGTCCTGGAGGAGATAGGACTCCCGAATCCATTCAAGCCAGAAATCAAATGCATGACACACGTACCACTCTCTGCGCACCTCTACCCATAGCAGACATTACTAATGGATCCCAGCTCTGCGGCCTCCCCAACACAACATTCCAAGCTTGTGAGTTCCATTTTCCATGCCTGAGGCGGCCGTGAATGGACCACAGTTGGGCTAGAGGAGGTGTTGGAGGAGGCAGAATGTTCTGGGCCTGTGACAAATGAGAAAGTGGGTAGGCTGGGTCCAAAGGAGGCGGGGGAGGACTACATGTGTGCTGGGTAAGTAGAGGCAGGCAGTGGGAGAGAGATCAGCACACCCCTCCTCCCTCCGCCCCACGGGGCTTGATTAGCTGAGCCTTCTCAGCTCTCAAAGCACGACCTATTCGCTTAAGAACTTCCCCTAACTATCCAGCCAGGCCAGGCGCTGCTTGTTTTGAAGGACAGGGGTAGGCCTGCTATTGGGCCCAGGCCCTGCCCTGCAGGCCGGGACCTCCTCCAGGGCCTGGGTCACAAGCTGCCAGCCACGGCTGCCACGTTGGTTCTGCACACTGAGTGCCCCCAGCCTGGGTGACCGCCCCAGACGCTACTGACCGCTCCGTCCCTCCGCCAGGCGACCTCCTCCCTGCCGACGGCCTCTTCATCCAGGGCAACGACCTCAAGATCGACGAGAGCTCCCTGACGGGCGAGTCGGACCAGGTGCGCAAGTCCGTGGACAAAGACCCCATGCTGCTGTCAGGTGAGCTAGCCAGCGGGCACCAGGGAGGGCGGAGGCGGCATCCGGTGTCCCCAGCACCCTGAGGTGCATGCGCCGTAGCCGGCGGCCTCACGCGGGAGTTCCCGAGAGCTCAGCCTCCAGCGAGAACTCCGTCCGTTTCTCCTAGTCCACAGCATCCCGGTCCCCTAGAGCATCCCCTCCCGGGACTGAGAAAGAATCTACCGGGCGACGGCCTCACGCCAGGCAGAGGGGACAGCAGAGGGAAAGGCCCACTGATGGACCGTGCTGGAGAGTCTGGGAGCAGATGGAGAAAGTGGGGGACGGGAGGGGCAGGTGTCCCCAGCCTCCTTCGGAGTCGAAGCTCTCCAGAGTGGTTTTAAGGGTGGCTGGCTACGCTGGCATTCTAAACGCTGGTGTAGGGGACAAGAAGGACCCTGCAGGGCCAGGGAGCAGCCAGGAGGGTCAACCTCCCTGCAAAGACCAACCCTCCCCAAACCTTGATTGTCTGGTAGGGCTCAGCAGACATCCCCTGAGCCTCTGCTCTAGGCCAGGTCAGGACCAGGCCCTGGGACCTGCGCCGTAATTCCCCCCCAGCCCCCGTCCTCGGGACCCCAGCCCAGGTGTACTTGGGGGAGCAGACTGACGAACAGTTCGTCTGCAGCAGAGGTGTGAGAAGGTGCCGCCCGAAAGCCAAAAAAGGAGCAAATCCCCAGCGGAGGTGGCGCTAAGCTGGGTTTTAGAGTGTGAATAGGAGCTTGCTGAGTCCAGTTGCAGAGAAAGGGCTTCCTAGCAGAGGTAACGATGTGCAACGGTCCAGTAGTTTGAAGGGGTGCAGAAGGTTCTAGAAATGGAAAGGGGAAGGAAGCACATACTGTGCCCTGGGGTTGATGGGACACGCAAGGTCCCTGCTATGCTGAGTGAGGGGAACAGGGCAAAGGAAGGAGGGAGTAGACAGGAAAGATGAGGGCACAGGGAGGGGTGGGAAGGAGGCCTGGAGCTAGGATGGGGAGTGGAGGCCGGCCAGGGAAGGCCTGTCTGAGCTAAAACCAGCACAGTGAGGCGACCACTCCCAGAGCACCTGAGAACTGAGCCAGGGGCGTCCTGAAGAACATCATCTCAAGACAAGTCTCCCCAGACACACACAGACACATACACACCCACACAGAGGCCAGGCTCTGGTGGCTTACGCCTGTAATCCTAGCTCCTCAGGAGGCTGAGATCTGAGGATCGCGGTTCAAAGCCAGCCTAGGCCAAAAAAGTCCCCATGAGACTGTTATCTCCAGTGAAGCATTCCAAAACCAGAAGTGGTGCTGTGGCTCAAGCAGTAGAGTGCTCGCCTTGAGCACAAAGAAGCTCAGGGGCAGCACCCAGGCCCTGAGTTCAAGGTTCACACACACAAAAAAACCAGACACTCCTAGCTCACACACACACACACACACACACGGTGTGTGACCCTTCACTGCTAGGGAGAACCCCGTTCTCGGAGCGCAGAGCTGCGGGCTGGGGACTCAGCGGCCGCCCCTCCTCAGGTACCCACGTGATGGAGGGCTCGGGGCGCATGGTGGTGACGGCTGTGGGAGTGAACTCTCAGACCGGCATCATCTTTACCCTGCTGGGGGCCGGAGGAGAAGAGGAAGAGAAGAAAGACAAAAAAGGTGAGCCCGCCCTCCTGCACACCCACCGGGAGAGGAGTTTCTCAGGCCACGTTGTTTTGTTGTTGGTTACGAGTTCATTCCACGTGGTGAGGGAGAGCCTCTGTGTCTGCGCCCGTGCCCACACCCCCTCCTGCGCCCCGAGGCCCTGCGGAGGTCAGGCGGGCTGTCTGTTCCATCTCCGGGGTCTTGTCCCAGTCTCTGTGTTGTCCAGTCATGTCGTGGACCCCCCCTTGCCCTCCAAGGGCAGGCCCAGGGTGCTGAGTGTGTTCCTGGGTCTCTGGCTGGGGCAGTAGAAGCAGCCGGCGTGAGCCGGCCTCTGCGTACCCCGATAGTCAAGTCCATGCTTAGGAATGTTCCTTCCACTGAGCAGAGCTGAAGCCCGGACTCCGTCTGCCCTGTACTCTGGGGAGAATCCCCGGCACCCAGAATTGCTGGGGTCTGGGAGAGGGAGAGGAGCGGCCGGTGACCCTCCATGAGGACAGAGCCCATCTCTGGTTAGTCCCCTCCCAAGATTCCAGCTCTCCTCGTTCCCCAGAAGAACAATAGCGCTAAGCTGATGTCTGGAAAACCAGCCTGGAGAGATTGCCAGGGGAGAAGAGTCCAGTGACAGGACCGGGGGCGGGGAGGGGGGTCACGCGGGGGTCGAGGAGTGGAGTCCCAGAGGACGCCATGATAGTGACCGTGCGCCAGGTGAGCATCTGTGCCCAGGATGGCCGGGCTGGCCAGGGCAGGCCATAGACAGCGGGGCAGATCTGAGCGCTCAGGTAAGACGCAGCAGCCTCTGGGACCGGCTGAGGAGCAACCCCACCCCAACCCCCCCCCCAGTGCCCACGGTCCAGCCCCATGTCTGAAAACCCAGGATGAAGGTAGGTCCCAACAACCCCAGGAGTCCGTTCACTCCCTCACTAGACACGCACCCGTGAGGCAGGGCGCGGGGGGCCTTAGCTTCCTGTGGGGAGGGGAAGTGGGGCACCACCCAAAAGACAACTCAGTCAGGGCTGGGCCTCCCCGTGCCCCATAGCTCAGCTGGCTAGAGAGGTCACGTAGAGCCTGCCAACCGCACCTTCCCATCTCCTGTGTGTATGCGTGCGTGTGCGTGCGTGTGCGCAGAAGACATGGGTATGTGTGCTTCTTCATTAACATGTCTCAAAAATCATCACACAGGTGTGCAGAAGGGGGATGGCGCTCAGCTGCCAGGTACAGTAAGACCCACCCCCCCCGGGTGAGGGGCCGGGAGAGTCGCTGCAGCCTTAGGCACAGGCCTGACACCAGACCAGTCACACACCCTGACGAGGCCAGAGCCCGCTGGGCTCTCCGTCCCGCACCCCCCCACAGATGCCCCTCTGTGCCCCTTGTGCCATGCCAGGTGGGCAGGACTAGCCAGCTCCCCTCTCTGCCCTTCCGTGACTTCACTCCATGGCCAACGTCAAGTAGCCATCTGCCCACCGGCCTCCACCTGGCCACACCACAGCACCTCTGCACCCCACAGAGCCCCCCAACCCCCCCCCATGCACATGGCCGACCTGCTCACCAGTCCCTCCTCCTCCTCCTGCAGAAAAAGCAAGCAGGGGCAGACGTGCCCGCCCCTGCCATCTCATCTCAGTCTTAGATAAACACCTTCCCGGTGTTTTTGAGGTGGCCTTTTTGGCAGCGGCTGATCCCACGTGGAGGTTCCAAGGCCAGCACGGTTAGAGGAGGAGGACGGGCAACAGGCGGAAGGCCTGATCTTAGCCTCCAGCACGCAGCACCCCTCTAGGACACCCCAACCCTGCACTGGTGTCCACTGCCCCCCCACTCACAGAACTCTGGGTGCTGATTCCCCAGCGGTCCCGCCTCCGTGGACCCAGTGGCCCAACTGGGGGCTCCACCTGACCAGCTGGGCTAGCAGGGCCGAGAGAGCCCCCCCAAATTAAAATGCCATCCTCCTGAGCCCCTCTCGTGCTCCATGCTTGGTGTTGAACACCCCTCACATCTCCATGGGAGCATTTCACCCCCCGCCCCCCGCATTGGCGTTTCTTCATTTCCAGTAGAGATATTCTTTGCGTCTCTGTCCTTGTGGCTCCCTCCATTGTGACGCTCATTTTCCATCCCTCCCACCCCACAGCGGCAGACGGTGCGGCAGCTGCCAATGCTGCTGATAGCGCAAATGCCAGCCTAGTCAATGGTACGTCTCCAGGGCCAGCCCTCCAGCCGGGGCGGGGGGCCTGTCCTCCCCCCAGCTCTGGCTTTCTCTCCTTGGATGACCTTGGAGGGGCGTGGGTCACCCTGGGTCACTCTGTCCCCCACGGGGTGGGCAGGCACTTAAGAGAGGAGCCATGGCCGGTCAGGACATCAACTCCAGGCCTGCTGGTCACTACCAAAAAGGCTCCGTGTGGGCCTTGGATACCCCCATCCCCTCCCTCAGGGGCACCAACCATGGGACATGGCTTGGGCCTCATATTTAGCCCCCCAAAAGTACAGTCCTGCCAGACCTGGCCCTCTCCTAAGCACCTTCTGGCCCCGCTTTGGGCAGGTGGCCCGGGTGGGGGAAGGGGTCAGGACCTGAGCTGAAGCCTGTCTCTGGGCCCTGCACCAAGCACCCCGCCTCTGATCCAATCCCCGGAGGCAGCAGGGCCCCCGCCAGGCTTCACCTCCTCAGCCTGGCCCACAGCATGGCCGAGCCACTGGTTTCCGGGTCTTTCTCCACCCCTCCCCCCCATGGATCACGCGGGCAGCGGTGTGCTCAGACTCAGGCAGGTTCTGTGGTTCACATGTAGACTGGTGTTTCTGGCTGTTTGCTGTGCTGAAGCGTCTGTGGGTCTGCATTCTCACTGCCCCTTGTTGGGGGGGGCGGGCACAGGGTCTGCCCGCGGCCTGGGGTCTTCAGCGTATCCTTCTCTTGCACGGGCAGGGCTGAGGTTACACCCACCAGCCTGAGCCATGCAAAGACGTCAGCTCGGAGCTCTCCCCGCTCCGAGAAAGACTTCCGTGGGCTCAAGTTCCACCCTGTTCTCCAGGCTAGGGAACAAGATGGTGGCAGGCCGTGCGTGGAGGGGTGAGAGCCCGAAGGAGCCAAGGGAGAGACAGAAGGATTTCCCCCCTTCATCCTTGCAGATCTGTCTCTAGCTGCAGGTTTTTCTCTCGTTCTACCATCTCTCCTGTAAAACCCGCAGACTCTGGTCAGCCCTGCCCTCCCCGCCCACCCCTACCCCTGGCCGAGATACCTCCAACGTGGGCAAGCACACCGTGGCATGAACGCCAGGGGCTGCCCACGGCGCTCCTGCTCACAGGTGCTGGCTCAGAAAGAGGAAGGGGACGTGAGGGCTGGGAGAAGCGTCGTGGGGTAGAGAGGGGACAGAGAGAATCAGCATGGACAAAGCCACTGCTGGGAAAGAAGGAACACCTTCACCCAGGGAGCGGCAGGCAGATGCCACCCATCCTGACCAGTGCCAGGAGGAGGGGGGCGGGGAGAGGTTTTACTTCCGAAACTACCACCAGAAACCCGCAGCCTCCCAGAAAACACGCATCTTCTCCTGGGTGTCAGGTACCATTGCAAGCCTTCTGTACTCTCCCCCTCATGAGATCCTTGGAACAGCCCCCTGCCTAAGTTTCCTTGCCCCTACTTTAAAGATGAGGAAACCCGTAGCTCGATGAGATCAAGACATTAGTCCAAGTTCCAACACTGGAGAGTAGCAGAGCCAGGATTTGAACTCAGAACCCAGATCTAGCCACAGGCAAAGTGTGTACTTCTCCTGTTGATCTCAACCCCCTCCTTCCCCTATACCATGGACTGTATCTTGTAAATTTCACAAGGAAAGGAAGAAGCTATCCCCCCTAAGAAAATGACCCCGTGGTTAACGAGGAGTAAGGCTGTGGTGAGCACCTGTAATCTCAGCACTCGGGAGTCTGAGGTGGGAAGATGGGGTTTGAGACCAGCCTGGGGCATATAACGAGACCCTGTCTTACAGAAGCCATGGCTGGGGATGTAGCACAGCGGCAGAGCACCGATCGTGTGTAAGGCGTTGGGTTCCAGCCCAACACTGACCCCCCCCAAAAAAAAGTTTGAGAACCGCTGGACAGTGAATTGGTCCCTGCCTTGCCACAGAAGCCGTGAGACCCTGGAAGGTGCTGTGTGTTGTACAGTGGGAAGTGGTGAGAAGGCTTCTCGGGCTATTTTGACAGAGGGGCCTTGCCCCAGTGGGTTTGCTGTGCCCCATAGTTTTGCTCTTGGGGATGGGGGGATGGGAGTGCTCTAAGCCATCCTCACTGGGATGTGATTGGACCACCTAGAGTCCCCCCCCATGATCAGAAATGCATGTCTGACTCCACCCCCTGCCAGTCCTGTGGGAATCTAATTCTAACCAATTGTGGGCAGGAGGGAACCTGATGGCATTTCACCTGTCTTCTGAACTAAATCTTGATGACGTAGATAACAAGGAGAAAAGACACCGTGGGTGGCCATGATTCCCCACCTCCCCACCCCACCCCCAACTCTGCTCTCCCAAGATCACCTGGACAAGGTGGATGGGTTCTCTCTCATCTGGGAGACGTCGCCATGGTGATTTTAGTATGTTTCTATTTACTCATACGTCACGTATGATCACGGCTCTAATCAGGCTTGATGGCGGAGTCACGTGGGACTCCTGATGTTGGTTCACACAGCACAGGGCTCTTCCTAGCACCCGTGCGGTTGGCATTGTATCCGAGAGGGAAGAAAGGCACAGGAAGAGAAGCCACAACTCCTAGTCTCCTCCCTAGGTGTCTGTTCTCCAAAGCTCGTCTCTCAGGGGAACCCCCCCCCGGGAACCTAGCGCCTCATGCCCACAGCCCTCGTCATACACAGAGAACTGGCCCTCTCGAGCAGCCATGGGGGGCACCAGAGGCAGAGATGGGACTCCAGGCCCCTCATCCTGAATCATATCCCCGGGTCCCGCGTGGGGCCACGGCTGGATGTCCCACACAGAGCGGGGCCAGGCAGGCACCAAATTGGCAGAGAAGAGCCCTAAATAAGTCCCTCGCTTCTGACAAACCAGGCCATCTGCACTGAAGCGCTCCCACAACGGCCCTCCCTTCCTCCAACATACGCGCTCCTGACGATCTTTCTGGTAATAAAAGAGTAAATTGCTAGCTGGGTCCAATGGGCTTGCGCACATCTGATGATATGCAGAGCGAGCCGAGGCCCCTGGAGCCTTCTAAACAAGAGTCCTGACGCCCAGTCCTCCGTGCCCCTTAGCCTAGTTAGTGAAATAACTTTAAGAAATAAAAAGTAATCATAACAATGTTTTTTTTATTTGCTCTAAAAAAAAAAAAAACCAGAAGTTTTCTCTCTGTTGTCTTTTAATCCAGTGACAGAATTTCCTGATAGAGAAGCGGTGGCTTTCTCTTTCAGAGCTAGGGTGGGCCGCTGACCTACATAACGGGGGGCACTGGAAACAGCACTGACCAAAAGCCAGGCTGGGGACCCCAGCAATCATGTCTTCCCACGGAGTCACTGAAAAAGTGGGTGAGAGTGGCAGGCTGTGATTCGGAGAATCAAGCTACATCCGAACCTCCCAGTGCCTCGGTTTCCCCGTCAGTATACTGACAGCATTGACCTTGCAGGTGGCCAAAAGCTGAGCCAGGAGTGTGGTTAGAATGGGAAGGGTAGGCCGCTTTCCCGAGGGGGCCCCGAGTCCCCGCCGTACCCCCTTGATACCCTACACTGGACTCGGTAGATGAGACCTGCACAGACGGCCTTCAGGCCAGCTCTCCACTTTCCCACTAAGACCCAGACTGCCACCCTCTCCAAGCCTCAGTTTCCCTGTAAAAGAGCATCCTCCAGCCTTCGCCGGGGAGGCTGTGGTGAAGGAGCACTAGATCATCATGGAGACTTCATGGGCCGGGCATCCACGGGCTTGGCGGTGGCTGTGCACAGATAGCCCGGCTTCTTAGGCCTCTCCTCCATGCCAAGCCGGAGACCCAGCTCTGGGTGGGTCCCGCAGGCCTGGTGTGTGGGTGAGCACAGGTGAAGGCCGTGGCTCAGGAGAGGTAGTGAACATCTGAGCGTCCAGTGCTGGCCAAGGCTAGGGAGGAGGCCACAGGCAGCCCGCTGACCTGTGGGAGGCCCAGACCCAGTACCTCCCCTGCACAAGGCAGCATTTGGTCTGCTGTGGGGAGGGGGCCCAGGGGGCTCCCAGACCCACCCTAGCCTGTCCACTGCGGCCTGAGACACTGCTTCACCCTGGAATCAGGTCATGACCAGGAGGCTCCCAGACACCTCAGGAGGCCCCTCCACCCTGCTTGCTTTCAAGGGTGCTGGCAGGGTTCAGCCCTCAGAGAGACAAGGAGAAAGGAGAAATCCCCACCCCCACTGCGAAGCCAGAGGGCAGGTCCTCCCTCCCCCTCCCTCCCTCCTTCCCTCCCTCCCTCCATCTCTCTTCTGTCTGTCTCTGTCTCTCTCTGTCTCTGTCTCTGTCTCTTCCCCCACCCTCATTTTCTTTTCTTTTACTGGAAAAAAAAGAGGATGTAGCTGAGCCAAGTTTTCCATTCCTCAAACACAGTAACCAAGCTAGCCATAAAAGCCCTAATTGGGGCCTGGGATTTTTTTTTCCTTCCAGCAGACTCAGCTCCCTTTCAGCTTCATACATAGTCCTTTATTCTCTAAGAAATTATGAAATTATTTCAACAGAAATCCTCTCGCAAACAGGCTCCGGTGACTCACGCCTGTGATTCTAGCTCCTCAGGAGGCTGAGATCTGAGGATCACGGTTCAAAGCCAGCCCAGCAGGAAAATCTGTGAGACTCTTATCTCCAATTAACCACACACACACACACACAAAAAAAAAAAACAACTGAAAGTGGAGCTGTGGCTCAAGTGAAAAAATAAATAAATAAAGGAGAACACAGGGCCCTGAGTTCAAGCCCCAGTATTGGAAGGAAGGAAGGGAGGGAGGGAGGGAGGAAGGAAGAAAGGGAGGGAGGGCCTTTCTTCTGCATCCTCTAGAGAATCAAGAGCCACTTAGACAGCAGCCCAGAGGCTAATGCCATCAGCCTGGCCCTTATTCCGGAGCATCCCCCGTGGACCCCAGTAGCCCAGCCCTTCTTCCATCTGTGCTGTGAAAGTCCGTAGCCTGTTGCGTCTTGGTGATGACCAACCTGTCCTGTCTGTTCTCTGTTGTCTGTTAAAATTCTTTGTCGTGTAGGTAAAATGCAGGATGGCAATGTGGACAGCAACCAGAGCAAAGGTAACCTTCTGTACTGACCGCACTGAGTCCTCTCAGCCGCACCTGCGTGGCCGGCGCCTTGTGGGGGGAGGGGGGCTGTGACTCTAGTGGTGCAGGGCCAGATTCACAGGTGTCCCCGCCGGGCTGGGGGCCCCCCTCCAGGCTGGCGTCTGCTGAGCCTCTGCCCATTTGGTGGAGGTTGGGAAGCTGGTCCTTTGAGACCGGTACAGAGGGAGAAGGGCTGTCCAGTCTGGTGTAAAGGACCCAGGCCCTCCTTCTATCCCGTGCTGACAAGCCCTTGCTGGCTGGAAGTGGGAACTCGGTGCCCGTGCCAGGCACAGCCATGCCCGCAGACACCCGCTTTTTCCTCTTAAACTTTGTCCCTTCCGTCATCCCAACCACCAGGCCCCTGGGGCACAATGGGAAGCCACACCCTCTGTCTTGTCTGAGCGTGGAAAGGCTGAGGGGCCCTTTGGGGTTGGATCTGTGGGCCTACGCAGACCCCAAGAGGACCCAGCTTCTTCTAGGAATCAGGGTGAGGCCCCATGAGTCCAGGCTGTGTCCCCGATTCCCGGTGCCAGGCGATGGACGCCTCTGGAAGCCAGATCCCGCTGAATGGGACACATCCCATCCCAGCTTCTGTGCCGGCCATGCGGGGCTCACAGGGGGAAGTGGGACCCTCCTCCCCTCCCCCACCGGGCAGGCAGCGTGGCCCCAGCGTCCCCCACCTGCGGGCTGACCTGTGTGCGTGTCTGTGTCTGTATGCACACATGTGTGCTCTCCCCTCTCCCCTGCAGCCAAGCAACAGGACGGGGCGGCCGCCATGGAGATGCAGCCCCTGAAAAGCGCGGAGGGCGGCGACGCCGATGACAAGAAGAAGGCCAATATGCACAAGAAGGAGAAATCGGTGCTGCAGGGCAAGCTCACCAAGCTGGCTGTGCAGATCGGCAAGGCGGGTGAGTGGGCCACGGGCGGAGAGGTTGCGCCTTGCGCACAGGAGCCAGTCGGGTCCTGTATACTGCGGGCACTCAGCGCTCAGCTCAGCGAAACGCTGGGACTGATGGCAGGCAGCAGGTGCTGAGTTCCGGCTACGGCTACAAGGACGCTGGAGACTTGGCCGGCTCCGGGCCTCCGTCTCCTCCCCGTGGGTCTCGGGATGTGTGGTCCCCACCGGCAGGGCTCTGGGCACACCGGGCACGTGTTTACTTGGCCCCTGCAGGGTTGCGGAGGGGCAGGTGCTGAAGGCCTGGAGTTCTAGGCAGGCCTGGACTTCATTCTGAGGGCATTGGGATTCGAGGGAGAGAAGGGAAGAGCAGGGGCGGATGTGTGCTTTATAATGACCATCTAGTCTGGACGGGAGGTGGAAGGCAGCGCCAGGAGCCCGTGGAGAAAGTCTTACCTGGGTCCCAGAGACACAATCCAAGCTTCCCAACAGAGGTGGCAGCTGCAGGTGACGGCTGGGGACGGGCCGTGACAGCCCCAGCCGCGGAGCTGAGCCCAGCTGCAGGGTGTACCCCGGCCGCCCGGGCACCAGCCCCGGCCTCCCCTCCCGGCTGAGGAGATGGCACCCTCCAGGCCTCCCCAGCTGGCCGCTCACCCCTCCATGGCTGTCTCCCAGCTCTAATTATAGACACCGCGGCACGGGGAAAGGAAGCAAATTATAGGCCTGGTTGTCTATATTTAAACTTGGGGGGCTGGTGACAGCGCCTGGCTGCTGGGCGCTTGGCTTCCTGCCCCTGCCACCGTCAGACAGGGAGAGAAGCCGGGGCTGAGGCTCCACAGCTGGAGGTGGGGTGGGGGCGACAGGCCCGGGGAATTCCTCCATCCCGCCCGGCAGCGCCCCCCTCGCCGGAGAGAAGAGGTGCCAACCCCTCTGTGACCTTCACAGTCCTCACGACCCCCTCCCCAGCTCACCCCACCCAGAACGGGGTTCGTGGCTCCCTTCCTGCCCCCCCCTTTGGCTGAATTCCCGAAGGCAGAGCTGGGGTGGGGACAGGGGCGGCCCCGGGGTGCAGGCTGCCACTCAGGGACAGAGCAGCCACAAGACCCTCAGAGTTCCAGACACTCCTTGGTCACTCCTCCATCCCTCGAGACCTCTGGGCCTGCTTGGCGGGGCTGCGGCCTGCACCGCGCCCTGAACACAGGCACTAGCCAGTGTTTGGGGATACAGACACCTGCCCAAGTGAGGGACCCAAGGGAGCCCGGGCGGGTCACCAACGGTGGCCCAGCCATGGTGTCTCCCTGGCCGGTGGCCCTCCCTGCCCAAGCCTCCATTTCCTCATCCGAAAGTCCAGGACCCCCAGGTCTCCCCCACTAGCACCTCCTCCCCAAAGCCTTCCTGCCCAGGACCTGTCACGGGGGCCCTGAGACTGTTTGTGATGTGAATGAATAAAGTGATGGGTGCTTCACCTCACTGCACACAGCTCTGCACCCACAACCACACACGTGTGTACGCACGTGTGTGTGTGTGTGTGTGTGTGTGTGTGTGTGTGTGTGCTGGGGCTTGAACTCAGGGCCTGAGAGCTATCCCTGAGATCATCCTCTGGTACTCCACCACTTGAGCCATACCTCTACTTCCAGCTTTTTGCTGGTTAATTGTAGATGAGTCTTACCAAGGCTGACTTCAGACTAGAATCAGATCTCAACTTCCTGAGGATTGCAGGCATGAGCCACCAGTGTCTGGCTTGCACAATTGGTTTTTTTCTCTGTGTGTGTATGTGTGTTTGTGTGTGTGTGTGTGTGTGTGTGTGCACACAGGTGTGCTCCAGTGTTAGTCCTGGACTTGAGGTCAGGGCCTAGGTGCTGTCCCTGAGCTTTTTCTCTCAAAGATAGCACTCTATCTCTCTAAGCCACAGCACCACTTCTGGTTTTCTGGTGGTTAATTGGAGATAAGAGTCTCACGGACTTTCCTGCCCAGGCTGGCTTTGAACCGCGATCCTCAGATCTCAGCCTCCTGAGTTGCTAGAATCACAGGCGTGAGCCATGGGCACCCGGCCATCTCACAGGGTCCTCATGCCCTGTGCAGCTCTTCAGCTCCTTTTTCAGGATGGCCTGCACTGCCCTAGGCACTTGGCACGCATTTCCACATGGTGAGGTTGGCAAAGCCGCATGAAGGAACCCGTGTGCCCATTGCTCAGAAAAGGAGGCTGAGGCTCCCTGAGGACCAAGGGCTTGCTCCGGGTACAGCGCAAGGAATCAGCAGGGCTATGAGGGGAGCTGGGGTCAAGCCGGCACCTGCCCCGCCCCTCCGCCGGAGCCCCCTGAGCGGCTGTCCCTGTGTTGTAGGTCTGGTGATGTCGGCCATCACCGTCATCATCCTGGTTCTGTACTTCACTGTGGACACCTTTGTGGTCAACAAGAAGCCGTGGCTGGCTGAGTGCACGCCGGTGTACGTGCAGTACTTCGTCAAGTTCTTCATCATCGGCGTGACGGTGCTGGTGGTGGCCGTGCCCGAGGGCCTCCCGCTGGCCGTCACCATCTCGCTGGCCTACTCGGTGAAGGTGAGAGGGTGGAGCGCAGGACGCAGCCAGGGGCAGGGATGCAGGGGGTGCTGGGTAATGCTTCTGGCCAAGGAGGTAAAGCCGGGGGGGGGGGGAGCCAGGGACGCAGAGGGTGCTGGGTAAGCTTCTGGCCAAGGAGGTAAAGCGGGGGGGGGGGGGGGGAGCCAGGGATGCAGGGGGTGCTGGGTAATGCTTCTGGCCAAGGAGGTAAAGCGGGGGGGGGGGGGGGGGGAGCCAGGGACGCAGAGGGTGCTGGGTAATGCTTCTGGCCAAGGAGGTAAAGTGGGGGGGGGGGGGCCAGGAAGGAGCCTTCCAGCTTTTCTGGTGCTTCATTGGAGATAAGAGTCTCATGGACTTTCCTGCTCAGGCTGGCTTTGAACTATGATCCTCAGATCTCAGCCTCCTGAGTAGCTAGGATGACAGGTGTGAGCCACCGGCGCCTGGCTTAGAGTCTGGTTTTAGGGGAACCCCTTCCCGCCGATACAGGCTGAAAAATGAAGGGGTTTTACCTGCAGGTCACCGGAGCGCTGGGGAAGGTCGGGCTGGGCCTCTCCTGAAGGCTGACCCGTGGGCACAGCCCACCTCCTCCTGCCGAGGCGGTCGGTGCTCCTCCACTGCGCCCTCGTGGTCACCCCAGGCCCTCCCACCCCACTCGTCTGCTCCCTTTGCTCTGGGGTTCCCCCACCTTCGAGGGCAGAGGCTTGAGAGCTCCCCTTTCCCAGGGTTCAATGCCAGGTGGTCCCTACAGGGTGAGGTACAGGCGTGGGGTGTGTGTGTGTGTGTGTGTGTGTGTGTGTGTGTGTGCACGCGTGTGTGTTCTGAGGAGCTGGCAGGGCCGCCCAGGCACAGCAAGCATCAGTTTGCACACTGGAATTTGGACTGTGTCCTCTGGTGTAATTTCATACAGAGAGATCTCCCGGCGGCTGCCAGCGAGCGGCAGCTCAGCGTAAGAGATACCCACTCGTCGCCACCCTGTTTTAGGATTCTCGAATAAACTCCATCTCCCAGCGCCAAGCCCAAGGAGCTCACGGCGCAAAGCTCCCTGGCACCGGGGCCCAGCGGGGGCACCCTGGGGGGGGTGAGAGGCGCCCGCCCAGGGTTCTCCTGGAGCTGGGAGGGGGAAGGGGCGGACGCCGTGAGCCTCTGCCCTCTGCACATTGTGTCTCTGGCATCTGCCACCTTTGTTTGTCACAGCTCACGTTACTGGTGTGGCCACCTGATCAATTTGTAGTGCCAGGGCGAAGGAGGCTGCTCTTCCCCCCGAGCCTGGCCCTGGAGCCGCCTCGGAGGATACAGCTGTGAGCAGTTGGGTCACGCTGCCCAGCAGAGGCAAAATGCGAGCTCCAAGTGTTGCCTTCAATCCCCCAGAACCACCTTCTTCAACAAGTAAGAAGGAACAGGAGCCGGGCGACGGTGGCTCACGCCTGTCATCCTAGCTACTCAGGAGGCTGAGATCTGAGGATCACTGTTCAAAGCCAGCCTGGGCAGGAAAGACCGTGAGACTCTGATCTCCAGTAAACCACCAGAAAACCAGAAGTGGCGCTGTGGCTCAAGTGGTAGAGCGCTAGCCTTGAGCTGAAGAGCTGAGGGACAGCACCCAGGCCCAGAGTTCAAGCCCCACAACCAACAAAAAAATAAAGAAAGAAGGAACAGGAGATATTAACTTTAATAACACCATTTACTTAACCAGTTCAACATATAATCAATATAAACATAATAGAGATTTTTTTCCCCTTTGGCAGCACTGGGGTTTGAACTCAGGGCCTTGCGCTTCTCAGCAGCCGCGCCACCGCGTGAGCCACACTTCCAGCCCCATTTTCCTTTGGTTATTTTCAGGATGTTTATGCACAGAGCGGCCTAGGCTGTCAGCCTCTCACTTGTGCTTCCTGGGTCCCAGGGGATGACAGACAGACGCCACCACACCCAGCCATCGGTTGAAATGGAGTCCCACACACTTTTATACCTGGCCTTGAAACGACAGTCGACTGATCTCTGTCTCCCAAGTTAGCTAGGATTTCAGGAGTGAGCCACAACACCGGCTTGGTACTCCTCTTGTCTCCTAGTTACAGAGAGTCATCATGAGGAACAAGGACACAGGAAATCAAATCCCTATTCACACACTAGGAGTCCATCTGATTCCGCGTGTAGCAGCTTTCATGTCTGCCTGGTCAGGTGGGGCCAGCGTTGTCAGGAACCTGCCTGAGAATTGCTCGATTTGCATTCCTTGTTTGAGAACCTAGAAGCAGTTAGGAATGGGAAGCAGGGCCAAGGCGAAAAAGAGCCATAAATAAATAGCCAGGCACCAGTAGCTCATGTCTGTCATCCTAGCTACTCAGGAGGCTGAGATCTGAGGATCCCAGTTCAAAGCCAGCCTGGGCAGGAAAGTCTGTGGGACTCTTATCTCAAATGAACCACCAGAAAACCAGAAGTGGAACTGTGGCTCAAATGGTAGAGGGCTGGCCTTGAGCTGAAGAGCTCAGGGACAGCAAGCACCCTGTGTTCAAGCCCCACAACTGACCAAAAGAAGTCAATAAAAGTCTGAAGTTCCATCCCTCAAGAGATAATAACATGGATTTGCTATCTTTCCAGTTATTTTCCTGTATCTATAAACATGTATATAGCCCAGCAAAAAATTGTCTCATTTGAGAAAAACCCATAGCCAAATGTGAAAGAGTTGTGTTGAGTGAAAAACAAGGTATTTGAAGTGATCAGGGAACACTCAGCCTTTGTGTGTCGGTGTGTATATCTGTGTGTGTGCGCACGCACACGTGCGTGTGAACACATGCATGCATGTGCATACATCAGTACCAGGGCTTAAACTCAGCACCCTGAGCTTTTGTCGGCTTTCTTGCTCACGACTGGCACTCTTACACTTGAGCCATGGCTCCACTTCTGGCTTTCTGCTGATTACTTAGAGGTAACAGTCTGGCAGAGTTGGCCTCAAACCATGATCCTCAGATCTCAGCCTCCCAGGTAGCCAGGATTACAGGCGTGAGTCACCAGCACGTGCCCGGCTTCCAACCTTGATTTTTACCTTTCCCACTCTTTTCTCCATAAAGAATATAGATTACCTCTGCAGCACGAATCAGTCCGTTCCGAATGATAAAGCAGAACGGAAGGGTGCACGCCTGAACCCCCTGCTCCCCAAGCCCAGGTGCTAGCGGCTGCTCCTCCATCATCCTCTCCCCTCCCCTCCCCCCAGAAAATGATGAAGGACAACAACCTGGTGCGACACTTGGACGCCTGCGAGACCATGGGCAACGCCACCGCCATCTGCTCGGACAAGACAGGCACGCTCACCACCAACCGCATGACGGTGGTGCAGGCCTACGTGGGCGATGTCCACTACAAAGAGATCCCAGAGCCCAGCTCCATCAATGCCAAGACCCTGGAGCTGCTGGTCAACGCCATCGCCATCAACAGCGCCTACACCACCAAGATCTTGGTAAGTGGTGCCCATCCACGACCTCTGCCGGGGGTCACGGCCGCCCACAGGGGTGGGACACGGGAGTCCACAGGCTGAGTCATGTGACTGGCACCTTCAACTAGAGTCCGAGCTCGTCACCTAATAAGCAACCCATTTCTCTTTGATTTACTATTAATGTGGTTATAATGGTTGTGTGACCAAATAGAAAAGGTTATTGATCATTATTACTATGGATTGCTGTGACTAGAGTGGTGTCTGGCAGTTTGGGGATTTGAACTCATGACCTTGCTAGGTAGAGGCTCGACCACTTGAACCATTCCCTGAGTAGGGTCTTGCTTTTGCCCTCCTATTTCTGCTTTCTGTGTAGCTGGGATCTTAGGCATGTGCCATCACACCCTGCTTGGTCTTTGGGACAGGGTCCTGCTGTTCTATGCCGCTGCCCTGGACTGTAATTCCGTTTGTGCTCTCTGCCGGGGCTGGAGTGACAGCACCACATCACCACCTAGCTTTTTCTGCTGAGATCCAATCTCACCAACATTTTCCGCAGGCTGGCCTATCTCCACCTCCCAAGTAGCTGAGATTACCAAGCCACTGAATATTATCTTTAAATCCTACCATTGAGCCCCCCAAAAAACACCTTGTTGCTGATTGCTTTTGCTACATCTCAAACCATTCCAAACTTGGTGTCTCAAAACAACTACGTGCAGATGGTCTTACATAGCCTGGGGTTCCCAGTCCACTGAGTCAACCAACCACGGGTCAGAAGTATTCAGAAAAACTGGTGGCTCACGCCTGTCATCCTAGCTACTCAGGAGACTGGGATCTGAGTATCATGGTTCAAAGCCAACCTGGGCAGGAAAGTCCGTGAGACTCTTATCTCCAATGAACAACCAAAAACTGGAAGTGGCGCTGTGGCTCAAGTGGTAGAGCGCTCGCCTTGAGCTGAAGAGCTGAGGGACAGCGCCCAGGCCCAGCATTCAAGCCCTATGACGGACCAAAAAACAAACAACAACAACAAAAAAAAAAAAAAACAGAGGCTAAATCTAAGGATCAAGCATCAAAGCCAGCCAGACAGACGGATCTGGCAGATTCCTATCCCCCAGGGATGGTCAGCTCTCAGCCCTCTGGATGAGCTAGGGGTGCAGGCGTGAGCCACCGCTGCTTCATAGCAACCTTTCCTGTAGTGTGAGGAGAAGCTATCTGGTATGTATTGTGGATTCCGGTCTGGCGTTCTTCAGCCCATCATCCTTTGATCTTAGCTGTCACTCACGGATCTCATTTTCAATACGTGGCCTGTGGCTACACCGGACACTGGCGAAGGGCTGAGCTCTTGGGCCTGGAACTGTACTGGCTACAGCTCTGAGGTGGACGGGGTGCTTGGGGCAGCCGCAGGTCCGGCCCTGCCCGCCCAGGGCCCCATCCCCTCCCTCCCCACAGCCCAGCACAATAGCAGCACCTCAATGCTTCACAGCGTGGGAGCCAGGATGAAGGGCTCCGAGGAATTGCACAACCACAGCACCAACCTCTGAGTCTGTCGTGATAAAAAAGCCAAGAGAGAAAAGCGGGTGTGGGCCGGGCGGGAGCGGCCTGCTTAGTAACGCGAGCTCAGAGCTCAGGCTCACGGAGACAAATGGAATGACGGAGAGACAGCTCTGCCATTTGCCACTATGAATTGTTCGAAATCCTTTTAGAGGAAAATTAAAATAATTCACGGAGGGTAATAAAATGCCGGGTGTGCTGCAGGCCTGACTGCGCAGCTCTCTTGGGCAAAGGAGTAATTAGGCATTTTGAGTTAAGTCCTCCTGTGTTGTCATTTTCTTTGGGGTGGGGGAAGCTATTGTAGAAAAGGCATAAAACTCCGGAAAGCACCAGAAAGTTAATTATTAAATTGAGCATGTGTATTTGTGTTTAAGTACAGCACACGGCCTATAACAGAGGAGGCTCTTGACATTCGGCCCCCACCCCACCCCCAACGACAGAAAACAAAGCTGTGGCAACAAAGCTCCCGCCGCAATGGTCAGAGCACTTGGAGCTGGAGCCGGCGCTGGTGGCTCACACCTGAGGATCTCGGTTCAAAGCCAGCCCGGGCCAGAAAGTCCGTGAGACTCTCATCTCCAATTAATCACCACAAAAAAAGAGAAATGGAGCTGCGGCTCAAGAGGTAGAGCGCTCGCCTTGAGCACAAAAGCTCAGGGCCAGGGCACGGTCCCTGGGGTCAAGCCCCAGGACCCGTACAAGGAAAAAAACCCTAGAAGTCAGGAGCCAGCCGAGCCACTGGGTGCTGAGACCCCCGTCAACGTGACTGGGAGAGCTGACCTCTAACCTGCCCTCCTCCTCCCTGCCCGGCTCCCTGTCGACCTGTGTGTGGGCGGCCCGGGGAGTAGGAGTCTGATCTGAGACCCATGCTGCGTGTAGGGTAGCGAGGACGCGGGCCTGCTTATTGCTATTTCTGCCTCATCAACGTCTCTCCAGGCTCGGGGTTAACTCTGGCAGCAATTTCCACCCCCACGCCACCCACGCCCGCTGGCTGCAAATTAAGTGTACGCGTGGGTGGGCTTGCTGAGTGCAAAAGCCAGCTTCCCACAGTGCCACACTGTGTGGTTCCACACACAGCGCGCGCTGGAGATGACACCGCGGACTGGGCTGGAGCCCAGCGGCACAGCGCTTGCCTCGGTGCCAAGGACCTGGGTTTGATTTCCTACAAGAAAACAAGACAGAGACAGAGAACCCATGAGTGGCCGCCAGAGCCAGCAAGGGAGGTAACCGTGGTGTGAAGAGCAGCCCAGGGGCCCTGGTGGCAAGCCGTCCTCTTTCTCCACCTTGGCAGAAGTCTAGGAATCTGAGCCTGGTGCCATTCGAAAGAACTAAAAATGGGTGCAGTGGCTCACGCCTGTAATCCTAGCTACTTGGAAGACTTAGATTGGGAGAATTGGGGTTTCAGGGCAGCCCAGGCCAGAAGAAAAAAAGTTCACAAGACATCTCCACCAATAAAGCCTGGGCATTGTGGTGCAGGCCGCCATCCGACTACACAGGAAGCGCTAATCGGAGGACAGTGGTCCGGGCCTGCGTGAATGATAAACAATAGGGGCATTCAAAAAATAGCTGAGGCAGAAAGGCTTGGGGCTATGGCTCAAATGGTAGGAGTGCCGGTCTAACAAGTACAAGGCCCTGAGTTCAAACCCCAGAACCCCCAAAAGAAAAGAAAAATGTGGAACAGATATGATACGATGTCAAGGTTGTGCAAAGTAGAGCTAGGCATCGTGGTGCATGACTGTAATCCCAGCTTCTCAGAAGGCAGAGGTAGGGATCAAGGTCCAAAAAGGGCTGGAAGTGCAGGGTGCTGTTGGCTCATGCCTCTAATCCTAGCTACTCAGTCGGCTGAGCACTGAGGATCACGGTTCAAAGCCAGCCTGGGCAGGAAAGTCTGTGAGACTCTTTTTTTGGGGGGGGAGGGGGTCCAGTCGTGGGCCTGAACTCTGGGCCTGGGCGCTGCCCCTCAGCTCTTCTGCTCAAGGCTAGAGCTCTACCACTTGAGCCACAGCACCACTTCCGGCTTTTTTCTTTTTGCTTATGTGGTGCTGAGGAATCGAACCCAGGGCTTCATGCATGCAAGGCAAGCGCTCTACCACTGAGCCACCTTCCCAGCCCCCCCCCCTTCCCAGTGAGACTCTTATCTCCAATAAACCACTCGAAAACCTAAAGTGGAGCTGTGGCTCAAGCAGTACAGCGCTAGACTTGAGCTGAAGAGCACAGGGACAGCGCCCAAGCCCAGAGTTCAAGCCCTATGACTGACCAAAAAAAAAAAAAAAAGCGCTGGAAGTGAGGCTGTGGTGGTAGAGCACTCACTAGGCCAAACCCCAGCGTTGCCACGGTAAAAAGATTCTGCACAGCAGCATCCAGCTATGCCCCTGTATCGCTAAGCCTTCTGGTTGGAAACGTCATCCTTCTTGCAAAGCTGGTCTTGCATAGTGATTTGCATCCAAGGCCAGGCACAGGGGAGGCCCTGGGGACAGGAGTTCCACTGAGGTCCTGCCCCCGCGAACCACACCCCTGCATCTCTCCACAGCCGCCGGAGAAGGAGGGTGCCCTACCCCGGCAGGTGGGCAACAAGACAGAGTGCGGCCTGCTGGGCTTCGTGCTGGACCTGAAGCAGGACTACGAGCCGGTGCGCAACCAGATGCCGGAGGAGAAGCTGTACAAGGTGTACACCTTCAACTCCGTGCGCAAGTCCATGAGCACCATCGTCAAGATGCCGGACGACAGCTTCCGCATGTACAGCAAGGGCGCTTCCGAGATTGTGCTCAAAAAGTGAGTGGCCCGGCCGGCGCCCGAGGCTCGTGCCCGGCACACTAGCTCCTCGGGAGACAACTGTGGTCCTGGAAATAAGCCTGGAGAGCTGCGCGGGTCACTGCCCCTCGCTGGGCCTCAGTTTCCCCACTTGTGTATTGGAGGGGCTGGTGGAGGGCAGGGGTTCTCGACCCTGGCTGTGTCTTGGAATCACCCTCCGGAGCTCCTTTAACAATCCCCCGAGTCCCGGGCTTAGCCCAGCCAGGTTGGGGCCCTGGATGAGGACGAGGCTCACGCCTGGTGTTTAAGTGGCCCCCATGTGCAGGCAGGTAGAGCCCGCACCACCGAGCCCCCTTTAGGGCTCTGCAGGTTGGGGCCACTTTTCTAGAAGAGTAGTACAGGTCACCTTCCACAGGGAGGCGCTCTCACTCCGTAGCCTAGGCAGAGAGCAAAGGGAGGCCACCTGCTTCCACCCCAGGCTGGGGCTCCAGGCCTACTGGATGTACTGAGGCATTGTGGGACCCGTGACCCGCTGGAGGTGGGGCCCTGGACCAGACCTTCTTCCTCTCCACCCTCCTCCCCAGGTGCTGCAAAATCCTCAGTGGGGCGGGCGAGCCCCGCGTCTTCCGGCCACGAGACCGGGACGAGATGGTGAAGAAGGTGATCGAGCCCATGGCCTGCGACGGGCTCCGTACGATCTGCGTGGCCTACCGCGACTTCCCCAGCAGCCCGGAACCCGACTGGGACAATGAGAGCGACATCCTGAGCGAACTCACCTGCATCTGCGTGGTGGGCATCGAGGACCCCGTGCGGCCCGAGGTAGGCGGCGGCCACGGGGCCGGGCGCCCACAGCCAGCTGAGTGACTGGGCCAAGTCACCTGCCCTCTCTGAGCCTCAGGTCCCCCTGCAAGGCCCCCAGGGAACACTTCTCCCACACACGATGAAGACCAGTGTGGGGCCCGCTTGACATGTGTCCACTCAGAAGGACAGGACGGACCCCATAACCCCCGGGTACTTATTGCCCTTGGGTGGTGGCCTCTGTGAGCTGTCCCCTGGTCACCTGAGGCTGGAGACAGGCATAGGGGGCACCTGCCTTAGAAGCCCTGCCACAGGACCTTGGAGCTCCTAGGACAAGTCCCATGCTGTGTGTGTGTGTGTGTGTGTGTGTGTGTGTGTGTGTGTGTGTGTGTGTGTGTGTGTGCGTGCATGTGTACCCTAGTACCGAGGCTTGAACTCAGGCACTGTCCCTTAGACTTTTTTTCCGCTGGTGCTCTACCATTTGAGCCACAGTTACTTCAGCTTTTAATGGTTAGTTGGTAAGAGTCTCTCGGACTTTCCTGCCTGGGCTGGTTTTGCACTGTGATCCTCAGCTCCCCTCCTCCCGACTGACTAGAATGACGGGCATGAGCCACCCACCGGCGCCCGGGTTCAGATGCGCACTTCGAGGCTGTCAACTGTGTTTGAGAGCAGTGACTTACCGGAGTGAAGGCAGAGACAGGGGACCCTGTACCCTCATGCGGCCCCTGCTGCCCCTTCCTCATGGGTGGCCTCAGTTTCCCCATCTGCCAAGGGTGAATCACTCCATTGCTTTCTTCCCTCGAGTCCACCACATGCATCATCTGATGCCAGGACACAGTAAACACTCACCAGCCCCCGCTGCACCCCCCCACCCCCCCAAGACTTCCTAGAAGCCAGTGGACGCTGGCATGGATGAAAGCGTCAGGAGAGCAGCGGTCTGGGACTCGCTGGGTTGGCCGGGGGTGTTTCGAGCCCTGGGAGTCACAGACAACGGCTGTCACCCAAAACAACAGATGTTTCGAAGCCTTTATTTCATGAAAATAGGAAGTGCCCATTTCCTTGGATGTTTTTCCTTCAGTGAGAAATATTTAGGATAATTTTAGCAAAAGAAGCTACTTGAAAAAAACAACTTTAATGATGATTTTATTCGTCATGGGGAGTATGCTTCAACCAGACTGATACCCAAGGTTTGAGTCTTCTGGGGTTCCCAGGGCCCAGAGCAGGCAAATGCCCCGTGGCTTCTTGGTTGAATGCGTGAATGAGGGAGCGGGGAAAGTACTGACAGACTGGAGGGGTCAGAACAGCCCCAGGAGCACACGGCACGGCACGGCACGTAGAAGCTGAGTACGATGCTCAGACACATGGAGCGACTGAGGGAGGGAGGGCATTCCAGAAGGATCAGAATGGGCCAAGGAGGGGAACTAGGTAAGGATGCATGTTTGTCAGCGTCCCGGTACTGTAACAAAACGCCTGAGGCATCCACTCATGAAGAAGGAGGGCCGCTTCGACTGGCAGTGTCAGAGGTTCCCGCGCATGGTCAGTCGGTCCCATTACTCTTGGGCCTGTCCCGGGGAGACGCACCACGGTAGGGAGCAGAGCTGAGACTCAGGTCATGGCTAGGAAGTGAATGGCAGGGCCAGGAGGCCACAGCCTCCTTGGACCTATTGCTGGGGTCTGGAAAGAGCCTTCCTGCACTTCAGCTCAGGTCCACAAGACACGGGCCACCTCTGCCGGTGCGCCACGAGGCTCACAGAAGCAGACAGGTGGAGGGAGCAGGGACTTGAAGTGTGGAGAAGCCCGTTCACCTACTTCATGCCCGCTACTCCGCGTCTGTGAGCTGGGCCCAGCCCTGCTGAAGGACAGGGCAGCGCTGACAGTCCTCTGAAAATGGGCACACGTTCCCTGGGGGTCCCTTTGTTCCCAAGGTGCTTGGGGTCTTGGACGTAGAAGGAACTTTACTCCATGAGACTCAGGCCCTGGGCACGCGTCCTCCGAGGCAGACGCCACCTCTCCTTGCACACCTCGGGCCGGCCTGCTCCCTCCCTCCACGGTCTGTGGAGGAAGCCTCATGTATTCTTTTAGGTAGCCTGTCATCTTTTTTCTTTTTAATTTTGTGTGTCAGTACTGGGGCTTGAACTCAGTACCTCACTTGCTTAGCTTTTTCACTCAGGGCCGGAGCCATGCCTCCAGCTGCAGGGGGTTTTTTGCTGGTTTATTGGAGGTAAGCGTCTCCTGGACTTTCCTGCCTGGACTGACTTTGAGCCTCAATCCTCAGATCTCAGCCTCCTGCGTGGCTAGGATGACAGGCGTGAGCCACCAGAACCCGTATCATAGCTGTGCCTTTTTTTTCTTCGAGACAGGGTCTCACTATGTAGCTCAGTCTGGCCTTGAACTCGCAATGCCCCGTGCTGAATGCTGGGGTTACAGGCATACACTAGCATATGTGGCTCAGACCTGTCCCCTGGTATGGAGCCAGGGTCACATACAGGTGGAAACAAGTGGCTCTGGGGACACGCATGTACACACACACACACACACACACACACACACACACACACACACACACACCTGAGCGCCGTTCCCCGGGAGCTTGTGCCTTCCTTTGCCCGTCAAGGGTGGCTGGGCTCAGGGGTCCGGGTCCCCTCTTGGAAGCCTCAGGCGGCTGGAGGCCAGGGTAGGGGAAGAACGGGAGAGAGGCTGGGTGGGGACCCTGCTGGAGGAGGCCGCTGGGGGGCCGATGAACGGTAGAGGTCCACCGCTGTTCCGACAGGACCGCTGTGACTCCCCAATCCAGGATGATTTGATTTAGGATTTTTCCACATCACAAGGACACAAAAACAATACCCATCCATGGAAACCGTCCTCCCATTTCCCACCTGGATCTCTTCCCAGCCAGCAATATTGGGCACCAGCTCTCCCTCCACAGCTCCCACAGCCTCGGGATCTGAGGGGAAATCGCGCCCGCCCACGGGGAAGGCTGATGGTGTTTGCACGAACCAGTTCATTGGTGGGTGGAGGGGAGTCTGTACCCCCAACCAACTCAAACAATAGAAATTGTCCCTTGGCCCTGGAGGCCGGAAGTTCCTCTGAAATCAAGCTGTGTTCAGGGCTGGTTCCTCAGAAAGCTGTGGTGGAGAGAGGGTCGGGGCCTCCCTCCCGGCCCCTTAGGGCTTGCTGGCCATCCTGTGGTGTCTGGGTGTATAGGAGCATCCTCTGATCTCTTCATTGTCCTGGGGTGTCTCCTTCCCCAAATCTCTGTTCATAATGATACCAGACATGCATGCGTCGCCATCCTCCTCTCCCATGAGGTACACTCACAGAATGGGGCTCAGGTCTCAGGGTACCATTCATTCCAACCAGTCCCAGGTTCTCAGGGCTGTGGTTTGGCAGGACAGGTGTGGGAGCCAGCTCAATGAGCAGGGACTCAGACTTCTGCCTTGGTCTCTGTTCTGTTTGTCAGCGTCTGTGGGTCAGAATCACTCGGCGGTTCCGTCTGTGTTCTGTAGGAAGGGCTGGGGCCGCTCCGGCCCAGTCTCCACGTCTTAATTTCTGGGTGGGGCTTGCTACCTTCGGATTGGCTGGGTTGGGTCTGATCTGACCTGATTGGCCTAGACACCAGTCTGTCATTACAGTCAGAGGTGGCTAGAGGCACCTTTACTCTCAGTGCAGTGGCCTATTTTCATACAGCTTTGTTTTATTTCTTCTAACCAACGTTACATTCTATAAACAAAATGTACTTCACTGTAAATGTCCCCAAATAAAGAAACCTGATTTATCATGGAGTTTGTAGACAAAGCCAGGACATGTTAAGTGTTCTCCACGTTCACCAGGGTGCTTATGGGGTCTTTCCAAAATCTTTGCCCAAGTCAAGAGAGCTGAGAGTTTCAGGATAGACTATCGTGGTCAGGGGGCCTTGGCTGCCACAACTCTGCTAATTCTGAGACCCATGAGATTTAATCCGGTGCTGTGATTGATTGCTAATGCCTGCCATGGGCATGGAATGGAGGCAGTGACCCCGGGTTAGTTATCCAGCCTCCTTTCCCAGGGTCCACCTGGAAGAAGGGCTCCCTCTGGAATCCCTGAAGGCGGGGAGGGCCTGCCCGAGGGGGTGCCCTCCTCATGGCTCCGGCCCTCCTGTGCAGGTCCCGGAAGCCATCCGCAAGTGCCAGAGGGCAGGCATCACGGTCCGCATGGTCACGGGCGACAATATCAACACGGCTCGGGCCATCGCCATCAAGTGTGGCATCATCCATCCTGGGGAGGACTTCCTGTGTCTGGAGGGCAAAGAGTTCAACCGGAGGATCCGGAACGAGAAGGGGGAGGTGCGTACATGCGTGCGCGCCGGCGTGGGGGCTCCGCCGGGCGCGGGGGCCTGGTCCAGAGACCAGTCAGCATGCCTCCAAGCGCCCAGTGACTGCACGGATCCCCTCCCCCACCCTGAGCCTCGGGTCCCCCTTCTGACCGCGCTGACCCGTCCCCTCCCCTGTCCCCTCCAGGTTGAGCAGGAGCGAATCGACAAGATCTGGCCAAAGCTGAGGGTACTGGCTCGCTCCTCCCCCACTGACAAGCACACCTTGGTCAAAGGTAAGATGGGGGAGGGGTAAGAGGCCAGTCACTGCCCCCCAAACCCCCCGGGCCCTCCAGTCCTGGGACTTGCAGCTTCTTTGCAGGGAGGGACAGGACTCCCTTGGGATTCTCTATCCCGGGGACACTCTGAGCCATTCCTTTCTCTGCCTACAGAGAGCCAAGAACAGATACGGGGTTGTGCGGCTCTCTTGTGGCCTTCTAAGAAGCAGTGGGAGTGGACGGGCGCCGGTGGCTCACGCCTGTCATCCTAGCTACTCAGGAGGCTGAGATCTAAGGATCATGGTTCAAAGCCAGCCTAGGCAAGGAAGTTCCTGAGACTCTTATCTCCAATTAGTCACCAGAAAACCAGAAGTGGCATCATGTCTCAATGGGCTTGAGCAAGAAAGCCCAGCAACAGTGCCCAGGCTCTGGGTTCAAGCCCCATGACCCCCCCCCCTAAAAAAAGCAGTAGGAGGCCTGTCTAGGGTCTCCAATTTATGGCTCAAGGGCTGGACATAGCCCTCATGTGTTTTCTTTGTCTGATTTGGTGCCTTTTTCTGCTGAATCTGAGTTACTTTATACAGACATTGCTTTTTTTGTTTTTGTTTTTGCCGGTCATGGGGACTGAACTCTGGGCCTGGGCGCTGTCCCTCAGCTCTTCAGCTCAAGGCTAGCGCTCTACCACTAGAGCCACAGCGCTACTTGCGGCTTTTTCTCTTTATATGGTGCTGAGGAATCGAACCCAGGGCCTCATGCATGCAAGGCAAGCACTCTACCACTGAGCCACTTCCCAGCCCAGACCTTGCTCTCTTGTTATCTCTTCCTGGGCCGGCACTATGGTGAACTCTGGGCCTGCGCCCTGTCCCTGAGCTTTTCCCCGCAAGGCTGGCACTTTCCCACTTGAGCCACACCTGGACTCCAAGTTTTTCACTGCTGAATTGGAGATAAGCTTCTCATAGACTTTCCTGCCTGGGCTGGCTTGAACCCTCGATCCTCGGATCTGGTCCTCCAAGGCCCTCAGACCGGGGTGTGGCCAGCAGTGCCTGGCTGGGCCTTGCGCTCTGGAGTCTGCATCCCCGTGGCTCCTCCTCATCCAAGCCCAGCTCCCTGCGCTCTTCCGCCCGGCCCCAGAGCTCCTGAGCTTGGGGGCCTTGGGCAGCCCGGTGTCTGAGGCCCAGGGGCCCAGAAGAGGTGAGCTGTCCTGGAGCAGAATTCCAAACAATGAGGCCCAAGGCCAGACTCCCCACCTCCCATGGCCCTCTCCCCCTCAGCTGCTGCGGGTCCCTCACCAACCCAGCAGAGCAGCCAGAGGCTGCTTGGGAGGCGGAGAAGGGCATGGCGGGCTGCCTCTGGCCCTCTCGCAGCCTGCCCAGAGTGTTCAGTTTGGGCCACGGGAGGTGGAGCGCTGGTGTCTCATGCGCCACACTGCTGCCCACGGGGAAATTGAGCATCCGGCCCAGAGCCCCAGGGAGAGAGGGAAAGGTGGGGGGCGGCTGGGACCCTGCAGACAGGCCAGAGGGCAGCCCACGGCTTGGGAGGCCCCGGCTGTCCCGCTGGAGCCCACCAACCCAAAGGGCTTTTGTAGGAGGGGGAGTGGGCGCAGGGCCGGTGCCTGGATGCTGCAGGGGGCGCAGAGGAGGCCCGGGCCCGGGTGTCTGGGCACCGGGACTCGGATGGAGGTAGCAGGGCGGCTCCTGGGGGCATGAGGCCCAGCCGCGGGGCCTGATCAGGGCGGCTAGAGGAGACGGCGTGCCTGTCCTCCACGCGTCTGCCTGGCGTGGGCCGGGGACACCCACGGGAGGCCCCGGCTGCCAGCCGATGACCGTGTGCGTCTGGCCTGGGCAGCCTGCGTAGGGACCGGGACCAAGGACAGGGCTGTGAGCAGAGCAGGCGCATGGGTAGGAAGGCCCAGGACAAGAGAAGAGGCCGGACAGTCGAGGCCAGAGCTGGAAGCAGGGCTGGGAAGATTCGATGCTCGTCGCTCTGAGACGCCAGGCAGAGAGAGAATGATTCTCGGCGGGGGGGAGGGGAGGAGGGGCTGGGGGGGGTCTCTGGCGACCCTGTGGCTGCTGGGCAGGGGCAGGCTAGAGAGGGCCCCCCAAGGTAGCAATGAGATGGCAGCAACAGAGAAGAAGGGGTCCCGGGTTTCGGTGGGATGTTGGAGGCAGAGATGGAGGCCTTGGCGGTACTCTCCACTCACCGTGGGACATGAGAGGCCACGTCGAGGCGGATACACATTTGGATCCCACCCACGGGCATCTCTGCCGGAAGCCCCAGGACCCATGAGCCCCACAAGCTGCCGGTCCCCGTGGGTGACTTCACGCACGCTTTCGGGCTGGTCCGCAGCAAGCCCAGGGCCGTTGGTTCGTGCGATCTCGCTGCATGTCTGACTGAGGATGGAAGGCTGTGGGAGGTCGAAGCCTCCTCGGAGATGACCGGACCCCCCGACACCAGATGGCGGTGGGGCAGGAGGAGCCCTGGGCAGGCAGAGAGGCCCGGGCTGGCCAGGGGACCAGGGGATCCTGGTTTAGGGTGGGGCGGCTTCTGGCGTGGTCCGGGGCGGGGCTGAGCGCGCTCTCCCCCTCCGCAGGCATCATCGACAGCACGCACACGGAGCAGAGGCAGGTGGTGGCCGTGACGGGGGACGGGACCAACGACGGGCCCGCACTCAAGAAGGCCGACGTGGGCTTTGCCATGGTAGGAGCGGCTTATGGGGGCCCCGGGGCGGCCCGGGGGGGGCGGGGGCAGGAGCTCACAGGCAAGCGTGGACTGCGTAGATCTGTGCTGACAGGGGCTTCCTGATTCAGAGCGAGCGGGGGGGGGGCGTCTGGCTCTGCTGGTCCCACCGTGGCAGGGCTGGGGATGCAGACACGGCTCAGAGCCGCCCCCCGCCAGGCTCCGGTCCCCCCTTCCCCCCCCCATAGGGCATCGCGGGCACGGACGTGGCCAAGGAGGCGTCGGACATCATCCTGACGGACGACAACTTCAGCAGCATCGTGAAGGCGGTGATGTGGGGACGGAACGTCTACGACAGCATCTCCAAGTTCCTGCAGTTCCAGCTCACCGTCAACGTGGTGGCCGTCATCGTGGCCTTCACGGGCGCGTGCATCACACAGGTGGGCCCCGCGTCCCGCGGCGGGGGGGGCGGTGACAGGGGTCCCCAGGGCGTTCGATGGCGTCTGCGACCACCAGCTTCCTGCAGTGGGGGTCATGAGGGAGGTGGCAGGCCGAGAGGTCGGGGCGTCGGGCCTCGAGCCCCAGCTGCAGAGCCTGGGCTCCCTGTCCCCCCAGTCTCAGGAGTGGAGGTCAGGAAAGGCCAGGTCGGGGCTGCATCCACATCACACCTGTGATCTTGGCCTCCTTAGGGGCTGGAGTAAGGTTCTGCTCCAGCTTGACCTGGCTCTAGAACAGCCAAGCACTGGCCCTGCCGCCCGAAGCCTCCTGGGGCTGTGTCCACTCACGCCTCCCTCCAGCTGGGGCTGGGGAGGGCACGGGGAGGGGCACCCCTTAACCCAGTGATCCTGGGGAGACCTGACCCTCCCAGCTGCAGCCCCAAGGTCCACGTGGTCCTGGGGACACGGCCCTATCTTGCACTGTAGAGATGACCGTGGCAGCGGCCACTACCCCAGCTCTAAGGGTCAGAGTCCCCCCCCCCCTTCCCCAGGGGTAGCATTAGTCAGGGGGCGGTGTGGCCTCTCCCTTCTGCTCCCAGGGCCTCTCCACTGATCTGTGTGTGTGGTGCTCCCTCTAGTGGCGTCTTGGAGCTACTGCATGGCAGCAGTGAGGGGCTTCTTGGAGACCAACTGGTACCAGTAGGGACAAAGGGACTCTGAGGTTTGGGATCCTCAGATGGGTGGGCTGTGTATCACTGAAGATGCCTGAGGATGCAGCTGAGCCAGGGCGGGTGGGCTGGATGGAGCGGGCTGATGGAAGCGGGGAACCCGCGGAAAGGGGACAGGGGAGGGGAAAGCAGCCTGCTGGAGCTGCTCAGCTCACAGCGTGGGTGGGCGTCCGGGAGGGGCCGCTCCCCCCCGAGACGGACAGGACCACAGGGAGAGGTCTGGGCTGGAGGGGGGTCGTGCAGGGGCAGGGTGGCAAGGCGTGGACAGAACAGAGTGGTCACGGGGTCTTGGGAACTCGGAGGAGGAGGAAAAGGGGCCTGCGGCCAGTGGGAAGGCCAGTAGGACAGGGCCATATGCCTGGCGGGAGGGGGGGTGGGGGGGACTAAGTGGGGGCAGTTCTGCACCTTCTCCAGAGTTTTCTAGGACATGCCACGCACCTGCTCAGAAGCCTAAAGTCAGGGCCACCCCTGGCTGCCACGGGAGCCTGCTGAGACCCCTGCGGTGGCCACTCCGCCTCTGTGACCTTCCTCTCCCCGCCCCGCCCCAGGACTCCCCTCTGAAGGCCGTGCAGATGCTCTGGGTGAACCTCATCATGGACACATTCGCCTCGCTGGCGCTGGCCACTGAGCCGCCCACAGAGACCCTGCTCCTGAGGAAGCCGTACGGGCGCAACAAGCCGCTCATCTCCCGGACCATGATGAAGAACATTCTGGGCCACGCCGTGTACCAGCTCACCCTCATCTTCACGCTGCTCTTCGTGGGTGAGCCCACACCTCCCATGGGTGGCCCAGCAGCACCTTCCGGCCACACCACAGCCCGGACCCATCCATCTCCCTGTGTCATTCCTGGGGAGACTGAGGCTGAGCGGGGGAACATAGGAGCTGGCGGTGACATCGGGAGCCTGGCACAGAGCTGGGCCCCGTCCCGACCCCAGCCAGGCACCTGCGCTGATGACAGTGCCACAACACACCACGCAAGCCAGCACCCCGGACTGGTGGCTGCCCCAGATCAGCCTAGGGGAGACAAGGCAGGGGGAGGTAGCCCATTCCTTCTCTGACCCCCTCCAGAGGCTCCTTACTCCAGGAAAGGCATCCTCGTGGAACTTCCCTTAGAGAAAAGCCCAAGATCTCCAGGGGCCTCCACAGAGTCCACCTCCTTCCCCTCTCAGGCCGGCTTTCCACCTCTGTGCTGAAATTCCTGAGATAATGAACTTAGAAACAGTTTGGGGACATGGTGCCCGTGGCTCACGCCTGAAATCCTAGCTCCTCAGGAGGCTGAGTTCTGAGGATCACAGTTCAAAACCAGCCCAGGCAGGAAATCAGGGAGACTCTTAACTCCAGTTAACCACCAGAAAAATGGTGCTGTGGCTCAAAGTGGTAGAGTGCTAGCCTTGAGCTAAAGAGCTCAGGGACAGTGCCCAATAAACTCGTGTGTGGTAAGGGGAAAATATCATCAGCTTTCCCCGTGAAGTGTAAAAAAGCTTTTGAGGAGAGGAAGTCAGTTTGGAGGTTCCAGTCCATGATCCTTTGGGCCTGTGGGGAGACAGCACAATCTGACGGGAGGGTGTGGTGCAGGAAAACTGCTCACCCGCAGCCAGGAAGCAGAGAGAGGTGTGGGCCAGGGTCCCACAATCCCCTTCAAGGACATGCTCCCAGTGAATGTGACATTTCCACCCAGCCCTGCCTCTAAAGGCTTCCGCACGTCCCGACGGTGGACGGACTGTGGCCCAAGCCTGCAGACATGGGCCTCTGGGCACTTTGAAACCACAGTGGCCTCTCATTAGTATCCCTCTTCATGAGGTCCAGATGCATTTGGCAGTTTAGGGAGTGAGTGTGTGTGTGCTGGTCCTGGAGCTTGAACTCAGGGCCTGGGCGCTGTCCCTGAGCTTTTTGTGCTCAAGGCTAGCATTCCATCACTTGAGCCACAGCTCTACTTCTAGCTTTTTGGTGGTTACCTGGAGATAGGAGACTCACCGCCTTTTTTGCCTGAGCTAGCTTCCAACCTCCATCCTCAGATCTCAGCCTCCTGAGGTCACCACCCATGCAGCAAGGGTCACCTTTCATGCAGCGTTGCCCGCTACCTTGGTAGCAGGTGCCCTGATTTTCTCAGGTCTCCACACAGAAATAGAAGTTCCCCATTCCCCTGGCCTTCTTCCTGGAAGAGAGCCAAGCCCTCGCTCACCAGCCAAACATCCACAGGCCTCCAGCACCTCAAAAGCCCCAGTGTCTGTGTGTGTGTGGGGGGGTGATCAGTCTCCTGGCCACCGCCTTCAGCCCCGCCCCACCCTCTTGATTGACAGGCGAGAAGATGTTCCAGATTGACAGCGGGCGGAACGCACCGCTGCACTCCCCGCCCTCGGAGCACTACACCATCATCTTCAACACCTTCGTCATGATGCAGCTCTTCAACGAGATCAACGCCCGCAAGATCCACGGCGAGCGCAATGTCTTCGATGGCATCTTCCGGAACCCCATCTTCTGCACCATCGTGCTGGGCACCTTTGCCATTCAGGTAGCTGGGCCTCCACCCGTACTGGGACCGGGCATGGGCACTGACCCCCACACACACACACACACACTGCAGACCAGCCACTGACAGTCTGTTCCTCTTCTGCCTCCTGTGCCCTTTGACCTGCAGATCGTGATCGTGCAGTTTGGAGGGAAGCCGTTCAGCTGTTCCCCGCTGCAGCTGGACCAGTGGATGTGGTGCATCTTCATTGGCTTAGGAGAGCTCGTCTGGGGCCAGGTATGTGTGCTGGGCCACAGAAGGGAAAGAGCACTGGATAAGGAGTCCTGCGGCTCCAGGATTGGCCCTGGCTCTGCCATGGCATGCTGCTCCCGGCTGGACCAGGCGCCCCCCTTCGTGCTAGGTCTCATGGCTCTGATTGTTTGCTTGGTGTTTTCTTTCAACTGCATCAGAGATACTTGGTTTAATTTAAATCTAGTTGAGCTGGGCGCCAGTGGCTCACGCCTGTCACCCTAGCTACTCTGGAGGCTGAGATCTGAGGATCACAGTTCAGAGCCAGCCCAGGCAGGAAATTCTGTGAGATTCTTATCTCCAATAAACCACTAGAAAACCAGAAGTGGCGCTGTGGTTCAAGTGGTAGAGCGCTCACCTTGAGCTCAAGAGCTGAGGGACAGCGCCCAGGCCCAGAGTTCAAGCCCCACAACTGACCCCCCAAAAAAATAGTTTAAAAGGGAGTGCTCTATGACTAATGTGACTAGAAAATCAAGTCATGGGCCATAAATAGAAACTAACCGAACATGTAATGTAATAAATGTGATGTTTCTGAAGGCTTCCGGCCTGATGTCAACATGGGCAAAAACAGGCTTAGTGAGGCATCTGGGCACACACCTGTGATCCCAGAACTCAGGAGGCTGAGGCAGGAGGATTGGGAGTTCAAGGCCAGCCTGAGCTACATAATGAGACCCTGTCTCAAAAAGCTACCCCTGTAAAAAATAAAAAGAAAAGACAAGTCAGTCAATCCCTTCCCTACATTTGCTCAGGCCTGTATGTGTCCCCCACACAGACACTCATGCACACATACACCATCCACGCGCGCGTGTGTGCGGGTGCGTATGCATCTGCACCCGTGCACATGCGCCCCATTGCTCTGACAGCTTGCGGCTGAGTCTCCGGACCCAGCGCACTGCTTGGGTTAGGCTTCCAGAGCAAAGGGTGGGCGAGGAGGTGAGGAGGCCCTGACCCCGGCTGCCGCGTCCCTTGCAGGTCATCGCCACCATCCCCACGAGTAGGCTCACGTTCCTGAAGGAGGCGGGCAGGCTCACGCAGAAGGAGGAGACCCCCGAGGAGGAGCTCAACGAGGATGTGGAGGAGATCGACCACGCCGAGCGGGAGCTGCGTCGTGGCCAGATCCTGTGGTTCCGGGGCCTGAACCGCATCCAGACGCAGGTGTGACACCTTCCCGGGCTGGGCACAGGCGGCAGGGCGAGGGTGCACAGCCACCGGGGCCGGCGCTGCGCCCAGGGAGGGGGAGCGGCCGCAGAGGGGCCACCGGGCCACAGAGCAGCCCCCGGCGGCTCACCGGCCGCCGAGCACTGTTCCCGACACACATGCTCTCACAGAAACACTGTCCCCCCCACCCCACCCGTGCCCAGCTAGGGGCTCCGTGGGACCCAGGGGGTGCCCCTGAGAGGGCAGCACTTCCGCCAGGAAGGGCCGGAGGCAGGCTGAAAGCCAGGGGGCCCCGGGTCCCCCCCCCCCGCACCCCTACACACAGACGGACACAAGTCCTCAACCTGCACAAGGAACTCCGCCTGTGCCCCGCCGGGCCAGGTCTGAGGACTCTGGGAGACCAAAGGTCCAGGTGCACAGGAGCGCACGTGCACACACGCATGCCAGCCCCGCGGGGACACGCGTGCGCAGCACCCGCCCGGGAGAGGCAGGCCCTTCCCAGAGCACCGCGCGTGCGCGTGGAGCCCCCTCCCGCGGGCTGGCGGAGTCTCCAGGCGGGCTGTAGGAAAGGGAGAGCGGGGCGGGGGCTGGAGCTCCCCCGCGGCTTCCCGGCGCTCCCGGGAGGTTATGGGAAGGGCAGCACCCCACCCCAGGCCCCTGGCACGGCTGCTTCACCCCAGTCCACCCCGTGCCGGGCCTCAGATCCTTTGACTTCCACAGCCCCAGGAGACGGCCGGGGCAGGGGGGGGGTGCCTGGGCTCTGACCGGGATGCCGGAGACCCCACTTCCTCCGGTGGACAGGACAGCTCTCAGAGCCTGGCCCTGAGCGGCAGGGGGAAGCAGGACCGTCGTTTCCGAGTCCTTGTCACTGAGCATGTGCGCCGGCAGGGTCTCGGTCCTCCAGAGCACTGGGCATGCGCACCAGCAGGGTCTCGGTCTTCCGGAGCACTGGGCATGCGCACCAGCAGGGTCTCGGTCCTCCGGAGCACTGGGCATGCGCACCAGCAAGGTCTCGGGCCTCCGGAGCACTGGGCTTGCGCACCAGCAAGGTCTCGGTCCTCCGGAGCACTGGGCATGCGCACCAGCAAGGTCTCGGTCCTCCGGAGCACTGGGCATGCGCACTCCCAGGGCCCAGCCTACCTCTCTCCTCCAGAGCACTAATGTGGTTCTGGTACTTTGCCAATTACAGATAACCCTGCCAGGTAGATGGCTTTGCCCCTTCTTAAGGACAAGAGACGGGACTCAGAGAGGGACTTGCCCAAGGTCACCTAGCTAGTAAGTGACAAGAGCCGGAATTGGGGGCCAAGGTCTGTCCACCCCAGGGCCCCCCCCTCACCAGTACACTGGCTCTGCTCTAGGCCCAGAGTGAGGCAGCGCGCGTAGCTCTTCCCTCCCAGCGCCACACACAGCCCCTCCAGCCGCCCTGCAGCCCCTCGCCCCCTCCCCCCGGTCCTGGGGGAGCCTGGGGACTCCAGAGGGACCTGGAGCTGAGCAGACATCTCCCCAGCCCCGGAGTGTGTCTGGTATTGTCGTTTTGATTTGAAGTGATGTTGTCGTTGTCGCCGTGGCTGCGGCTGTTCTGTGACATGGCGCCCGTCCGTCGTGTGGCTGTCCTGTGTGTTCTTCCGGCAACCTGTCTCGTTCTCTCCTCCGTTGCAGATTGAAGTAGTCAATACTTTCAAGAGCGGGGCCTCCTTCCAGGGGGCCCTGCGGAGACAGTCCTCCGTCACCAGCCAGAGCCAGGACGTAGCCAATCTCTCTAGCCCTAGTCGCGTGTCGTTGTCCAATGCTCTTTCCTCTCCGACCAGCCTTCCTCCTGCTGCAGCTGGGCGTGAGTGTGACACCTTTCCACCTCCGCTGGTGCCACCAGCACCAGCCCCTGGGTGGGCAGGGGCCGGGCTACCACAGACGTGGTGGGGCTGAAGGGGCACAGCCAGTGAAGAGGGTTGCAGCAGCCAGGAGGTCAGAACTGAGCCGTGGGGTGCCAGACCAGGGTCAGCTGGGGTCACTAGATTGGAACGACCCGGGTAGGACTCATTAGGGCCTCGAGGGGTCCACCAGAGGGCACCTGTGAACCAGTGGCCCACAGAGGGGACGCCGTGGCCCTGTTGTACTTTGTTAAGAAGGGCTGGGCCCTAGAGGGCCAAGGTTAGAGTCTGAGGAGGAGAAGGGGGTCACAGCCAGTGGCAGAGAGGGCCAGTTGGGAGAGAGGCCCTGGTACACTGGTACCCTGATTAGGGATGGGGAGGCCACCGAAGGTCAGAGGTCACAGTAGTGTCTTTGCCCTCTACGTACCCCGCTCCCTGCACACTTGACCCCCCTCAGCTGCCCTACGACCATCAGGGGAGGGGACCTGTGTAGTTACTACCCTCCCTGAACGACGTGATGCCTGGGCTCAGGTAGACAAGGGTGGGACACACCTTGTCTGGGAGCTCTGGTCCTAACCTTCAGCCCCTCTTACCTGAGGGGCTAGCCTGGGACTCCGAACCCTCCACCTTTCTCTGCCAAACACCTCCTCGCGCCATCATTTCTGGCCTGGATCACTCGGCTCTGGCTTTGTCCAGAACTTTCTTGGACCTCTCCATAGCTTCAGGCCCCAGAGGGAGTGGACTCTGCTTTCTATCCTCCTCCAGTTAATCTGGCTCCCACAGTGCAAATAACGGTGCCCCTCACTCTGCCCTTCCCAAAGGGAGATGGTGGGTTTGTCATCTCCGCTAGCTTTCAGCTGGACCTCATCTCCACCTAATGCCCCCCCCCCCACACACACACACACACCGTCCCGTCCCCCCCCCCAGCAGGGAAGGACCTGAGCTAACCCGCTGTGCCCCTCCCTGCGTCCCGTGAGCTTGCGTGCCAGCTGCGCTGCCAGGGGACCAGCTCTGTCCCAGCACCTAGCAGCCAAGAGGTCAAGATGCATTTGAGCAGGCGGTGCCCAAGCCACGTTCCGCTGAGGGTCTGTCCCTAGACCACTGCAGCTAAGGAAGCCCCCCCAAAGCAGAATGGGTGAGCCCCCCATCCCCAAGCCTCTGGCCTTGCTTAGCTCTCCCCCCACATCTTGAAGTGCAGTGTCCCGCACGGAGACACCCCTGCAGAGGGCTCCTGCCCCCCCTCACTGCTGGCCCTCACTGCTGGCCCTCACTGCTGGCCCTCACTGCTGGCCCTCACTGCTGGCCCTCACTGCTGGCCCTCACTGCTGGCCTCAGGCTCGGAGCCCTGGCCTGCCTGGCTCAGCTTCTTTCCTGGTGTGTGGCACTCTACCCTGGAACATGACATTCCAGGCCCCCAGGCCCCCTTGAAGGTCCGGCCTCCATGCTGGCCTTCATCTTTGCTCTAGAAGGAAGAGCAGCCCTTGATCTCAGCCGCATTACCCACCCGTCCTGTGTCATTGGTGACGCACCTATTGCCCGAGGACGTGGTGCGTGGCCTGCGGAGACGGGGCCCTCTTCACCCTCCCTCCGCCTTAGCCGCCAAGCTGACCTCCCTGAGCCGGCTCAGCCTCCTCCCGGCGGCGGTGGTGGCTTCTTTGTGAGCAGCCCCCTGCCAGGGGCTCTGGCTCCTCCTGGAGCGAATCCCCACCCCCTCTGGCTTCAGCAAACACTTTGGGATCACCATGGCCACCGTGCAAATGCTAACTATGTCCCTTGGTCCTTGGCTTGGATGGTTTCTAAAATGTCACCTCCTGTGGTCTCTGGGACGCAGAGGACCCTGTGTGTAACAGGCCAGGTTCCACAGAAGCCGAGATTCCTCCTCCCCTCAGAGGGCCTGCCGCAGGAGGCCAACCGGTCCGGGGGGGGGGGGGGGGAGGGAGGAGACACAGGTGTGGCACCCACAGTCTGAGTGGGATCGTCTGGGGTCTGTAGCAGAGCAGACAGCTATGCAGCTACCAAAGAATCCAGCCCCGGCCCCGGCCCCGGCCCCTGAGTTACCGAGTTGACCCCAGAGGCCTAGAACAGGACAGCCTGCGTTGGGGCTGACTCTAACTCCTGACACGGAGGGAGGTGAGGAAAACCCTGCCCAGCCGCACGTCCACCCCCAGCACCGACAGTGACGATGACGGCAGACAGGTGCCCATCGGACGTGGGACGTGTGATCAGGCAGGTCCCGGGAGCCCAGGAAGGACCTGGCACCCTCCTCTCCACCCACGTACACAAAAGCTAGTTGGCTTTTCCCAGGGGTTCGCTGGCACCCGGTATGGCACACACTTGAGCCACACTCAGCGTTTCTAGAGCTGCCTCCCCTTCACAGCCAAAATCCAAGCAGAGAGCGTGCAGGCCATAGATGGCGAGGGACAGGGAGGGAGGTCGGAGCAGCAGGTCTGTCTCCAAAGCCCCTCTTACTACCCCACACACCTCAACTCATCACTCGTCCTGGGCGGGTCCTCAGGCCTTGGGCGTGGAGGCTGCATGTCCCAGGCCTGTAGTCTCCTCCTGGGTGTGGAGGCCAGGGAAGGCGGAGCCGCTTCAGGGACCTCAGCTCCCCGTGCAGGAACGGGAGGCGCCCGGACGGTGCTCGGCCCCGACACCCCGGCCCCGTCTCTCCTGCCTCAGATCCCTCAGATCCCTGACTCCCCCTCAGCCGTCTTTGGCCTTAGCAAGTCTGCGGTCCTCCATCCGGAGAGTCCTCCAGACCCAGTAGAGCAGGCCCCCGAGCCAAACTGTGGGTGCTATGCCTCAAGACGCAGGACACCGCGCAACCCCCTTCAGACTCTGGGCTGTAAGGGTCCTCGGGTGAGGAGTTGGTGCTGTCAGGGAGAGAAATCAGACAGAAGGAGCCAGGAAGGAAAGCTGGGCACTCTTAGCGTTTGTTTGGGTGTTTGGGGGTTTTTTTGGTGACTAAAAATCGCAAATGGCTTTCAGGACTTGGGGGGGAGGGCCCCCGGACCTCCCCGATGTCTGAATATTCCCTGTGTTTGTTTCCCTAGAGGGCTAGACAACCCTGGACACAGAGTTCAGCAAGAGAGAGTGAAATTAAAAGAGGTTGTGAGTCTTTAACCTTGAGCCTGAAATGAATGTGAATCAAACCCAGCCTCTTGGCTTCCTTGAAGCCGGGTAAACATTCGAGTATGTGGGGACCCATCTCAGCAGGGCCCAGGGCTCCCCGCCCCGCCCCGTGCATAGATAGATGAACCCAAATGTCTGCAGTCTTACCCGCCAGCTCCCTTCCTGTCCATCCCTTCCTGCCCCCCCCCCAACTCGGCTTCTGCCCCAAATACCTCCTTTATGCCAGGCAGGGAGGGAGAAGGAAGCGTCTGGGAGTGTGGGGTTTTTTCTGCTTAGATTTTTTTTCTCTATTTCAGCCGCAGAGAACGAAGTAGACTTGAGATGCCTGGCGGGGCCCCACTGGCCTCGCCCCAGTGTTGTCCCAACAGCTCATTCTTTCTGTCGTCTCCATGCCAGAGGGCGGGCGGAGGGCTCCATCTCATTGTGTGTCTCCCCTGCATTGTCAGTCACATGACAGAGGCCTACCACGTCTCCCCCCCCCGCCCCCCCACACCCACACACGTGCTTTCTCCAGCCCATTTTATCATTGTGCCGAGCCCTAGGGCCGGACAGCCACAGCAGTCATTATCCCCATGTGACAGATGGGAACACTGAGGCCTCTGTGCCTTTTGCATGTTAGTTTGTTTCCACGTATTCAGATGCAATGGAGATCAGAGCCATAGTCGCCGCTGCAGAGGCAGGACCAGGCAGTCTGGCAGAGGTAGCTCAGGGCATCGAAAGTGGCTCTACCATACAAAGAATCAGGACAGAGGCCCCATCCGGCTGGCTCCTAGTGCCCTTATTTAAAGCACGATTCCCACAAGTGAGGCTGGGCTCCCCGGAGTCTCCAGCACAAAGGACAAGGGACAGAGGTGCCTTATAAAAGAATGACGGGAAGAGTGACATTGATCAGATGCATTACATTTATAAACTGATGTATTGAGCCAGGCGCCAATGGCCCATGCCTGTCATCCTAGCTACTCAGGAGGCTGAGATCTGAGGATCCCAGTTCAAAGCCAGCCCAGACAGGAAAGTCTGTGAGACTCTTATCTCCAATTAACCACCAAAAGCTGGAAATGGAGCTGTGGCTCAAGCAATATAGTGCTAGCCTTGAGCAAAAGAGCTCAAGGGCAGGAAGTGGCCCTGTGGCTCAAGTGGTAGGGCACTAGCCTTGAGCTGAAGAGCTGAGGGACAGCGCCCAGGCCAAGAGTTCAAGTCCCATGACCAAGAAAAAACAAAAACAAAACTCAAGGGCAATGCCCAGGCTCTGAGTTCAAGCCTAAGTACCAGCACAAATATATATATATATATATATATATATGTATATATATATATATATATACATATATATATACTTATGTATATACATATTAAATTGAAACCTCAACTATTTAAAGATATTAATTTTTTAAAGACAAGCGGAAGGCAGCTAATTAATCACTACTGCCCGACAGCAAAGGAGGGAAGTTAATTGGCAGGGAAACACTATCACAGCCTAGAATGTTGCACAAACCCAAGCTCGTTGACTGGTGAAGATCAAGTTGAGCTGTCTGCCCTCTGGCTTAGCTGGCAGAGGCGCCTTCAGTGAGCCTTAGAAACAGGGACCTGGAGGCTGGCGATGTGGCTTAGTGGTAGAGTGCTTGCCTAGCATCCATGAAGCCCTGGGTTCAGTACCATATAAACGGAGGGGGGAAAAAGCCGGAAGTAGCGCTGTGACTCAAGTGATAGAGTGCTAACCTTGAGCAAAAGAAGCTCAGGGACAATGCCCAGGCCCTGAGTTCCAGCCCCAGGACTGACCAAAAAAAGAAAGAAAGAAAAAGAGGAGTCTCCGGCTCAGCAGAGACAGAGTCATCCCGCACAGCCATCTACACCCTTCCCCTGCATGGGGAAGGGGTTCCCTCACCGTGCTCCACAGAGGAATCCCCATGGTTTAGCTGAGCACAAGTCTGGGACTCCCAGGACTTCCACACGACCATACACCCCCTCATGCCGCCCCTGCTGTCCCAAGGACCTCCTGCCCCAGCCCAGAGACCCACGCCTCAGCCACCAAAGCTCAGCCCCCACCACTCAGGGCCACCTGCCTTCCCCACCTCTCTCTCTGCTCTGAGCTGAGAAGACCCCAGGACAGAGACACTCCTGTTCCCCTTACCCCAGGAAGGCAGGACGGAGCACCACCCGAGGCGCCAGGCTGGCCACAGCCCAAGCGAAAGCATCTGCTGTTCCTTTTCCAAGTCTAGTTCTGTCCTCCAGCCTCAGAGACCCAGGTGCAGGCTCCCATTCTTCAGGGGGAAAAACTGAGGCCCAGGACCCATGGTTCACAGCTAGACATACCATCTTGTGACCTAGATCCTCACCAAGCCAACCCCCCTGGGCTGGGTCTGGCCATCCGATTCTGGCCTCGTTGTTTGGTTTTGTATTTTTAAAGCATGAATCCAGAGATAGACAAAGCACCTCTCCCCCTTTCCCCCAGGAAATAGGGGACCCCCCCCAAAAAAAAAAGAAAAGCAAGTGCCCTTGTCTGGCCAGGGCTTTCAGTCTATACTCGAGTGTTTACCTCCCAAATGCATGAAGGAAAGAAATGCTGGGTACAAAAACCGACCTCTGTTCACATTGTCCAGGCATCCAAGTGTCAGTGTGGCCGTCTGTCTGTCTGTGTGTGTGTGTGTGTGTGTGTGTGCTGTGTGGCTCCTGACCCTACCCACTGTGGCATGCTCCCCCGCCCCCCCGCCCCGTGCTTTCTGGCTGCCTCTGCTCTGCCCTTCAGAAGCCCTGAGTTGCTTGGGTCGCTTACCGCTTTGCTTCCATGTGCCCCTCCTGTCTCTCCCATCCGTGCCCTGCCTGTGTCACCTTCACTGTCACCTGCTCTGTGTGGTTTGGTTGGGCTTTGGGGGTTTTCGTTGTTTTGTTTTTAATTGTGTGTATGCTTGTTTTTTTTTATTTTAAAGAGTAATTTGCTTTCAAATAGCCTCTCCCTCCCCAGCCCACCCCTCGCTGCAAGGCTGAACATGGCTTAACATCAACAAGGCTCTCCTGAAGTCTCTCACTTAGGTCGGGTGCCCTCCAGAGTGGACTCTAACTCCCTTCTGCTACTGTGCACAGCACCTTCGTCATAGTACTAATAACTGAGTTCTGGCCCAAACCAAAGCCACTCAAAACCCAAACTCATGGACGCACCACCTGAGCCCGCCTCCCTCCCCCCCCCTCCCTCCATCACACCATTGACTGCGGGCTGCAGCCTGCTTGTCCTGAGCCCTCCTCCTGCCCTCTCCTCCTCCACGCCCCCAACCTGCCACCTGCAGTCCCGGCCAGGCCAGGCCGTGCCCCCTCCCTGATCACGTGTTTCCCTTTGCAGATCCGCGTGGTGAAGGCGTTCCGTAGCTCTCTCTACGAAGGGTTAGAAAAGCCTGAGTCTCGAACCTCCATCCATAACTTCATGGCTCATCCCGAATTCCGGATCGAAGACCCCCAGCCCCACATCCCCCTCATCGACGACACCGACCTGGAAGAAGATGGGGCCCTCAAGCAGAACTCGAGCCCGCCGTCCTCGCTCAACAAGAACAACAGCGCCATCGACAGCGGGATCAACCTGACCACCGACACGAGCAAATCAGCTACCTCTTCAAGTCCAGGGAGCCCTATCCACAGCCTGGAGACGTCGCTTTAGCTGAGCCCCCAGGCCCGTCCTCCAGGACCGCCCGCCGCCTGCCCCCGCCTCCGGGCAGCGCCCCAGGCGCCACTCACCGCACAGCAAGGAGCGAGAGCAGGAAAGCTACCTGAGAGGGACTCAGCTTCACCCACAGACCCTTTCTCTCTGGCTGCGATGCTGTTTGAACTCTTTTCAAACCCTGCAAGGGGCAGGGTCCCCTGGGGGGCGGGGAGGGACATCAGGAGCCAACAAGTGAGATTGTCCCAGAACAAGCCCTTCCTGACTCCCCCCCACCCACAGACATGGGGCCAGCCGTGCACCTGCTCCGGCCACCACGGCTCCCCCCTCCCCCGCGCATGAATGTACTGGACACTTCCCGTCCTCCCCCCCCCCACGGTTGGTTCTGGGGGAGGGGTTGAGGAGGGAGGGGTGGTTTGTTTTCTTAGGTGGGAACAGCAAACAAGACTCTTTTCTGAGACTATTTATCCAATTCACTGATCTGTGAGTTTTTGAGAAAAAAAAATGCTTGCACAGCATGGGTCCAGTTGTATAGATTAATTTAATAACTTTTTTTTTGTTTCGAAATTGCAGAGTTTAACTTGCCTCGTAGATTAGCACCAATGGAACCCAAGAAATCCATAGACACTCACGAGGTTATATCCATTTCTTTGTTTATCTATATCAACGTATGCTCCTCCAAGACTGAATACGTCCATATAGATAGGTAGATATATATATATATATTATATAAATATATATACATGGATCTATAAAGTTTCTTTGCCGGCATGTTGCCTTGTTTCTGCTTAAATTGCTCTATTTTAACTTATTTATGTCCTAAAAAAACAAAACAAAAAAGAAGAATGTAATTTGTTTACAACCCTGTAGATAACATCTTTGGCTATTTGTACAGTTTAAGAGCAGCTCAGCCCCAACAGACATTTGCCCTGGATTGCATTCTTGATTTTCTTACAATGGCCATGTTTTTTGCCTGCTATTTCCATTCAATGACGTCACTACCACAAGACGCTCAGGCAGAAGCCAGAAGTGGAGGAACACGACCCCCCCCACACACCCCGCTCTGTAGACGAAGGAGAAGAGGAGAGAAGCTTTCCTGGACCCAGCGCACGTGCGGATCCCGCAAAGCACCAGGGGAAGACTTCTCTCTCAATGAAACTCATTTGAGTTTACCAAGAGCGTTAAAAAACAAAAACAAAAAACAAGTTATCTTTGGCACTGTCTATCCAGAGGTTGAGGTAGTGTTAAGATATAAATGCTATTGTGTTGATTTTTTTTTAGTTAGGAATTTAGTTTATTTCTTATACTTATAAAGAAAGAGGAGAGAGAGAGAGAGAGAGAGAGAGAGAGAGAGAGAGAGAGAGAGAGAGAGAGAGAGAGGGCCAGCGGAGCTGTTGGTCTATGGGATGAGAGTTGGCGTATAGCTTGCTGCTTTTTTATTTTTGAAGATTTGCCTTCTCTGCACTATTTAGATCCGAATGAACCTTATGATGTGTATATTGAGATGTATTCAGTGTGATTTTTTTAAAAAAAGAAACCAAATTGTCTTCCTGTAGTCACAATATATACTGTAGCCTTTTAACAACAAGTCTTGCTTTCCCAGACAGAAAGCCATTCTGCACCCTTCCCCATCTCACAGGTGAGAAAAGGTGGCTATCCCCACCCCACCCCCCAGACAATAACGGCACTAGTAATCTCACTTAATAAGAGCTTATTTAATTGTCTGTCAGCTTCTTAACTGCTAAGCACTTTGTGGGTCTCAGCTTTTTTCATAAAAGAACTTTTGTATTTAATACAAAGTTTGCTTTGAGACTTTTCAGCATACGATCTTTTTCCATAAACTTGTACAGTGCAAAAGACATTTTGAATACCATGATCGATAATGTCCCATGCTTCCAGGAAAACCAAACACTCCACCTCGCCTGCAAAATCCATTCTTCACACGGACCCTCCGCACAGCTGCCCCACCCCCACCCCCAGGCCAGAGGACTCTTCCGCTCACCAGATGAGAGCCACCCGGGAAAAGAGCCATAGTCAGTTGGGAGGGCCACGTCTGCACAGCTGTGGAAAACAAAACAAACCTTGATGGGTTTGGAGTTCAAAGTCAGCCCATCCCACCTGGCAAAATCTTCCTATAAGGAAGACCTTCTGGGTGAAGAGCACCACTGGAAGGCCGCGAAGGGCTCCGAAGGTCACGCGAAGGTCTCCGAATGTACCTAGTCCCAGAGGGACACCAGCCTTTGGATTTGCTGATTGGATTCTACTACAAACACCACCAAAGCCAGCCCCCCACCCCCCGCCTGAGGAAGGAAAGGAACCTGGGGCGCCCCTGGAACTGAACACGGTGGCTTGTTTCTGTTTTGTGTCTGGGTGCACTTCTCCTCTTCCCGCGATCACGTCTCCACGCACGGTGACCTCATTCCACGACAACACCCGGTTCCCTAGGATCTTGGAGCAGAGACGCAGGAACACAGAAGCCAGCTTGGGGGGACAGGAGCCACAGAAGGTACTGAGGAGGCCCGCGCCCTTGCTAGTGGTCTCTCTTTGTCAAGGATGATGATTGATCACACACGCGTGCACGCCCATGTGCGCATACACACAGACCCGCAGACGCCTCTCGGTCACACACCTGCACACATCCACCCACGCGTGCACTACGCACACAGGGAACGGTGTGTCCGTCTTCACTGTAGTACACAAAGCTTGCACTCTGCGTCCTATTATCTAGCAGCATGGGGTACGTTTTGGCAGTTCACCCCATTAGGGGGTCAATAATTTATGACCATTCATCTGTTTTTATGAATTTTTTTATCTAGACAATAACTGTAAATAAAGAGCTCACCGTCTCTGTTCATTTACCACTATGCAATGGTTACTGCTTCCAGCCGCTGCCTCCCGCCCCACGCGGTGGTTCTGTCTGTGGTTTCAAAGGCAAAACAAAAAAGAAAGAAAGAAAATCTAGGAAAGCTGCCCTCTGGGAGGTAAGCTCTTTTCTAGGGAGACCATGCCCCCTTCTTTTCTGCCCTGGGGTTCAACTCTAACATCTCCCCTTATCCCAAGGAAGAGGGCCAAGCCAGGGCCGCACTCCGGGACCCCAGTCAGTGGCCTGTCAAGGAGCAGGGAGCGGGAGCCGCCCCTCCGCAAGGGCTTTCCAGACTCAGAACAGCTGCCACTGCTCCACCGCCCTGTCCCAGTCCCTTGCCGCCCCGCCCCAGCAGCATAGAGTACTGAGAAGGGGCTGATGATGCTGCCCGGCCCACAGCCGGCTGGGGCTCACAGCCTGTCTTCCCGGTCCCTCCTTGGCACCCAGCTCTCCTCCCCAGCCGTCGTCCCCCATGGAGGGGCCAGCTTCCAGGCTTCCTCTTCTCCTCAGCGTGGCACTGGTACCAGCTGTCATTACCCCCACGTTAGAATCTTTCACTGGATGGAGACGAGCCCCTTTCACTCTTCCTGTGCAGAAGTCAGTTATTCTGACGGGAAAGCTCAGATTCTTCCAAGTCCTCTAGGCTCGGCCCCGCTCCCACCCCACATCTGAGCCCCAGCACTGTGCATGCCCTGTCTCCCCCCACTGTCGCTACTGCCTGCTCGGGACCACCACGTGCAGAGCACCTGCCAGAAGGGACAGATCGGTCACCCCGAGTCGCTGGCCATCCTTTCACCTGTCCCCGTAAGTGCGAGGCTGTCAGAAGCCAGCAAGCCCGCACTCCACCTTAGTCTGGGGACCAGAGTCACCTCCCGAGACTGTGCTAGGTCACCCCTCCCTCCATCCTGTCCCCATGGTAAGAAGGGCCCCCCTGGAGCTGGAGCCGGAGCCCCGAGAGCCGCCCCACAATGCCTAGCATAGAGAGCTACACTGCCGGCCTCTCCTTTCCCATCCGCCCTTTGTTTGTTTTGTTGGGGTCACCTCTACTTGTTCTTTGATTCTGAGCTTCAGCCCTTTAGAGGATGCAGAAAATTCTTGTCTGGATGGTCTCAGCACCCTCATCCTGGCCCCCATTTTCCCCATCCACCTCTAACTGCCACCCTAGTACATACTCTGTACATACCCAACAGCGGGGGGGGGGGGTGCTCCGGGGCCTTCCACAGGATCAGACAACAGGAAGTTGGCAGGCATCAAGCCCTTCCACTTTGTTTTGGGGTCAGGGTCTCCCCGGGTCTTCAGCATCTTCACTCCCTCCTCCCAAAAAGGAGAGGTTCCAGGTTGCTCTGGACCGTCCTGCAGCCCCTCGGTGTGTTTTGTAACGTCTGTGGTGCTCTTTCTCCCCAGCCTGTCCCCTCTGGGGTCCCCACACTGGCTAACTCTTACTTGCACATCTTTTATCACAGAGGAGCGAGGAGGCAATGCGGCTTCCACGAAGCTGCCAGGGCTCTGGGGGTGGGGGAGAGCTCTGGGACTGGAAAGTGACTGTGCTCTTATTGTACACTCTTTATTTCTCTGTATCTCTGGCTTGTGCTATTTGTAATGAATGGGATTTGTCTGCCTTTCAACACTATAACTGAGCAATAATAATAAACGCACACGTGGAAACGCAGGCACGGTACCCATCCCAAGACCTTTTTCCGAGAACAGCGGGGAATCCACCCTTGGTGGATTGAACTCAGCGAAGTCGAGTGTGTGGTTGGGAAAGGCACCTTGCCTCTGGAGGGTGGCAAGTTTAACAGCCGTGAGCCACGAACCCACCAGGGCTGGCTGAACATCTCAGAAAGGAAGGCTTGGGGCACGGGGGCTCAGGAGAAGGTCAGAGGCAGGTGGCCGGGAGGTAGAGGCACATGTGGGAAAAAGCTAAGAAAGACATGAATTTGGGGTCTGGAATAAAGGAGAGGGAGGGATGGGGAACTAGGACACTGCGGAGCAATGAGGCAGAGGGGAGGCTGGTGCCCTAGGAGTTTGACCTCTGCAAACCTGCACAGAGCAGGCACTGTGGAAAAGCAGCATGCGAGAGCCAGGCACCATTTTCAGCCTTGATCCAACACTTGGGAGTTCTGTGCACCCAATTCCAGGTCTTCTCACTGAATCTCAGCATCAGCTTTTAGAGACAGTACTACAGGGCAGGCCGTCCCTACTCTGAAAAATCAGTGGCCAAGGCAATGCCACAAGTACAAAACGTCACATCACTAACCTTTGCTGCCTACATGATTTTTTTTTTTTCCAATCCTGGGGCTTGAACTCTGGGCCCGGGCGCTGTCCCTGAGCCTCTCTGTGCCCAAGACTATCACTCTATCACTTGAGCCACAGCTCCACTACAGCTTTTTTTGCTGGTGCATTGGAAGTGAGATCCTCAAGGACCTTCCTGCCCAGTCTGGCTTCAAACCACGATCCTCAGATCTCAGCCTCCGAGGCGTGAGGCACTGGTGCCCGGCTCTCCGTTCCCTGAACACCCTTGTTTGCACCAGGAGATGCCTTTTATTCCAATTATGCCTTCCCTGTGTGCTCTGCTCATCTATCTAACATGCTCTCGGTCCTCGTTTTCCGCTGAAGGAAAATGATGGAAGTGACTTGACCTTGTCACCCTTAAGGTCAGAGGTTCTCCCAGGGGGCCCCGCGGCCTGCTCTGCTCTCCGCACCCCTCCTCCCGTCCCCCATCCTGAGCTGAGGTGGGAGCGAGGCCGGGGTGCGGCCTGAGGCCTGCCCTGGAGTGGGGAGTCCTAACGTCTCCACGGCGACCACCGCTCGCTGGGTTCCAGACCCCGGGCTCCGCGGAGCTGGCGGTGGCACGGGCGCGGGGAGGCGAGGGCGGCCGGCTCGCCAGAGCTTCGGGTTCCAAAGCCCCCGGACCGGGGTCGCCGTGGCAACAAAATCCCAACCCCGCGGGTCGGGCTGGGTCCGCGGCCGCTGGAGGGCGGGGCCTCACGGGGGCGTGTCCCTCCTCGGGGGCGTGCCTCTCCTCGGGGGGCGTGCCCTCCTCGGGGGGCGTGGTCTGTAATGGGCGGGCCTGTGAAGAAAGGGCGCGGCCTCGGGGAAGCCCGGAACCTTTGTGTGGGTCCGGTGTGCTGCTGCCCGGAAGCTCCGTAGCAACGGCGCGACGGAGAGCCAGCCCGGCACCGGAAGTGAGCCGTCCGGAGGCGCCGCCGGGAGCTGCCACGTCTGAAACCGGGAGTCGGCGCCACCGCAGCGATGGTGAGTGTTGGGAGACCGGCACGATGGGGACCCCGCGGTGAGGCCAGGCCCTGGCGGAGGCCATCCGGCGCCCCGCACCGCCCCGTCCCTGCGGCCCTCCCGGAGAGGGAGGCCGCGGAAGTGCCCGGGACGGCGGCCTCGCCGCGGCCGCCTCCGTCCCGCCGCCTCCCGCGCTGACTTCCTGGTACAGCGGGGGAAAGAGGCAGATGGAAGGGATCCTGCGTACGGCCCGCGTGCCGCTCACGCCGGCCTGCTGAGCGGCGCCGCCCCTGCTGCGGCCCTCCTTCCCCGAGCCCCACATGAGTGGGCACCCCGGGACCTGTGGGGAGACGAGCAGAGGGGGTGCCCGAGGACGGGCGCTGAGCGGTTTCTGATCTCCGTGGTATTCCCCGCGCTCTTCCTCGTTGAGCGAATGAATGGGAAGTCGGGGCTGGGCGTTCAATCCCTCTCCTGGCCTGTGCCCTGCTCCTCTTGTGCTCGATATTCTGCATCGACTCGTAATTTGTGAGATTCGGGAGGGGGAACTGTCTGTACTACTTACTAACAACGAGCAGACAATCTCCGGGTGCGCGGTAGGACATATGCTAAGGAATTTAAATCAGGACTGAGTGTTGAGAAGTGAGGCTCACTCAGGTGACAGTGTCAGAAGTACACACAGTTCTCTCCAGGTCCCTTCGGTGACCCATAAAACCACCTGTCAGGTGCCTGTGGTTCACACCTATAATCCTACTAATTCTGAGGATCATAGTTCAGAGCCATCCAAAACAGACAAATTAGAGAAACTCTTATCTCTTAGCTATCAAAAAGCCATGAGTGGGATGTGTGTCAAGTAGTACAGCAACAACCATGAACCAGAAAGCCAAGCAAAAGTGTGAGTCTATGAGTTCGTGTACCAGTACTGCAAGGGGAAAAAAAAAAAAAAGCAAATTCAAAGCTGGGAGCCAGTGACTCACACTTATAATTCTAGCCACGCAGGAGGCTGAGTTTAGGATCAAAGTTCAAAGCCAGAGGGAAGCAGGAATGTGTATGAAGCTCTTATCTTTAGTTAACTGGAAAGAAAAGGTATAAATGAATAAAATACAAAATCATTTCCCAGGTGGGCACTGGTGCCTCACACCTATAACCCTAGCTACTCAGGAGGATGAGCTGTAATGATCCAGGTTCATAGCCAGCCCAGGCAGAAAAGTCTGTGAAATTCTTATCTCTGATTAACTACCAAAAAAGCTGGAAGTAGGGTATAGCTCAAGTGGTAGAATGCTAACCTTGTGCAAAAAAAGCTTAAGGAAAAGGCCCAGGCCCTGAGTTCAAGCCCCAGGACTGGCACAATTTTTTTGGGGGGGGGTCCAGTTGTGGGGCCTGAACTCTGGGTCTGGGCACTGTCCCTCAGCTCTTCAGCTCAAGGCTAGCGCTCTACCACTTGAGCCACAGCGCCACTTCCGGCTTTTTGCTTATGTGGTGCTGAGGAATCGAACCCAGGGCCTCATGCATGCAAGGCAAGCACTCTACCACTGGGCCACCTTTCCAGCCCAAACTTTTTTTTTTTTTTTTTTTTTTTTTGTCGGTGGTGCTTGAACTCTGGGCTTGGGCGCTGGCCCTCAGCTTTTCAGCTCAAGGTGAGCACCCACAGCTTGAGCCACAACTCTACTTCTTGGCACAATTTTTTTATTTATTTTTTGGTCGGTCGTGGGGTTTGAACTCTGGACTTGAGTGCTGTCTCTGCACTCTTCAGCTCAAACACTCTACCACTTGAGCCACAGTGCCACTTCTGGTTTTCTAGTGTTTTTTATTGGAGATAAGAGTCTCACGGACTTTCCTGCCCGGGCTGGCTTTGAACCGCGATCCTCATATCTCAGCCTCCTGAACAGCTAGGATTACAGGCGTGAATCAGAATCATCGGTGCCCAGCTGGCACAATTTTTGTTGTTGTTATTGTTGTGGGGTTTGAACGCTGGGCATGGGTGCTGTCCCTGAGCTCTTCAGCTCAAGGCTAGTGCTCTACCACTTGAGCCACAGCGCCACTTCTGGTTTTCTGGTGGCTAATTGGAGATAAGAGTCTCAGCCTTCTGAGTCCTGGGATTACAGGTGTGTGCAAGCATTCCTGGCCCTGAAAAGTTGGACTTTGTAATGAGGATTTGTGCTAGGAAGGGTGAAGTGGGGGGGATGGGGAGAAATATCAGTTCCATATTGAAACCTTCTTTTTAGTCCTTTTTTCTAGCCCAGAATTTAAGAGAATAGTAGTTGAGTGAGGGGGGAAAAAAAGCAGGTTTTGTTCATTTATTCATTCAGTGAATAGTCAAATGGTCAGTTTCTTCTGTGTGGAAGGAATGAGGAAGGGAACAAATACACACCCTCAGGTTGAAGAACAATTGTGGCTGTAATGAGATGACTGCATTCTAACTCCTGTCAGATAATTTGCCACCTTGTCTTTGGTTCTAGGTGTCGGTAATTAACACTGTGGACACGTCCCATGAGGACATGATTGTAAGTATCTTTTCAGCCGTCCTGGGCTGTGTGTGTGGGCATTTCGTGACGCTTTCCTGTCGGGCATTTATGAGTCAGGCACAGCCCTGCAGTGCTTGCCAGTCATGCTGTAGCCTCAGGCATGCGGACACCGTCCCTGCCATCCTCCTCCGTTGGCGGAACTCTGACAGTGTCTGCGGTGGAACCTCAGGGGTTGTGTGTAGTTTAGGGCTCTTGGTCTTTGAGCACCACACTGAGCCTCGCGCTCTGGAACTGTGGCCAGGAGGACGAAGAGTTTCCTGTCATTTTTTTGTTGTTTTTTGGCCAGTCCTGGGGCTTGAGGCCAGAGCCTGGGTGCTGTCCCCAAGCCTCTTTGTGCTCAAGGCTAGCGCTCTACCATTTGAGCCACAGCGCCACTTCTGGCTTTTTCTGAGTAGTTTATTGGAGATAAGAGTCTCACAAGGACTTTTCTTCCCTGACTGGCTTTGAACCACCAACCTCGGATCTCAGCCTCCTGAGTAGCTAGGATTACAGGTGTGAGCCGCCAGCACTTAGTTCTTCCTATCACTTTTTAGTCCCATTGGGAAGAAAGTCAGCAGATGTTAGAGGGCAGCCACAGAGGAAGGCTGAGGCAGAGCTGTCTGGGACCAGTGCAGACAGCAGGCCAGAGCAGGCCTTTGAGCCTGCAGCCTAAGATGGCAGGGCTTTGGGGAATGTTAGAGTCCCTATCCAGAAAGGCTGCTCCAGCAGCCTCTGAGCACAGCCGGGTCAGGTGGCTCTAGTGTTGCACTCAGGGTTCCTGCCCTTACAACTTGTCCCCAGCAGGTATTTTTGAGTATCCAAGAAGCTCACCCGTTAGAGTGATCCCTGAATGGTCCTGCGGGGCAGAAGATAAGGTCTGAGTGTCCTTTTGAGAGCCAGCCTCAGTTTCTTCGTGGGAAAACTAGCGGACATGCTCTCTGCTTGCTGGTTAGAGTTTGAGGAACAGTTGAGACACACTGCAACTCCCCTAGAAGCAAATACAGTCAGGAGCCCATTAAAATAAAGAAACCCAGCCGGGCGCTGGTGGCTCAACGCCTGTAATCCTAGCTACTCAGGAGGCTGAGATCTGAGGATCGCGGTTCAAAGCCAACCCGGGCAGGAGAGACCGTGAGACTCCTATCTCCAATAAACCACCAGAAAACCGGAAGTGGCGCTGTAGCTCAAGTGGTAGAGCGCTCGCCTTGAGCTGAAGAGCTGAGGGACAGTGCCCAGGCCCAGAGTTTGAGCCCCACGGCCGACCAAAAAAAAAAGAAAAAAAAGAAACCCAATGGTGGCTCACGCCTGTCATCCTAGCTACTCAGGAGGCTGAGATCTGAGGATTGCAGTTCAAAGCCAGCCCGGTCCAAAGGCAGCCCAGGCAGGAAAATGTGTGAGATTCTTCTTTCCAGTTAACCAACAAAAAGAAGTGAATCTGTGGCTCAAGTGGTAGAGTGCTGGGCCTTGAGTTCAAGTCCCAGAGCAACATACACACAGATAAAGAAACTCAAGGTCAAAGGCTCACAGCAGATAAGCTGAGGAGATGGAGCGTTTAGATCTCAGGTACTCTCGCCCTTTTGCCCCACTCTGCTCTGCTCTGCTCTGCTCCGCTCTGCTCTGCTCTGGGACAAGGACTTTGGAGTCTATTGCCCTGCCAGCCTTGCAAGAAAGCAGGCGGCTGGAGGGTCAGAGGCGTCCTGGTAGGGAGGGGAGAGTGGAATGTCGAGGCAGTAGCTTCCTTTGAAAGGTAACAGTTGCTCCTGGGGACTGAAATCCCCAAGGAGGGATGACGGGGGGGGGGGGGGGGGGGGGGGGGAGTGGCATTTGTTGAAACACCAGCCAGCAGGAGGGAGGGGTAGAGAGGGGTAGAGCTGGGGCAGCAGACACCCAACCTCAAAGAACATGGTCCCTTGGTGACGCTCAGGGCTTTGCTCCCGTTGGTGGGAGTCAAGTTCTAGCAGCAATGTGCTCAAAGGATCCAGGGCCTCTGTGGAGAGGAGCCCTGTGTCTAGCCCACAGGGCACCCCCGACGACCTGCTGGCTCTCAGCATCAGCCTTGGCTTGTGGCTGGGCTGTCCCGGGGCATCTCCCACGGTAGCCTGCAGCGCCTGTCCCAAAGGAAGAGGGTGTCTAGGTCAGCTTCCCCCTCCCAACCTCCCCCTCCCCATGCCCCTCGGCGGGATCGGAAGGCGCCTGTGCAGGGCTTGACAGAGTCCACTGGGGACGCGGCTCGAGTGTGGAGTGCTTGCCTAGCAAGTGCTAGGCCCCCCCGAGTCTAGCCCCAGTACAGCCACAAAGAGAGGAAATGGTTTAACTAGGAAGACAGTGGCTGGCAGAGGCTGCCACGCTCCCTTCTTGCCTGGTGGTGATGTTTCATTGAGACTGATCTCCACACCGGGCCCCGCCCGCAGGCGCCTCCCACGCTGTCCTCTCTTTGCAGCACGACGCCCAGATGGACTACTATGGCACCCGCCTGGCCACCTGCTCCTCTGACAGGTCCGTCAAGATCTTTGATGTGCGCAACGGAGGGCAGATTCTCATCGCCGACCTCCGAGGGTAGGTGGGGGCGGGGCTCCGGGAGGCGAGGGAAGAATGGATGTGTCCGTGCCAGCCTCCCTGCGCCTGCAGCAGCAGTGTGGCTCACCGCATGGGCGGAGCCAGGTGTGAGCACCAGCTCTGCCACCCGGTCCACTAGAAGACAGTGCGGCAGGGCAGGTAGCTGTGCTCGGCCGCAGCAGGGCTAGTCTGCCTCCCTCCTGGGGAGCAGGACCGTCAGGCTGGGCGCCACAGCCCACTGTACTCACCAGAGGTGAGCGCTCCCGTGAGTCCCGTCCCGCCCGTGCCTGGCAGGCGTTTGCGGATGTTCAGTTCTCCCTTGTCCCTACCAAGGCAGGCGCTGAGGGGCCCTGGCTCGGCTGCACGGCCACTTCTCCCCCTCCCCAGCCCGCAGCGATTCACTGAGCTGAGGCTTGTAACCCGGCTTGCACGGTATCCAAGGGCTTCCTGGGCAGATTGAGCAGTGGGGGAGCCGCGGCGGGGAGAGCTCTGGCGTGCGTTCTCTGGGTAGCATCTCCTCGAGCCACAGCTTTGTAGTGCCTCTCGCTTTGTCACACACAGAAGTGATGGGAATTTTCATCTTAGATGAGTTGTTCCGCTGTCTCAGAATATTGATACGCGGAATGTTGAACCGCATCAGAACTTTGAAATTGCCCGAGGTAGTAAGACCTGCCGCCCAAGTTCATCGCTTCCTGCCATCGCCTCTTTATACATTGTTTCTTAACATTTGGATACATTTCGAGATAGTGGGATTTTCGCAAGCCTCCTTCACAGAAGGATTCCCGAAAGGGCAGGCTGCACAGGTGCAAAGCTAGGTGTGATGGTGCGTGCGCATGGTCCCAGCACTCTGAAGGCAGAGACGGGCGGGTTGTGAAGTCTGAGCCAGCCTGGCTTACACAGGGAGACCCTGTCTCAAAACAAAGGAGGAATCCGGGTAGTTGCTCAGAATTAAAGAAAACAAAGGAAGTCTCTCTGTTGGGACAGTGGGTCTGAAAGGCGCCTTATGTGTCCGTCGGTGTCTGTGCTCAGAGCTGCTCAGAGCTGCCAGGTGAGGTTAGCTGCCTGCACGGTGAGGCTGAGCCTTGAGCTCAGAGGACGCGAGCTAGCCCCGGGATGACACGCACGCCAGCACGCATGACCACACCACCAGTTAAGCTGCCGGTGATGGGAAGGCGCTCCCCTCCCTGCCAGAGCTGCTTCACAGAGTATGGACTGAGGACTGGCCCATGTGCGTGAACAAGGCCAGGGAGAGGCGCAGGCCATACCTTATGAGAGGCAGTGGGGATGGCACTGGAAAACCGGGCTGCCTCCTGTGGAGGAGGGCCTCTGGGAAGCGGGTGTTCACTGAGCATGCGGGGCAGGCCGCCTGGTGTGCTCCGGTGCGGCGCCGGCGGGCACAGGCTGCGCCCGCTGCACCCGAGCAAGCAGCCTTCCTGCCTAGCAGGCACAGGGAGCCCAAAGGCCATGAGTGCGGGTGGCCTGACCAGCCAGTGCCAGCCAGCAAGAGCTGCGCGTCCTGTGGCTCTCCTTTTGAAATTCTTGGGCAGACATTGCAGCAGCCTGCCAAGGAGACCGTTCATTTCTGCCCTACACAGTGCCTGGCAGGGTAGGCGCCCCAGCCCTCTGAGCCGACCCCGACCCCCTCCCTTGCAGGCACGAGGGCCCAGTGTGGCAGGTGGCCTGGGCTCACCCCATGTACGGCAGCGTCCTGGCGTCCTGCTCCTACGACCGCAGGGTCATCGTCTGGAAAGAGGAGAATGGCACGTGGGAGAAGACCCACGAGCACGCCGGACACGACTCGTCAGGTACAGCGGGTGGGCGGGCGCGCCGCGGGCCTCCGGTGGGAAGGGCCTCCGTCCTGGCCCGGCCGAAGCCTCCACTGCTGCCCACGGGTTCCTTCACCTCCGTCACAGCCTTCAGTCTCAGGCTGTCCTCCCTCCCACTGGGATTTTAGTAAGGGAAATGTGATCACATGATTAGTGGGTTATTTCCATGTCCGTAACTGACAGAATGCCCACTGCCCAGTCCTGGGGTTGTTAGGGGAAGTTTGTGAAGCCGTGAGCAGGAAGGAATGTCTGCTCACTGCGCCCCTCCGCTCCCCGCAGTGAACTCTGTGTGCTGGGCCCCCCATGACTATGGCCTGATCCTGGCCTGCGGAAGCTCGGACGGGGCCATCTCCCTGCTGACCTACGCTGGGGAAGGCCAGTGGGAAGTGAAGAAGATCAGCAATGCCCATACCGTAAGCCCGGCCGCCTCTCGTGGGGGGCCGTGCGGGACGCGCGTCTGCTTGGCTCCCTAGAGGGGGCAGGGCTGCGTCCGGCTGGGTGGTGGGCTGCAGAGGACTGGGCGCCGGCACGCCTCTTTGGTCTGAAGGAGGGCAGCAGGGGCCACCTCAACCCTGGATGCCATGGGGACCCCCAGGACAGAGCAGGGTCGCAGAAAGCATCGTTGAGCTTGAGTCCCCGTCTTCCTAGGCCCTGGACTTCAAGGCTGAAAACAAATCTCCAAGGCATCATGGTTCGAGGGAGCTCACGCTTCCTCGTACCTTGTGTGCGTCCTGGAATTTTCCACAGCTCTGTCTCTGACAGCTGGCCCAGCTGCGGTGCCGTGTCAGCCCATTCTCTTTGCTGGCAGCAGGTTGTGAACATATATGTTACATTGACCCAGGATCTGATGGGGGGGGGTTATACAGAAGAGCATGCCCGCAGAAAGACATGCCTGCATGCGTGTGGTGGCCTGTAGCCACTTCTTTCAGATAGGCCTCAGTGTGCAGAAGCTTCTGTCTGTCACAGAACACACGTTTTTACGTAGGGTCACCAGTGCTTCCTCGGTGAGAGCGGCTGCTGAGCAGTAGGGCCTGTTGCTTTGTAACAGACGTGGACGCATCTGCCAGGACCTGCGCTGGCCTGGAATCAACCCAGAAAAATGCACATTTTTCTCGTTAGCACATGGACATCTTTATTTATTTAATTTATTTCGTCTTTTCTTTTTTGGTACTGGGGATTGAACCCAGGACATTGCACTTTCTAGACAAGCGCTTTGCCACTGGGCTACATCCCAGCTCTATTTTTTAAAGTCCAGCAGTTTTACTGGAGTAGCGTGCTGTCTCTCTGTCTCTCTCTCTGTCTGTCTCTCTTTCTCTCTCTCTCACACACACACACGCACTTTTTTTTTTCAATGGCACTAGGGATTGAATTCTGGACCTCACATTGTTTGGCTTCTGATTGTTCCAAGTGTTTTGACTGTTTTTCGCTCGCGTCATCTGATTCACCTCTGGCTTACTGTATTTGCTGTATTCTGTGTGTTCCGTGTAGGATGGCCTTGAATGACTTCTGGAGCAGCCTGGTGGTCATGCGTTCCTTAGAGAGTGCGCATGCCTCCTCCTGGCATCTGCTCTTGGTGGGCAGTTGCTTGCTTTCAGGACTTGAACTACATCATTCTGTGCCTTCCTGGCCTTTAGGTTTCTGAGGGGAAATCCATTGTTAGTCTAATGAATCACCTTTGAACCCACTTTAATGCACGCTGTAGAGAAGGCAGTGCGTTCGTTCCCCTTGAGGGGACTTAGGTGGTCATCACACCGGCCACCTGACAGGACCCGGTCATGCGCACGGTGGCCTTGGTCTGCACGGGACGGCAGTGGCACCGCACCTCCCTCTCCGCAGATCGGCTGCAATGCCGTCAGCTGGGCCCCTGCGGTCATCCCTGGGAGCCTCATAGACCAGCCATCGGGCCAGAAGCCCAGTTACATCAAGCGGTTTGCCTCGGGCGGCTGTGACAACCTCATCAAGCTGTGGAGGTGAGCGGCCGGGCGGGCTTCCGGGGACATGGCACCCGCCACAGTGCACAAGAAGGGGCGCTGTCCTCCCCCGCCGCTGCCCCTCGGGACAGCCCCTCACCTCTCCTCGGGCGCCTCTACCACCAGCCATTTGCTATGGGTGCTGCGGAGACAGCGTTTCCTAGGGGAAATGAACAGTGGAGTCTGGGTGCACGGCCGTACTCCACTGTCCCTCTGTCCTTCCCCTGTAGGGAAGAGGAGGATGGCCAGTGGAAGGAGGAGCAGAAGCTGGAGGCCCACAGTGACTGGGTTCGAGACGTGGCCTGGGCTCCCTCCATCGGCCTGCCCACCAGCACCATCGCCAGCTGCTCCCAGGTCAGCCCCGGCCCCGGGGAGCCCCGGCCACCCTGCCGTGGGCCGGGGGGAGGCGCGCTGCAGGCGGAGGGCGGGCAGTGGCCCTGGGGACCCTCGGGGGTGGGGGGTGGGGGTGAGGAGCATGGGGAACCAGGCTGTGGTGAAGCCGGGCACCCGTGGTTTGACACCAGGGAGGGAAAATGATGCCAAGAGGGCCAGGCTCAGCCCAGATTTCCTCCCGTGGCGGTGCTGTGTGTTGTAGGCGCGGAGCAGCGCCTCCTCCAGACACGGCACAAGTGGAAGGCAAGGCCGAGATTGGGGCATGAGTCGCGCAGCACCAGCCAGGCCTCTGGTAGTTGCACTGAGCTCTAACGTTCAAAGGAAGCCAGGTGCCAGTAGCTTACACCCGTCATCCTAGCTGCTCGGGAGGCCGAACTCCGAGGACTAAGGATTGAAGCTGGTCCAGGCAGGAAAGGCTGTGGAGCCCTTTTTATTTTTTTGCTAGTCCTGGGGCTCGAACTCCGGGCCTGGGCACTGTCCCTGAGCTCCTTCTGCTCAAGGCCAGCACTCTACCACTTCACCACACCACTTCAGGCCTTTTCTGTGTCTGTGGTGCTGAGGAATCGAACCCAGGGCCTCATGCATGTGAGGCAAGCGCTCCACACTGAGCCACCTTCCCAGCGCCCTGTGTCACTCATCTCCAGTCAGACCCCAGAAAGCCAGAAGTGGAGCTGTGATTGGAGCGCGAGAGTGCCAGCCGTAAGGGAGAAAGCTCAGCTCAAGCCCCAGTGCAGGCACAAACACTCCAAAAGGGGTTTGCCTTTTTCCGCTTGTCCATCCTAAGCCAGGTTTGGTTCGGAGGCAGCGGAGGGGAGGGCGGGGGGTTCGGGGAAGCCAAGCAAGGGAGGGAGCCAAGGACCTGGGAGACCCTGGCCCGCCATGAGGCAGGCGGGGTGTCCTGGGTGCCCCGCTTTGCTGCGTCACCCACCCGCCCGAGGCCTCTGCCCCCAGGACGGCCGGGTGTTCATCTGGACCTGCGACGACGCCTCGGGCAACATGTGGTCGCCCAAGCTGCTGCACAAGTTCAGCGACGTGGTGTGGCATGTGAGCTGGTCCATCACTGCCAACATCCTGGCCGTCTCGGGCGGCGACAACAAGGTACAGTGCCCTGGGGCGGGGTGGCCAGACCTGCCGCAGGCATGTCTCGGGGGGGGGGGGGGGGGGAGGGCCCGGCTGAGCATGTCTCCATTGCCTCATTGTCGCAGCCCGGGGGCGCTGCGTCCCTGAGCACTGGAGGGCGGCTCAGGCCACGTGAGGCCCGGCTCTGCTCTGCATTCGTCCCGCTCACCACCCAGCACCTTCAGGGTGCTGTTCGAAGCCTACACAGGCCGGAGGGCAGTGAGGCGAAAGTGTGGGACTCGTGGCTGCTGCCAAGAGCAGCAAGCACGCGCCGGGGCCTTTCTGAGCACTGTCCCACGTGTAACGGATCTGCACGCCAGACACGCTCCATCCCATTAAGCATCTGCCTGTGCATCTGAGCTCACAAACGCCTCTCCTTTGTGACTGAGGGACTGCACTTAGCATGGTGCTGTAATTCCTTCCTTCCTTCCCTCCTTCATTTCTTCCTTCCCTCCTTGCTTCCTTCCTTCCTTCCTTCCTTTCCTGCTTCCTTGCTTGCTCTTCTTCCTCTTTCTCCCGGGCTAATACGAGGTTCTCGTGGGCTGCACTCCCTTGTCATGGAGATGGCGGGCAGTTGCTTAGTGGGACAGATCTCCGGCTTTGCAGACTGATTTTGGGAGGATGGCACTGGGGTACTCGGGCCAGGGGCCACCACCCGCTCCCTCTGACCCCCTCTTTTCAGGGGCTTTCCATTTTCTTAGTTACAGACTCTCCAGAGACAAAGCTTTCCCTTCTTACCACTTCTGCAGTAACTTTTGGTGTGGAAGGAATGGGCCCTGGAGCCTGAGTGGGCACGATAATGGTCCCCACACCCCGCACACAGCCCCCACATGTGTCATGGCAGCTCTTGAGTCTGGCTGGCACCGTTCCCATACCCGCATCTCCATGCCCCGTCCCTTCGTGACCACTTCGGCCAGGCCCAGCGCTGCTCTGCCGCGGGCCTCTGCCTAGTAGTTCCGGGTGGGCGGAGGCCGGACGGCGGGGACCAGGGGCAGGTGGGGACCTGGACCTTGTGCACTGACTTGCAGGTGACGTTGTGGAAAGAGTCAGTGGACGGACAGTGGGTGTGCATCAGTGATGTCAACAAGGGCCAGGGGTCCGTGTCGGCTTCGGTCACAGAGGGCCAGCAGAATGAGCAGTGACCCCGGGCTGGTGCTGCCACCCGCAGCTCCAGGACCTCCGCCACCTGGGAGAAGAGCCACCGACTCCACCCAGACGCCCTGCCCAGGAGTAACCACATGCCACCACAGACGGCGCCTGCCTCAACCCGATTCCACGGGTGAGCGCATTTGTCTTAGGAAGAGGAAACTACAAATGACTTAATCTATTATTTTAAAATATTTTTTGGCCATTTTTATGTGTCTTTGGGTTTAAGCATTATTGGGGGGCGGGAAGCTGTTTCCAAAATAAATAAAATCATATTGCTTATAATCCTTCCTGCATTGTCCAAATACACCATAAAGAAGCCTGGGCAGCCGGACGCCGGCGGCTCACGCCTGTCATTCTAACTACCCAGGAGGCTGAGATCTGAGGATTGCGATTCAGAGCCAGCCTGGGCAGGAGAAGCAATGAGACGCTTATCTCCAGCTAACCACCTAAAATCCAGCAGTGGTGCTATGCCTCGAAGTAGTAGAGTGCTAGCCTTGAGCACAAATGCTGCCAGTGCCCAGGCCCAGAGTGCACAACAACAGAAGCCTGGTTGGATTGGACGTGAGTTCTTCCAGCTCCGCCCTGAACAGCAGGACTGCGCTTGCACCCCTATGCACTGGGGACGCCCCAGAGAACAGGTGTGGGTGAGCTACGGGTGCCACAGTTGGGAGTTCACCTGCTCCTTGGCCTGCCAGGAAAGAGCATCCTGGGTCCAAGATGGCGAGCCTCGCTTCACCCACCCCTTCCTGCTCCACCTCATTCGCGCCATGCAGCAGGGGTCCCCAGCTCCCTGAGGAGGCCTGCCTAGGAATCAGGAAAGCTGGTGCTGCAGTCCTGACCCGCTCCCTGGCCCCCAAGGTCTGTGTGCCCACCACAGACCCCGGCCCTCCTGGCAGTGACGCAGGGCAATGCGAACGCCAAACGTGGACACCCAGGAGCTTGCCGAAGCGCGCACCCATGTCCTCACTCTGCTGACCATTATTGCTCAGCAGCAGAACCTGGTTTCTGAAATGAGCACAATATGTAAGATAGGAGACAGCGGCAGGACGATTGAAAGTTCTAGGCCAGCACTGGTTATATAGCAAGGCCCTGTTTCAGAAGAACCAAAAAACCTGTAACTAAGATCCGAGGAACATGGTTCAAAGCCAACCCTGGCAGAAAAGTCTGTGGGACTCATCACCAATACGCTACTCAGAAAAAGCCAGAAGCAGTGCTGTGTCTCAAGTGGTAGAGCGTAGCCTTGAACACAAAGAGACTCAGGGACAGTGCATAGGCCCTGACTTTCAGGCCCCAAGACTAGCACCAAAAAATGTTGGAAAGGCATTGATCAAGATGTACTGTGCTCACAAATTGACATGTTGAATTAAACTTTCTTTGTGCAACTGAAGAGTAATTTTTTTTTTTTTTTTTTTTTTTTTGTCGGTCGTGGGGCTTGAACTCTGGGTCTGGGCGCTGTCCCTCAGCTCTTCAGCTCAAGGCGAGCGCTCTACCACTTGAGCTACAGCGCCACTTCCGGTTTTCTGGTGGTTTATTGGAGACAGGAGTCTCACGGTCTCTCCTGCCCGGGCTGGCTTTGAACCGAGATCCTCAGATCTCAGCCTCCTGAGTAGCTAGGATTACAGGCGTGAGCCACCAGCGCCCGGCTGAGAGTAATTTTTTTTTAAAGACCCGGAAATGACTAGTAGATAAGAACCTTCAAACCAGCTCTTCCACATGAAGAAGGTAAAGGACAGACATAGTGAGGGAGGACGCAGGTAATATCAGACACCGCAGGAAGGAAGGTCAGGCAATTTGAAGACTGCTAGAAACCACAGGGAGAAAATGGGTCAGGCAACTGTAACCTGTGGGACAGTCTCAAGTAATCTAAACTAAATTCTGAGGGGATGAGGAGGAGGAAAAGACAGAAAAAATACTTGAAACAATAGTCAAACTTCTTTCCATATGCGATTAAAACTAACTTACAGATCAAAGATAATCAGAGCCCCAGGAGTACACAGAAATCTCAAAATCGGGCTGGGAAGGGAGCTCAGTGGTAGAGCGCTTGCCTTGCATGCCTGAGGCCCTGGGTTCGATTCCTCAGCACCACATAAGCAAAAAAAAGCCAGAAGTGGCACTGTGGCTCAAGTGGTAGAGCACTAGCCTTGAGCTGAAGAGCTGAGGGACAGCGCCCAGACCCAGAGTTCAGGCCCACGACCGGACCCAAAAAAAAAAAAAACCATAATCATATTACTAGAATAAGTCAACAAAAAGGCAGACATTACAGAAAAGAAGGCAGCCACTTTTCTTGGTAGAATGCCTGCCTAATAAGTACAAGGCCCTGAATTCAAGCCCCGGACACACACACACACACACACACACACACACACACACACACACACACACACACACACACACACACACACACACACACACACACACACACACACACACACACACACACACACACACACACACACACACATTATGGGTGGGGGGAAAGTACTGAAAGAACTGTCAGGATAAGCCAGGCGCCGGTGGCTCACGCCTGTAATCCTAGCTACTCAGGAGGCTGAGATCTGAGGAAGGATTGCAGATCAGAGCTAGACCAGGGATGCAAGTCCATGAGACATTTTTATCTCCAATTAACTACCAGAAAACCAAAGTGGCTCAAAGTGGTAGAGGCTAGCTGTGAGCAAGAGAGCTCAGGGCTGGTGCCCAGACCCCAAGTTCAAGCCCTGGGACCAACACCAAAGAAACACAAAAGCCAACAACAGTACAGTTTCAGAGGCTTGGCAGGCTGTTAAGGCAGGACGTCATGCTGGGAGCAGGGATAAAGGAAGCCTGCTCACCTGGTGGCATTGTGGCTGAGAATGTAGCTTAGTGGCAGAATGTATTAATATCAGATTTTTTAAAACTAGAATTGTCATCAAAAGGGCATATAAAAGCATTGATTCATCAGGAAGATATAATCCTAAAAACGCACCCTAAAACAGCTTTTAATAGATAAAACAGAAATAGAACTAAAGCCCCAGGAAGCTCTGGAGAAAGAACAGCGGTGGATCCATCCTCTGGAATTGCCAGACTGGCCTCGGGCATTACCCAGATCCAAAAGAGCTCCCCCAAGTCCTATCACCCCAAACTCCTAGCTGGGGTTTGTGTACATTACTCAACCAGCCTGCCAGGCACTCTATGGGCGACACCACGGCAGGCTGCTGGGTGGACTGTGGTATGTGTGCAGTAAGGGGGTCCCCTCCTGGCAACCTTGCTGCTCCCATCCTGACAACCTTGCTGTTGCCAAGATAACGCAGCATGGTGGCGATGGCCTGTGTTTGCTTGCCGTGGCTCTATCTAAGATCAACATGGCAAGTCCAGCCTCAGGGGGATGTGGGGTGTCAGGAAGAGGCGCTCGTGACTGAGCAGGTAGCTGGTTGTCATGGCTAGAGAATTCCTGTTTGTGGAGCTTCAGGGATGGGGGTAGAGCAAGCCCCCAGGTCTTCTCTGTGGGTTCTGGGTTTCTTCACCAACTCTACCTCCAGCCCCTCCACCTCAGGGCCTAAAATTGTCAAAGCCCAAGTGGGGGGGGGGGTTGGGGATGTCTGTGCGCGTGTGTGTGCACACATGCTAGCTCTAGAGCTTGAACCCAGGCCTTCGCAGTCCCTGAGATGTTTTTGCTTAAGACTAACTACCACGTGAGCCAGAGCTTCACTTCTGGCTTTTTTTTGGGGGGGAGGGGGGTAGTTCACTGAAGATAAGAATCTCAGAGACTTTCCTGCCTTTGCTGGCTTTAAACCGCAATCCTCCGATCTCAGACTCCTGAGTAGCTGGATCACACACATGAGCCACCGGCACCTGGTTAGAGACATCTTGCACAGACAGCCCAGAAAGTAACTTAAGTGCAACCCCTGGCTGAAGCCCCTTCACCCGCCTCCTTGGTGGCCCTGGCGCTCCTGGGAGAGGAACGCAGGAGCTGGTTCCAGTGGGCAAGGTGGCATGAAGGCTGGCCAGCCCAGTCCGTGGACACCAGTGGTGCATCAGACCAGACAAGGCCCTGGGGCTGTCCTGGTGAGAGACCAGGAGAAGGAGAGAGCCAGGACCACTGCACAGCAAGGCCAGGCTGCATCTGGGAGCCACCCTGCCCTCCCCTCGCCCAGGGCCAGCCCCCCTTCCACGGCTAATGCACAGCTGGAGCGAGTCCCCGTCCCAGGCCCACCCAGCCATGCCTCGAGGTGCCTGACCTCTACTGTGGATTTTTAGTTCCCAAGGAATGCGACTCCGCTGTGGAAAGCAGGCCACCCCCAAGACGGGATTTCTAGATGAAAACAAACAGCAGCCTTTCTATATAAGGACCAGCCAGGCCCTGGGCCCCACATCTGCCAGGAATCCCAGGTAGGCAGGCAGTGTGCGTGTGCGTGTGTGTACATGTACGTCGATAGGTTTAGCCTCACTTCTCTGGGCCTCAGCAGGCCCATCTGAGCAGAGGGTCATGGAGCCTCAGGCCTGGCTGCACCAGTCAAAACTGGCTTCGCTTCGGGAGCGCTGACCCTGCTGCTTCAGCTTCCTAATCTCATTAAAAAGTGTGGTGGAGCCCCCAGGGCATGGGACAAGGGACTCAGGCCAGAGGGCAGGGGGAAGAGGCTGGGTGAGCTGGAGACCTGGGTGGGGAAGCCTCCAGCACAGTCTAGAAGAGAGCACCCGGCCTGGACCCTCTCCGGCCTCCGTTCTTCCCCCTGGGGCTGGGCTCTCAGGCCACTGCCCGGAGATCCTCTCTCTAAGGGCCATCTGTCCCCGCTGCCAGCCAGGGCCGACATGCTCTCTGCAGGGACCGTGTGCAGCCTGCTGCTTCTCAGCGTGCTCTGGGTGGACGTGGCCATGGCAGGCTCCAGCTTCCTGAGCCCCGAGCACCAGAAAGCCCAGGTGAGCCCAAGCCATCTGCCTCCCTACCTCTCAGCACCAGCCGCGGGCTCTGCAGCAGCAGCCTGCCCTGCCTCCGGCCTTCTCTCGGCAAAGGCCTCCAGCTGACTCCATTCTGCTCCCAGCAGAGATGGGCCCAGCTCCCTAAAGAGAACCTCTGTCCTTCCTAGCAGAGAAAGGACTCCAAGAAGCCACCCAGCAAGCTGCAGCCCCGGGCTCTGGAAGGCGGGCTCGGGTCAGAGAACAGGGGGCCGGAGGAAGGCGCAGAGGACGAGCTGGAGGTCCGGGTGGGTACTACAGGGCGTGTCTAGGGGAGAGGGCGGGAGAAGGTGCTTCCAAGCTACTACTAGCACCTCATAGACGAGCGTGCGCGGGGCTTGGCCACACGGACTGGGCCGAAGGCGCCAGGTGGTGCAAAGAAACAGGCAGGAAGGGCAGCTTGGTTTCCTGAGGGGCTGTGAAGGCCTGGGCTGGTGGAGTGCTTGGAGACAGAGCCACTGAGGACATGGCCACAGTTCAGTCTCTTGCCCCAAAGACTATGGGGTGCTTTCCCATCTCCCCAAAGCTATGAGCTCCATCCAACAGACCACCCAGACCCCCAAGAAACAGGGACAAAGGGAAAAGGGAAGAAGGCTGGCACAGAAGGCTCCTGGCAGGTCAGGCCTGTGTGCCAGGGCTGGGCACACACCGCCCCAAACCACCCTGCCGGGGCCAGAAACTGATCCCTGGTGGTATTTGCTTTCCACAATTCCAAAAAGGCAAGAGCTGGGCTCCGCAGCTTTAGCATCCCCTCGGGAGGATGCGGCGGGGACCGAGGCAGCGAGCATCCCTGCTGACTCCACCTGTGGCGCCTGCGGGGCCAGAGGCCTCGGTCCTGGCTCCTCAGGAGACAGAATCCAGGCCGCGTCGGGCCGGGGGTGTTTGGAGCGGGGCAGGTGCGATGCTCACGCGTCCCGGGCCTCGTGCCCTCCACGCCCTCTTTCTAGTTCAACGCTCCCTTTGATGTGGGCATCAAGCTATCAGGAGCACAGTACCAACACCATGGCCGGGCCCTGGGGAAGTTTCTTCAGGACATCCTCTGGGAGGAGGCCAGAGGTGAGTCCTTGTGTGTGTGTGTGTGGGGGGGGGGGGGGGTGCGCACGGAATCCAGGTTCCCAGGTTCATCGTCGTCCCATGAAAATCCAAACGGGAGCTGAGCCTGCTGGTGACTTCTCCCAACCCCCACTGCCAGAAAGAGCCTGCCGCTGCTCACCTCCTCCCCCCGCTGCTCACCTCCTCTCCCTTCTCGCCGCCTCCCGCTTCTCACCGCCTCCCTCACAGCCTCCCGCTTCTCGCCGCCTCCCGCCTCTCGCAGCCTCTCCCTTCTCAAGCCTCTGCCTTCTCACCGCCTCCCGCTTCTCTCCTCCGCCCGGCTGTAGAAGGCGCCAGCAGGCCGGCTCTGCGCAGGCGCGCGCACGCACGCACGCACGCGGGCGCGGGCGGTGGGGCGGAGCGGACTCGGCTGCTTGTCTTTCAGAGGCCCCAGCAGATGAGTGACGCCTGCGCAACGCGCCGCCACTGTTTCCCAGGAGGTGTGGACGGCCACCGCCACGCCACGCCACGCCACGCCACGCCACGCCCCCGCCCAGTGCCCTTTGCTAGCTTACAAATAAATGTTCAGACTGGAAGCCAAAGCTTCAAAGTGGGAGTTTATTTCACCAAGAGGAAATGTTCACATTTTACTTAAAAGCAAGTTTAAAAAGTGGGGGAGAAAACAATCCTGGCTATGGTCACGGGAGAGACGCAGCAGGCCAGGTGTGCAGGCTCCCCGGAGCAGCGGCCTCCCGAGGCCCGCGGAGGCCAGGCGCACAGGAGGGCGCGGCACCCACGCCGCACCGCCACCGTGCGGACCGGACCGAGCACCGCCGGGCGGGGTAACCCCGGGGACTTGAGCCTGCCCCCTCCCCCTTCTAGGAAAGCCAGGCAAAGCTGGGGCCCTGTGTGGGCAAGGTGGCTACCATCCGGGCCCTCGGCGGATGACCTCTATGTCCCAAACATCTCCCCACCTGCAGGGGCCCCCGAGACGGGCCGACTCACTGCTGGCCCGTGGTAAGCAGCCATGACGACAGAGGGACCTGTGCTCGGTGGAGGGAGATCCCAAGATGAGCACTGTCCACTTATAGCGTGGACAAAAGCGTGCTCAGGCTGGTGCCAGGGGTTCACGCCTGACGTCAGGAGGCTGACCTCTGAGGGTCACAGTTCGAATCCAGCTCAGGCAGGAAAGCCCTGGAGACTGTCTCCAACCAGCTACCAACAAAGCCCGAAGTAGTGCCGTGGCATGCAGGAGAGGGCTGGCCTTAAGCACGAAAGCTCAAGGACAGCATCCAGGCCCTGAGTGCAAGGCCAGACCTGCCACCACACACACACACACACACACACACACACACAAAACAGCTCGCTTAGGAAAAACCCAGAGGGTGCCCTCACACAGCTAGGCTGGACATCACTTTCTGGAAACTTCACAGGGCCCCAAAGCCAAGCCAGGATTCCCTCCCCTCCAGAAAAATCCCCTCAGCACTAGCACTTGATGACGACTGACACTGATGACACAGGAGCCCTAGATCCCCGCTAAAGACAACCAGCCGGGCCAGGGCCACTCAGAGACCATGGACAGACGCAGCCAGCAAGGAGGCCCAGGCCACAAGTTCCTCAGAAACAGCGAGGCCAGCCGGGCCAGCCACCCAAAGCCAGCCCAGGGTGCTGCCCCTCCTAATGGCGCACACTGCAGGTCTATACCCGAGGGAGCGGGGCAGAGGGGACGCTGTGCGCTTGTTGCCGACCCCTGCCATGGCCAGCCTGCGCCACGGGCCTCACCAGCGGGCGGGCGGTTCTCACGGGGCTACACTCCGGACCATCTGGGTGGCAATAAAGCGCACCGCACCCTTGGCAGTGCCCCGAGTCTGCCATCACTGAGACACCGTGCCAGCTGCCCCACGGGAGATGGGGCAGACACGATGAACAAATCGATCAGGGGCACGGTATTTTAGAACACCAAAGCATCTGCCCCTGGAACACACAGCACTGGAACCAGCAGGCTGTCACGCACAGATGGCCAGTAGCTGGCCGCCCCACCCTGCCCTGCCCAGAGCCCGCACTGCCTACCCGCCACAGGCCTGCAGGGGGCAGGACACCAACACAGCACTGGGCCTCGCACAGAGAGGGGAGCGCCAAAACCCTGGGCACAGCGAGGGGGCTAGAAAACAGCCTTCATCTCTGCATGGGAACCAGTATGGCTAAGCAACCCTGTGGGCCGTGGCGGGCACCACCCTGGGAGGGTCACACAGGGATGGTGACACCGGATGAACGGGGGGCTCTGTCTAGTGTTTGAGACAGTGCGGGCCTCGGTGAGCAGGGATGCCTCTCCGGGAACTTGGTCCACAAGAAAGCCTCTTCCTCAGACCCCAGCCTGTCTCTCGCTGAACCACCAGTGCCCTGTGTGCCCGCACACTGACGGCAGGAAGCCAACAAGCCCAGCAGCTGACCCCGCCCATCCGGCAGTGCTGGCTTCCACCGCTGGCCAACAGCGAGCAGCAGGGACATCGGGGAAGCGTGCCAGGGCCAGGGGGACAGACTTCCCTGCAGCGTCCCCTCCAGGAGTGCCCATGAGAACCGAGGCAGACGTGTCACGCATGCTCATCACAGCAGAGGGGACTTTATTCACACCGCTCACACAGCTGGAGCAGGGGTTCAGTCTGGCCAACTCCTCATCCCCTTCCACCGCACCCTTGTTGGCAGGTGCCCTGGATGGACTGCTGTGCCCAGCAGGCTAAATCCTGGTGCTCTTCAGGAGTTGTGTCCCCTCCCACGGCCACACTAGCACACCCACCCACCAGCACAACGCTGAAGCCTGGCGCGAGGCTCCTGTGGCTCTGTCCTGACAGGCTCCAGATGCATCCTTGCCCTCCGACCCAGCCCGCGCTGTCAGCTGCTGGTCGCCCTGGAGGGTTTGGAAGAGAAGAGAAGGTGCTGAGCCAGGTTCACTTGACACGGAACCGGCCTCACCGCCCCTAGGCGTGCGTCGTGGCTCGTGACGTGCGTGGGCCTGCTTGTGTGCCCGGTACCTCCGTGCCTTGTGCCCGGGGACGCCTGCTCAGAGACTGTACAGGCGGCTGGTGTTCTCCCGCAGGATGGCCAGCGTGTGGGACAGCGGCTTCTCCTTCACCCTGGCGATCTCCCGGACCGTGTGCAAGGCCAGGCCTGGGTGGGCATACTGGCAAAGGCTTCTGGGAACCTGGAAGACAGCAAGCACGAAGACCTCCGCTGTACCTCCTTGCACACCCAGCTCCAACACAGAAGGCCCCCGTCCCTTCCCAGCAAGGACCTCTTTGGGGCTACCCTGTAGAGACCCCTTTACCTGCGGGTGCAGGAAGAGTCCTAGTCATGGGGCTCTGGGTGAGCAGGGTCCCACGCTTCCATGGACTACCCTCTACAGGGTAGGGCTTTGCACTGCCTGGAAGAGAGTGGTTACCCTTCAGCTTCTCAGCCCCCGGGCTTAGTGGTGCAGAACACGGACACATCTACACAGCCCACAGCGGGCCCTGGGAGTCACTGGGCTCGGGCCCTGCCAAGCTTGCCTGGGTGCCCACCCGCCTACCCACCAGTAGATCCTGGGTGCCCCCGCTAGGCCTGGAGACGGCCATACCTGGCGGGGCAGGAAGTAGGGGGCATCCGTCTCCACAATGATCCTCTCCAGCGGGATGCGCTTCACAGCGTCGCGGGCCTCCCAGGCGGAGGCGTAGGTGAGGACGGCCGTGAAGCCCACGGACATGTTGGGGAAGTGCTTCAGCAGCGGCTCGATGACCGGGTAGCTGCCGGTGAAGCAGTGCCTACGGGAGAGCGCAGGTCAGCGCGTGCCCCGTGCCCCCCGCAGCCCTACCCCCCGAGAGCAGCCCCAGCCGGGAAAGCTGCCTCCGAGCGAAGTCCTCCACAGCAAGCACAGACAGGCCCGAGGTGGCGCACAGAGAGCGGGGCTCCCAGCCCCCCAAAACCACACAGCACTGGACACCACCACCACCATAAAGAACACGCAAACAGCACAGGGAGGCGCACGACAGGAAAGCAGAGTTAAAGACAGGGCCCCAAGGTCACAACCACAACATGGAGAATTTATGCCTACACAGGCAAACACACTGGAAAAAAAAGGAACAAATGAAATACTGGGAAAAGCCGGTCGTGGTGGCACACAGGACTGGTGACCTTGAAGCCAGCTTGGCTACACAGCGCAACTCTGTCTCAAAACACAAAGAAAAAGAAAGGAAAGAAAGAATGAAGGAAGGAAGGAGGGGAGGGAAAGAAGGAAGGAAGGAAGGAAGGAAGGAAGAATCGGGAAAAGGACTGTACGTGCACTTTCCCCGCTCAGTACTTGGGTTTGAACTCAGGGCCTCAAACTTTGCTCGCTCTTAACTGGCGCTCGACCATGCCTCCGGCTCAGCATTTTGCTGGCTATCTTGCAGATAAGAGTCTTGTGGACTCTTCTGCCCAGTCTGGCTTCGAACCAAGATCCTCTGGATCTCAGCCAGCCTCCTGAGGAGCTAGGCGCACAGGCGGGGAACCGCAGTGGTGGGCCGTCTACTTGCTGGGCCATACATACTGTACCACCTGGGAACTCAAGTCCTTCAGCCACACCAGCACCGCGCCACCTTACCAGACCTGGCCAACCAAGTGCCGGCCCCGGTGAAAGCGTGAGCAACCCACTGGCCGGTCCAGCAGAGCCAGGTGGAGCCACCACCGGCCGCCTGCAGCCTGCGTGCCGCCACGCGCCTCGGCTCCCAGAAGGGAGCAGCATGGTGGCCGAGAGCCTCCTCCTCCTCACTCCTCTGCCATGACCTGGTCTGGGTTCTGGCTGTTTCTTTTCAGTAGCTCTCCTAGCTTCTTTTTTTTTTCCTTGTCGGTCGTGGGGCCTGAACTCTGGGCCTGGGCGCTGTCCCTCAGCTCTTCAGCTCAAGGCTAGCGCTCTACCACTTGAGCCACAGCACCACTTCTGGCTTTTTCTGCTTATGTGGTGCTGAGGCATGGAACCCAGGGCCTCGTGCATGCCAGGCAAGCGCTCTACCACTGAGCCACCTTCCCGGCCCTCTCCTAACTTCTTTAAGGACCAAGCCCACGAGTCCCCGGAGGCCTTTCTAGCCATGCCAAGCTCCAAAGTCCCTGCCATCCTCCACACCGACACCATAGGCCTCTACCACACGTGGAACCGCCAGGCCATTGCACGGGAGTTCAAGAGGGTTACCCCAAGACGCCACTCAGCTCAGACACGTCCCGGACTTTCACACTTACTGGGAAAAGAGAGCTCTCAAATTTAAGAGGAAGGAAGGGCTCTGCAAGGCCTGTGCTCTGTGCTGAAGACTCGGGCTGGCGGCAGCACCTCGGGCCGGGAGGAAAGCCGCCTGCTCTGTGTAACCGCAGAGTACGGTAGGAACTTACTAGGTTTTTGGTTTTTTGGTCCTGTTTCCCCTCCCCCCCTGCCCCACCACAATGCGTACTGGATTCCGGGCCTTGCACTTGTTAGACAGACACTGTTCTACTTGAGCCACACCACCAAGCCCTTTTTGCTTTAGTTATGTTGGAAACAGGGTCTTGTATTTTTGCCTAGGCCAGCCTGGACGACAGCACTTCTACTCACGCTTCCCTCATGGCTAGGATGACAGGCGTGTACTACCACACCTGGTATAAGGTGAGATGGAGTCTAACTTTTCACTTGGGCTGACCTTATACGCAAGCCCTCGGGTCACCAGTCCTGAACATCTAGTATCACACTGAGCCACTGCGCCAGGCCTGAAGTCATCACTTGGTAAACAAAGATAATGTTCTCCTTAGAACTGAATTCTTCCTATTGTTTTCCCCCTTGCTGCTGACAGCTTAACACCATTTCCCCTGAAGATGCAGCCTCCTAACCTATGGATTTTGTAGTCAGAGGGCACAAATTTTTTCATGATGTCCAGCAGATCTTCATCAGCTTCTCGGCAATGGATGACCAGGGGTTTCTTCAGAGACACAGCCAGTTGCAGCTGTCTCTCAAACACCTGGGGGGAAGACAAAGTGACAGTTGCAATTGATGACTGGCATTTCAGAAATCCACCTCTGGAACCCCCAGCTGAGTGGGACTCTCCGTTGCCTCCAGTTCAGTTTAAACAACATAATGTTGGAATGACTGCGGTCAGCGTGCTGGGCGCTGGTCACTCTGGCCACAGGCCTTACGAGGCGCTGTGTCAGCCCGTCAGCCAGTGAGCGCAGCTAGGGGCCAGACGGGAAGCCACACAGGAACCACTGCTGGTGTGGAGATTTGCCACAGGGATCAAGAACATAAAGTACCAAGTTAATGTCCTTGGGCTCAATGTCCCAGCCTCTACTCTAGAGGAAATCAACCTCTAGCCTCTTCCTAGCCGAGAGCTGCACACAGATACATACATACATAGACAGACAGAGACAGACAGACACAGACACAGACATACACACTCTGTAGCATAAGGCTGGCTTGCAGAAAATAGGTAAACTGCTATAGCTTCCTCATTCTTTGTTCTCTGGCCCCTTTTAACATTTTCGTTATTATTTTTTGTTGTTGTTGGTCGTGGGGCATAAACTCAGGGCTTGGGCTCTGCCCCTGAGCTCTTTTACTCAAAAGTTAGTGCTCTACCACTCTGAGCCACAGCTTCACTTCCAGTTTTCTGGTGGTTAACTGGAGATAAGAGGCTCACAGATTTAACTTTCCTGGGCTGGCTTCAAACCTCAACCCTCAGATCTCAAGCCTCCTGAGTAGCTAGGATTATAGGTATTAGCCACTGGCACCCAGTGACATCTTCATTATTAAACACACATATTACTTTATTTGTAATGATATAAAAGAAGTAGGGCTAACCCTGTTCTTGCCAGGTTTAGAATAAAGAACAACGTGCCAGGCATCGGTGGCTCACACCTGTAATCCTAGCTACTCAGGAGGCTGATATCAGAGGATCAAGGTTCAAAGCTAGCCCAGGCAAGAAAGGCTGTGAAACTCTTTTTTTTTTTTTTTTTGGGTCCGGTCGTGGGACCTGAACTCTGGGCCTGGGCGCTGTCCCTCAGCTCTTCAGCTCAAGGCTAGCGCTCTACCACTTGAGCCACAGTGCCACTTCCGGCTTTTTTCTTTTTGCTTATGTGGTGCTGAGGAATCGAACCCAGGGCCTCTGGCATGCAAGGCAAGCGCTCTACCACTGAGCCACCTTCCCAGCCCCGATGAAACTCTATCTCCAATCAACTACCAGAAAACTGGAAGTGGTACTGTGGCTCAAGTGGTAGAGTGCTAGCCTTGAGCTGAAGAGCTGAGGGACAGCGCTCAGGCCCAGTGTTCAAGACCCACGACCAACCAAAAAAAAAAAGGAAAGAAAAGAATAAAGAACAACGTCTATTATGAACAAATTGTATCATCTGAAACCCACATTTCTTAATAGCAGATTTCCTCAATTGTGGAATATGACGCATCAGAGTGCAGTGACAGCCACTTAGGCACATGCTACTTGTTCTCCAATTGGGGTCCTAGCCAATACACAAGAGCGCCTGAGCACAGGGCTCCAGGGAGGCCACCCATCACTAAAGAGATCCCCCAAGTGCTCCAGGCAGAGCTTGACATGGTATTTGATTCATTTTTACCTAACACTGAAGACATGCCACCTTTCAGCAAAACTCCAATTTCCACTTCAATTAAGACTGTTAACTTTTAACTGGCTTTCGGATACCATTTGCTTCTTCACAAAATTAAGAGCAGGAAAATATTCAGCAGACTATACAACAACTTAACCACATCAGTAACACAGGCCTGATGGAACTCTGCTACCTCAACTGAGTAATGCACACAGAAATGCCAAAATTCCCCTCCTTACCCCGCAGCCCGCCCATGTCTGGTTAAAACTACGTGTAATAAATCCCCAAATAAGGGGAGGCTTACTTTACCAATTCTGATGCATCTTTTGCTTTAACCTATTTTCAACACAAGGAAACTAAACATAGACACAAATTATTGAATGCTAACAGGTGGGAGCCTGGGTGCATGGCTCAAGTGGTAGAGTTTGCCTACTTTGTTCCAAAGCCCTGGGTTCAATCTCCAGTACCACCAAACAAACACCAGGTAGGCTCTCTATTGTTAGACAAGCTAGATGCTTCCTGGTATAGCCACCAATGCTTAGCTGCCCATACAAACCATCACCATCCCACAGGGACTCAACTGACCACACCAGCTCACTGCCCACAGAAGCAGGAGATGGAGAGCCCCCAAGCTATCGTTTTTATTTTTTGCCAGTCATGGGCCTTGAACTCAGGGCCTGGGTGCTGTCACTAAGCTCCTTTTATTCAAGGCTAGTACTCAACCACTTGAGCTACAGCAATAGATCTAGCTTTTTCTGTGATTAATTGGAGATAAGAGTCTCACAGGGGCTGAGAATGTGGCTCAGTGGTAGAGTGCTGGCCTAGCATGCATCAAGCCCTGGGTTTGACTCCTCAACACATCAACAGAAAAGGCTGGAAGCAGCGACAAAAGACATTAAAAAAAAAAAAAAAAAAAAGTCTCCCAGACTTCCCTGTTCACGCCAGCTTCAAACTGTGATTCTTAAGAGTAGCTAGGATTATAGGCATGAGCCACCAGCATCTGGCCCAATGCTTATCTTTTAATTAATTATTGTCTTTTAAACAATCATTCTTTGGGCTGGGAAGGTAGCTCAGTGGTAGAGTGCTTGCCTTGCATGCATAAGGCCCTGGGTTCAATTCCTTAGCACCACATAAGCAGAAAAAGGCGGAAGTAGCACTGTGGCTCAAGTGCTAGCCTTGAGCTGAAGAGCTGAGGGACAGCACCCAGGCCCAGAGTTCAAGCCCCACAACTGCAGGGGGCGGGGGGGGGGGGGGAGAGCCAAGCGTAGTGACTCATATCTGTAATCCTAGCTACTCAGCAGACTGAGATCTGAGGATCATGGTTCAAAGCCAGCCCGGGCAGTAAAGTCTGTGAGACTCTTATCTCTAATTAATAACTAGAAAACAGGAAGCGATTCTGTAGCTCAAAGTGGTTAGAGTGCTACCCTTGAGCAAAATGAGCTCAGGGACATCAATCACCCAGACCCCAAGTTCAAGCACTACAACCAAGAAAAAAAGTTCGTATTTTTCAAAGTACATATAGTTGTTAAAACAGGAAAAATTTTACAAAACAAACATTCGAAAGTATTTTTTGTATGTGCTAGTCCTAGAAGCTTGAACTCAAGGCCTGGGTGCTGTCCCTGAGCTTTTTTGCTGAAGGCTAGAGCTCTACCACTTGAGTCCATAACTCTCCTTCTAGCTTTTGGTGGCTAACTGAAGGTAAGAGTCTCACAGACTTTCCTGCCTGGCTGGCTTTGAACCACCATCCTCAGATCTCAGAATCTTGAGTAGCTAGGATTACAGGTGTGGGCCACTGGCGTCTAACTTTAATTTTAAGCACACGCAGAGCTGAGCGGCAACTCAAGAGATGGCATGCTTGCCCCCTGCAGACCCAAGACCCTGGGCTCTGTCCCAGAGGGAGGTGGGTAGGTGACCATCTCCTTAATCCTGTGACAGGCTGACACAAGCCACAACTGTCCCTTGATGCTTTTCAAGGGGACACTAAATAGTAAATACATAATGGCTTTAAAATACACCCCAAATTGTTGATACAAATAATTCATTAGCATGTACAACTATGGCTGGACTGGAGCAATCGCTCCAGGAAGTGAGGAAGCACCAGGACGCTAATCACCCAGCATAATTACTGTCTTAAACCCTATGGTTCCCAGCTGATCCATTACTTTCAGAGATTCCAGGCGCAGTCTGTCTCTCCTGGGGACACCCTAGATATTTCCTGCATACGTATTGCCTCAGTAACTAATTTCAATCAAAGACAAATAAGAGGCAGATACAGCATCCGTTCAGCTGCCAGGTGGTAGAGGAGCCTTCATTCTTCTCGGCTTTTGACCCAAGGGATTCTGGGATTCTGATATTGTTGGCAGTGTGCAACTCATGGCCTTGCATATGTTAAGCACTGGTTCTACCATGAGCAGGTATACCCCAAATCCCCAAATCTCTCTTTTGTATGTCATGGGGCTTGAACTCCAGGCCTGGGCAATGTCCCTGAGCTCCTTTGCTCAAGGCTAGTGCTCTATCTCTTTAAGCTACAGAACCACTTCCAGATAAAAGAGTCTCAACAGACTTTCCTGCCTAGGCTAGTAGCTACGAACTAAGATCCTCAGAACTCAGCCTTCTGAGCAGCTAGGATTACAGGTGTGAGCCACCAGTGCCAGCCCTCAATCTCTTTTATGAGCTAGATCTAACTCCATCAACTTGGTTAGGCACAAGTCCTTCCTTGGGCTCTTCTCTTCACAAGAAAAAAACATTCAGAATGATGGAAGGAAAGACTGGCCAGAAGCACTGGACACTTAAATGGACATGTTAAACTGTAGCCCTTATTCAGCATTATTAAGTTCAGAAAAAAAATTAAAACAGAATGAAAGATGACTCAGAATGCATCCAAGAGTCTGCTGATGGCTTTGTGTTTGGGGAAATGCAGTGCAGTGCAGATATGCAGGGCAGTGTGCACGCCGGGCCTGCAAGTGTGGAATTCAAGAGTATAGCCACGTCCTTTGTCCAGCTTAGCATCTTCAGTGTTTACAGAAATGCAGTCATGGGACCACTTTACATGCAGTCCAGTGTTCTGCACTCCCTCAGCCAACAATATATTTCCTCTTTTCAGTATTTCCTTCTTCCCACTTTCTAATCTTGAGTCCCACCTTACCAAACCAAAAGACACCAGAATACTCACGCTGGGCTGTAACTTCAAATACAGCTTGTGGTGCAGTGTGACTGACCCCCATGCTTCTCTGCAGACCTGAGATGGCCACATCTGTCATTATCTATTTGTCTGTCTGTCTAATCTAGACAGACTTCACATTTGCTACACAAGCAACTCTACCACCTGAGTCACTTCTCCAGCCCAGCCCTCAAAAGCTAATTAAGGACAAAAGTAATCATGCATTCAGTGAACACCAGCTGCACAGCACATATACTAACTACTCCTCTGAGTATTTGCCAGAACTCTTCCTCTTCCCATTTCACACCTGTCCTATGACACAGAAACCAAATGGAAAAACAAAGTATTAGCTATTCACCTCACTTTCCTAAAACTCTATTTTCCATATTTAGTTATTATTCACATCAGACTAATACATTAAGACTTCAGGCCAGATGTGAGATAGTGACAAAGGGAAGGCTGGTCAGCCAAATTCTGCACAGGTGGACGCCATGCTCAAAGCCAAGAACATGCTGGCCCAGCCCGACCCTGCGGGCCTCCTTCCTCTGCAGGAAGGCTGCGTGCACCCTCTACCAGACAGCACCCGGGGACCAGGGCAGCATGAGGTGACTCCCCTGCTCCTTCCCAGTCAGGAACATCACGGAGATGCTAAAAGAACTCTACCCTGACTAAACGCTATGCTCAAAAAATGCCAGGAGGAAAGAATGGTAAGATGGTAACAGTGTTTGCTTGCGATGAGAATTTGCTTTTGGTGGTGGTGGTGGTGGTGGTCATGGAGCTTGAGGCCTGGAACTGTCTCGAGCTTTTTTTGCTCAAGGGTGAGGTAAGTCTCATGGACGTTTCTTTCTTGCCTAGACCAGTAATGGAACCTGATCCTCAGACCTTAGCCTCCTGAGTAGCCAGGATTACAGATGTGAGCCACCAATGCTCAGCAGAGAATTATCTTCTTCATATTCCAAATATTCTGCAACAAGCATGTTAAACTTTAAAAACATCCCAGCTGGGTGCCAGTAGCTTGCTCACACCTGCAATCCTAGCTGCTCAGGAGGCTGATATCTGAGGATCACAGTTCAAAGCCAGGCTGGGCAGTAAAGTCCATGAGACTCACATCCAACAAACCACCAGAAAACTGGAAGTGGCGCCGTAGCTCAAGTGGTAGAGCACTCGCCTTGAGCTGAGGGGCAGCGCTCAGGCCCAGAGTTCAAGCCCCACAACCGACAGAAAACCAAAACAAAAACAAAAACCAAGTTTGTTTCATCCCAAGGCCATAAAACAAATATCTTGAAACTGAAACCACCATAAGAAGCCTCCAAATGCCTCTCTTCCATCTTCTGTAAGAACGCTGCAGACTGGGTGTTGCTAGAATGCTTTTCCAAACATGTACAGGACAAAACAAAACACACTAAAAAGTAAGGAATAGCTTGTAAGCTGGACGTGGCATGGTGGTGCATGCCTGTAATCCCAACACTGGAGAGGGTAAGGCTGCTGTGAGTTCAAGGCCAGCTCTCAGCTACCATAGTGAAACCTTGTCTCCAAGACATAATGACTGATGTCAGGAGGATTAAGACAAGAGCAAGGAAACAAATTCTAAATTCTTCAGTTCCCAAAGTCGAGTAGCTCTTACACAGAGATTTCAGCGACTACAGGAACAAGAGAGATCTGGTTACCTTGTGCTGCTCTGGGACGGGCGTAGTACATTTGTAGGAGTAATCCAGGCCCATTTCCCCAAAAGCCACCGCCTTGGGGTGCCTTAAGGCTTGCAAAATGTTTCTCTCTTGATTCTCACTGTAGTACCGTGCGAAATGAGGGTGGCAGCCAAAGGCCCCCCACACCAGCTCTTCTTTCAGGAGCTCCTCCCACAAGCCGTCCGTCAGCGTCCGAGGGTCGCAGAAGTCAGAGATGCAGCCCTGAAACTCCCGGGGGAAGGAGCTGCTGTACGTCTTCCGGAACTTCGTGAAGGTCCCTCTGAAGGACAGCTTGGAGTAGAGCATGTCCAGGTGGCAGTGGGTGTCAATGAAGCCCTCCTCCAGACTCGGCTCCCGGTGGCTCCTTGGAGCTGAAGTAGACGGGAGTCGGCCCCCACAGGGACGAGGGGGCGTCTCCTCGCGGAATGTCCTTCTCTCCTTCACCTCCCCTTCCTCTGAGCTTCTGGAGAAGCGAAGCCCACGGGCGTTCTGGGAGTGGCCCTCGTGGGTGTCCTGCGGGGCTCTGGCAGCGCTCGGGGAGCTCCCTGGGGGCCGTGGGGAAGCAGCACGCCCCACGCTCCCGTGGCTCTTGTCAGCCTGTGTCACGTCATGGCCGCCGCTGCCCACGGAGGGGTAGCCAGCAGTCCCAGGCGTCTTGGGGCCACTGGTCCAGTAGCTGGCGTAGTCACACCAGGGGCTACTGTACAGATGAGGAGGGTACATAACGTAGTCCGTGGGGAAGGAAGAAGGTTCCGGAACTGCTGAGGAGCATCTGGCTGAAGGGGGTTCCTCCTGAGAGAATCTCACGGTGGTCAGCTCATCCACATCGGACCAGTCACTTCCTGAAGATGGATGCTCAAGCACCACCTCCCTGTCTTCCTGCTGCAGGGGAACAGAAAGAAAGAGCAGCTTAGCTTCCGTGTGAAAACGAGCCAGGCTCCCGTGGCCCACGCCCATGCAGCCACAGCTGCTCCCGAGGCTGAGGCCTGGAGGACCCCAGTTTGAAGCTTAGTTGGGCAGAAAAATCTGCGAGATTTTCTGGGGCTGAAGGTATTGCTCAGCCAAGCAAGAAAAATCAAACGAGTGAAAAACTGAGTTCAAAACCCCAGGACCAGCACAGTCTGCCGCTCCAGAACGCATGCTGGAATTTCACCTGAATGTGGGGGGTTTGGAGACGGACCTGTGGGAGGGGATTAGGATCAGATGACGCATCAGAGTAGAACCCTCCTGACTGAACACCGCTTAAGACGGACCGGGACTAGAGAGCAGACACACAACATCCACGAGCTACCCGCCACCATGCTGGGCCTAGCCTACCTCAGGATTCTGCCAGCAAAAAGGCCATCATCTGATGCAACCCCATGCCCTTGGACCAGCATCATGAGACAAGCTCGTCATTGTAACCCGCTCAGTCTGCAGTACCGAGGCATTAGCAGCAGGAAAGCTGGTTCTCCTGGCCAGCCTAGGGTTTACAATGGCGTCCGCTCGTTGCCACCTTATGCTTTCCAGAAGGGAGCCAGGCTCCAGAGGTGACAGGTCACATAAGGTGCCAGGGACAAACCTGTGACCCTGGTGTCACAAGGCACCGTGAAGGAGACACTATCACTCTGCCTCCCATCTTAAGGACCTCTTGAGAGAGCTGTTCTCTAAACTTGGGCTGAGAGTAAACAGGCCCAACACTTCCAATGTGTTCAAGATGGAAAACTGTAATTGCTCTGGCAGTTAGGAAGCAGGCACCCACTGACTTGACATTATTATCCACCGAGAGTGGGGTCACCAGTGAGCCAATTATTACTGACAGAAAGCAAAAGTGACAGGTGCTCTCTTTGAGGCCTGCAGGCAAAGCTTGAGGGCTTCTTGCACCTTGTAAAAAAAAGGTCAGCCCACCTGGCTAGAGTGGTCCCACGGGGCAGGGCCAGCAAATATCTGAACAGGAAAGACCCCACCGAATCCCTGCTAATTCACACCCTGCTGAATTCCTGAGCCACAAAACCGAAAACAAAACACAAGCCAAAACCTTGCAATTGCAACCAAACAGACCTACCTACCAAAAAAACCCAAACCCGATCAAGACAAGAACAGGACTGGCAAACACTAAGTGTTCATGAACACAGATATCTGTTGAGCTTACTCATAAATGGTGCAGTAGCTCCCAAACACAGCATCAGCAGCTGGGAAGCATTTTAAGATTTTCCACACCCCGAGACCCAGAGATGCCATCAATCAGCAGGCCCTGTGAGGGGCCAGGGTCTGTGTAATTCTCCAGATAATGTCTGAGAAACACATTAAACGCGGTATCAAATTTAATGTCAGTGACTCTTATGAATGAATACATCCACATCACCAGCACCAAGGAGCTTAAATAAGCACCCTTACAAAGTTCTTCTAATATTTCTATAAAAAATTCACTTCCCATAATATTCACAACAAGCTGGTGGCTCACACCTGTCATCCTAGCTACTCAGGAGGCTGAGAGCTGAGGATCGTGGTTCAAAGCCAGCCTAGGCAGGAAAGTCTGTGAGACTCTTATCTCCAATTAATCACAAAAAAAGCTGGAAGTGGTGCTGTGGCTCAAGTGGTGGAGACTTGAGAAAAAAAAAAAAAGCAGCTCAGGCATCCAGGCCCCCAGGACCAAGAAAAAAAAATCACTACAAAACATTACAAATAAATTGATAGCCTCCTTAATATTCAACACAAAATGTGCATCTGTTTGTACTAATAATCAGCACCTCTGTCTCCACTCCAAAATACTAGAAACAAAAACGTAAGTAATTTAGACAGTCCACTTTATACTTTCTTACTCTTGGCTTTCTAACTGCTATTGCTTTCTCTCCTTTCACCTCTCTCTCCTTCCCTTTTTACTGCTTTCTAGCATAACAGATATATCCAAACAAAACCACATCTCTAGTACCATGCCTTCCCCCAAAATACATGGGAGTTCTTCTGAACTCCTGAAACTGGTAACAGTAAGGATTCACTACATTATCCTATTTACTTTTCAACATGTCTGAAATTTCACACTGCAAGGTTTTTTTGTTTTGTTTTGTCAGTCGTGGGGCCTGATCTTTGGGCCTGGGCACTATCCCTCAGTTCTTCAGCTCAAGGCTAGTATCGCTCTATCACTTGAGCCACAGTGCCACTTCTGGCTTTTTCTGCCTATGTGGTGCTGAGGAATCAAACCCAGGACTTCATGGAAGGCAAGCATTCTACCACTGAGCCACCTTCCCAGCCCCCTCACCCTGAAAGTTTTTAATACCTAAATCTGTAAGGGAAAGCAATGCCTAATAAAACCTATATTACTTATAAATGGAAAATGTCCACCAAGTCAGACAATTAAAAACCGAAGTGGTGCTTGAGCTTGACAAGTTCTTTTATCCCCCTGCCTAATTTCCCAGTGAAACATATGGGGCTCCCCACCGGCCTGCTACGCACAAATGCTTACAGTTAACATCCTTGCTACCCAAGCTCTTTGATATGTATATTACGATGCTACTTTAGATAGTATGTATTTTATTACTTGTATTATGAAATTATATTCTGTCCTCTGGGCTCTGTACGGGTGCCCTTGGTTTGCAGAAGACAAGGGATCTCACAGAACTCAACAGTGCTCACTGGATGCCTACAGAGGTTTCCTCTATTTGTCTGGTTTTAAAGAGAATGAGGTGGTGGGGCTGAGAAGGTGGCCCAGTGGTAGAGCGCTTGCTTTGCATGCCTGAGGCCCTGGGTTCGATTCCTCAGCACCACATAAGCAAAAAGAAAAAAGCTGGAAGCGGCGCTGTGGCTCAAGTGGTAGAGCGCTAGCCTTGAGCTGAAGAGCTGAGGGACAGCGCCCAGGCCCAGAGTTCAGGCCCCATGACCGGACCCAAAAAAAAAAAAAAAAAAAAGAGAGAGAGAGAGAGAATGAGGTGGTAAAAGAATATACAAGCCTGGGGCTGGGAATGTGGCTCGGTGGTAGAGTGCTTGCCTAGGATGCATGAAGTCCTGGGTATGATTCCTCAGTACCACATACACAGAAAAAGCCAGAAACAGTGCTGTGGCCCAAATGGTAGAGTGTTAGCCTAGACAAAAGAAGCTCAGGGACAGTGCCCAGGCCCTGAGTTCAAGACCTTAGACTGGCAAAAAAAAAAAAAAAAGATTATACAAGATTTAACAATCACTCCCCAGGGATATGACCCACATTCAAAGTGTTGGGTGTCACTTTTAACATACCTTTTAAGGATCATCATTTTTGGTTTTCTTTTTTTTTTCCTTTTTTTTGGCACTGGTCCTAGGGCTTGAACTCAAGAGCCTGGGAACTGTCCCTGAGCTTCTTTTTACTCAATGCTAGTGTTCTACCACTATAGCCAAAGCTCCATTTCCAGGGGTTTTTTGGTGATTAATTGAAAATAATAAGACTCTCAGGGACTTTGCTGACTCAGGCAGCTTCCTGAGTAGCTAGGATTATGGACATGAGCCTCCAGTGCCTGGTTTGGTTTTGTTTCTTGGTTGTTTTTATTTTTTCATCACTCCTTAAAACAGTACAATCAGTACAGTTAAAACATATGCTGGAGTCGGGCACCAGTGGCTCACGCCTGTAATCCTAGCTACTCAGGAGGCTGAGATCTGAGGATCACGGTTCAAAGCCAGCCTGGGCAGGAAGTACATGAGACTCATCTCCAATAAAAACCACTAGAGGGCTGGGAAGGTGGCTCAGTGGTAGAGCGCTTGCCTTGCATGCCTGAGGCTCTGGGTTTGATTCCTCAGCACCACATAAGCAAAAAGAAAAAAGCTCGAAGTGGTGCTGTGGCTTAAGTGGTAGAGCGCTACCCTTGAGCTGAAGAGCTGAGGGACAGCGCCCAGACCCAGAGTTCAGGCCCCACGATTGGACCCCCCAAAAAAATAAATAAATAAAATAAAAACCACTAGAAAACCGGAAATGGCACTGTGGCTCAAGCAGTAGAGCGCTCTCCTTGAGCTGAAGAGCACAGGGACAGCGCCCAAGCCCAGAGTTTAAGCCCCACAACCAACCAAAAAATAAAAACAAAAACAAAAAAAATATGCTGGGGTTGGGCACTGTGGATCAAAGTGACAGAGCTCATTAACAGTCCCCAGGCAGAGTTCAAATCCCGTGATAGACAAAATAAAAAAAAAAATTAATATCATTTAAGATCAACTAGAATGATCAAATGCAAATACATTTAGTCAAAAGTAGCAAAAACTCAAATGCTTGGCATGTGCTTTGCTTACCTTCTGGGTACCTACGTGAGAGTCAGAGTCATCACGAAATTCTAGAGGTGCCAGGGGTTTGTCAATGATTGTTGTGTGGTCACCAAGCGGCTCCTCAGCCGGCTGCTCCCCAGGGTCTGCAACCGCTCCACTGTCAGGAAAGTCGCCGCTGTCAAGCACACGCGTCTCTCCTGACCTGACCTCTGGAGAGGACTCTTCTTTGGAAGGAGCAGTGACTGGGACACTCCTGGCCGGTCCTTCAATGTTCCTGACCAGTCCTTCCAGGCTCCTGGCCGGTCCATCCCCATTTCTGGCCAGTCCATCCTCATTTCTGGCCAGTCCTTCCAGGTTCCTAGCCGGTCCATCCCCACTTCTGGCTGGTCCTTCCAGGCTCCTGGCCGGTCCATCCCCACTTTTGGCTGGTCCTTCCAGGTTCCTGGATGGTCCTTTTAGGCTCTTCACTGATCTTTCCAGGTTCCTGGCCGGTCCATCCCCACTTCTGGCTGGTCCTTCCAGGTTCCTAGATGGTCCTTTTAGGCTCTTGGCTGGTCCTTCCAGGCCTCTGGCCGGTCCTTCCACGCTCCTGGCTGGTCTTTCTCTGCTGGGATGCTCTCCAGAGCTTGGCTTCACCCTAGTGGTGGCAGCCTCTCCCTTCCTCTTGGGCATTGACTTGCCCAGGATGCCCTGGATGGCCTTCAGGTAGATCATTGTGGAGCCCTGGTCTCGAAGCCTGTCCCTCCTCCTTTTCTGGACCTTGTCTGGGTCCTCCACACTATCATTCTGACTCTCAGCTTCAGCTGCACACTCAGAATTCATGGAGTTACGAGAACTATCTTTGGAATCAATCTGGAAGGAAAATAAAAGATTTTGAAAAGGTTATATTCAGAGCAGTTCACACAGGAACACATAGCAAACGACAAAGCAGTCCCACAAGTACAAGGAAAAGTGTCTGTGAGTCAGCACTGGTGGCTTGTGTCTGTAATCCAGGAGACTCAATTTTGAAAACTCTAGTCTGAAGCCAGCCCCAGCAGGAAAAAAAAAAAAACTGTGAGCTGTGAGACTCCTATCTCCAATAACCAGCAAAAATGCTGAACTGAGGGGCTGGGAAGGTGGCTCAGTGGTAGAGTGCTTGCCTTGCATGCATGAGGCTCTGGGTTCGATTCCTCAGCACCACATAAGCAAAAAAAAAAAAAGAAAGAAAAAAAAAAGAAAGAAAGAAAGAAAAATGCTGAACTGAAGTGTGACCTACCGCCTCCAGTACCACCTCAGGTGGTAAGGTACCAGCCACAAGCAAGAAAGCCAAGCAAGGGGGTAAGGTCCAAGTTCAAAGCCCTACTACCTCTTTTAACAGAGCCCAACCGCCCAGATCTCAGGGGATTCTTCCCATTCTACTCCAAGCTTCCTTAAAACTTCCTGAGCTAGGTGCTAGTAGCTCACGCCTATAACCCTAACTACTCAAGAGGCTGAGATCTGAGGATCACAGTTCAAAGTCAGCCTGGGCAGCAAAGTCCATGAGACTCTTATCTCCAATGAACCACAAAAAACCCAGAAGTGGTGCTGTGGTTCAAAGCGGTAGAGCAGTAGCCTTGAGCAAAAAAGCTCAGAGACAGGGCCCAGTCCCCGAGGTTCAAGCCCCAGGACTGACCAAAAAGCCAAACCAAACAAACAAACAAAAATCTTTCTGAAAACTCTATCCCATAATCTTGCTATCCAAGAACTAGAGGTACTCTACCTACCCTCCCTGCTGCTCCTCCATTCTTCTTAGAGACACACTTTTTCTCCTCTGCACTCACAGGAAAAAAAAAGCTAAACTGTGTCTGCAACATTAAACTTGTGGTAACCTCACGTCTACCGCAACCCTAGCTAGCATGGCAGAAGAACACCCCACCACCAGCCTCCCAGAGCCTTTCCAAAGGCAGAGAAACTTCCACCTTCCTCAGCTAAGACTTGCACTTGCCAGTCCTGAAGCCTGAACTCAGGAGTCTGGGTGCTGCTCCTGAACTTTTATACTTAAGGCTTGTGCTCTACCACTCGAGCCACAGTTGTAGTCTAGCTTTTTGGAGGTTAATTGTAGATAAGAGTCTCACAAGCCAGGCTTATGTCTGTAATCGTAGATCAGGAGGCTTAGATCTGAGGATCATGGTTTGATTCTGCCAGCCCAAGCAGGAAAGTCCATAAGACTCTTATCTCCAATTAATCCACAGAAAGGTGGAAGTGTGGAAGTGGAGCTGTGGCTCAGAAATGGCAGAGCACTAATCTTGAGCACAAAAGCTCAGGGACAGCACCCTGGCCCAGAGTTCAAGCTCCATGCACTGACAAATAAATAAAGGCTCTCATAAACTTTCTTGCCCCGACTATTGTCCTCAGATCTCAGCTACCTAAGTAACGAGGGTTACAGTGCCACCGGCACTCAGTTATTTTACTTCTGAGAAAAACTTTGAACTCAGGGCCTAGTGCTTGCTAAGACAGAGGCTTGACCATGAAAGCCGAACTCTGAGTCATGAGGGGAATTTAACATGAACGAGTACCTGACTGCCTGCCACCTCTAGCACACATACCCTCTTAGACACTGTTACTCAACTCAGTCCCTCTTTATGTCTGCTGGACTCCTACTCATCCATGGAAGCCCCTTCCCTTCTCTGGCTGCCCCTCCACCCCTGCCTCAAAGGCCAGGTATGAGTGACACAGGCTGGAGTGGCTCCACCCACCACACTTCTGCTCGCCACCTCCACCCAACTGCTGCTGTTTGGGAGTGAGAACCCACGTGCAGATTCTGGCTGTGTGTTGTTTTGTTTTGTCCAAGTCAAACCAGAGTCTAAGATTTTTAATGCATTGCTCAGTCATTCAGTAACTATTTACTGAGAGAGACTGCCACATGGCTTTGAATTGGCAGACCAGGATTCAAACTCAAGTTCTCTACAGCCTAGAAACCAAGGTGGAAGAGTAAGGAAAATAAGAAACTGAGAAAGAGGGCTGCGAAGGTGGCTCAGTGGTAGAGCGCTTGCCTTGCATGCATGAGGCCCTGGGTTCCATTCCTCAGCACCACATAAGCAAAAAAGAAAAAAGCTGAAGTGGCGCTGTGGCTCAAGTGGTAGAGCACTAGCCTTGAGCTGAAGAGCTGAGGGACAGCGCCCAGGCCCTACGACCGGACCAAAAAAAAGAAAAAGAAACAGAAAAAAAAGCTAAGAAGGTCACTGAGGACATCTCCACATTTGATAAATACTTACCAAAATGAACTCCAGGAAATGAAAATGAGGTTTTTTTTTTTTCATTTTTGCTGTTTTTGTATGTCTTTGGGAGTGTAAGGGGAGGCACAGAAATGGAGGGGCAAAGGGTGAGCAAAAGCAGCAGTGGTACTCAATGGACATAAGCAACTGTGGGTGGGGATGGGAGGGAAAAACTGGAAGAGAGCAAGGGAAAAGATGACCCTGTCCAAAAAGAAATGAAGAGGAGGAAGAAAAACAAAACCTGTACGTGCAGGGATCAGGCAGACCTTAATGAGAAGCGCCAACCACCTGGCTTCCAAAGGCACAAACACATTACCATTGGTGACTGAGCTTCTCTGAAGGCAGGAGGGAGGAGCGAGGGCAGGTACAGTTCCATCCTACCTTCATGCCCAGCCTGAACATCCCTCCCCACCCTTCCTCCGGGTGCCAACAGGATCGCTGAGAAGCAGACTCCACAAAGTCACACCTCAGCTCAAACCCTTCATAGCCCTGCATTTGCTTGCAGAATAAATCCCAAATTTCTGGGCTTAATCTCCACTCTTCTTTTTTTTTATTTTTTTTATTATCATCCGGTTGTGGGGCCTGAACTCTGGGCCTGGGCGCTGTCCCTCAGCTCTTCAGCTCAAGGCTAGCACTCTACTACTTGAGCCACAGCGCCACTTCCGGCTTTTTTCTTTTTGCTCATGTGGTGCTGAGGAATTGAACCCAGGGCCTCGAGCATGCAAGGCAAGCGCTCTACCACTGAGCCACCTTCCCAGCCCTCATCTCCACTCTTCTACACACATCCAAGCACCCAGGACATTCAACAGAGACTGGATGGCAGTAACTGTTTCACAACACAAGGAAGTGATTGGAATTTAAGGCAAAATTATGCCAATAACCCTGATCTTATTATGTGTAATACATGTGTGCCTAAATGTCACACTGAGCCCAATATGTATAGGGAACGCAATGTATCAACCACAAATCTCTAAATAAACAAGCAAATAAAGACCAAACTAAGATCATCAGCTACCATTACACATTGAGAAAACCTTTCCATCAAGTGTCCTGGAGGTAGTACAGGAAAGGTGAGGGAGGGAAGCGGGAATCTCTAGTGTTTCTAAACTATATAACAAGCCAGGAACCAGTGGCTCACACCTGTCACATCAAGAACCTTCTTAGGAGGCTAAAACCTCAAGGATTACAGTTCAAAGCCAGTGAAGGCAGAGAAATCCACAGAGACTCCATCTCCAAAATATCCAGCAAAGCCGGGGGCCAGTGGCTCATGCCTGTCATCCTAGCTACTCAGGAGGCTTAGATCTGAGGATCACGGTTCAAAGCCAGCCTGAGCAGAAAAAGTCCATGAGACTCTTATCTTCAATAAACCATTAGAAAACTGGAAGTGGCACTGTGGCTCAGACGGTAGAGCACTGGCCTTGAGCTGAAGAGCATAGGGATAGCACCCAAGCCCAGAGTTCAAGCCCCAAGACTGACAAAAAGTCCAGCAAAAAGCTAGGCTGGAGGTGTGGCTCAAGTGGTAGAGCATCAGCCCAGCAGCAAGCAAATTGAACAAGCAAGCTCCAGACCCTGAGTTCAATCACCAGTACTATATACATACACACAAAAAAGCCAACAACAAAAATAAATAAAATGCCCAGAGGCTGCAGGGGTAGCTCCAGAGCACAGCACTACCAAGCCTGGATTCTATCCCCAGAAGTGAAAAATAAAATGAAAGGCCAACACCCTCCCCGTGAACTGTCTTTGTCCTGGCACTGAGCTCCTGGGGAGCCCTGTGCTCAAGACTGGACACAGTGAAGTGGTCCCTGTCCACGTCTCCAGTGCTGACCCAGGAGGCAGGTGGCTAGAGGCGTCAGGATGGTGGCCCACAAGGAGACCTGGTAGGTCCTGGAGGACTTGGGACTATAGTTTAGTTAGGGCGCCGCAGCTGTGCTTGCTCATGGGACTTGGAACCCACACTTCGGGGATGAAGAATGAGAGCTGAGGGAAAGGTAAGAGGGGTTCTTTAAGTCACCAAGAGCCTTGTTTTTTTTTGTTTTTGTCGGTCTTAGGGCTTGAACTCTGGGCTTGAGGGCTATCCCTGCGTTCTTTTGGCTCAAGGCGAGCACTCTACCACTTGAGCCACAGCACTACTTCCGGTTTTCGAGTGGTTTATTGAAGATAAGAGTTTCTCGGACTGTCCTGCCCAGGCTGGTTTTGAACATGATCCTCAGATCTCAGCCTCCTGAGTGGCTAGCATTACAGGCGTGGGCCACCAGTGCCAGGCAAGAGCCTTGGTTTTATTTATTTATTTATTTTGGGTCCGGTCGTGGGGCCTGAGCTCTGGGCCTGGGCGCTGTCCCTCAGCTCTTCAGCTCAAGGGTAGGCTCTACCACTTGAGCCACAGCGCCACTTCCGGCTTTTTTCTTTTTGCTTATGTGGTGCTGAGGAATCGAACCCAGGGCCTCATGCATACAAGGCAAGCGCTCTACCACTGAGCCACCTTCCCAGCCCAAGAGCCTTGGTTTTAAACAAACACATCCTTAGGGAAGAACCCTTAGCAGTGCTGGTGATGAATAATCGGACTGGAAATATCTGCATCCTCACATAGACTTCTCACCTAACAGAAGTACCTTTTTCCATGTGCCTCTCCTCCATAGAGAACCTGACAAGTCCACATGGATAAAGTAATGACAAGATTGAGTTGTGTCAACACATACCCATACTCACCTGATTTATGTCTGAATTCTATTCAGAATTCTTATGACACAGACAGATTTTCAACTCCCCATTATTTATCATTAAAAAAAAAACCATGCACCCTCAAGAACCGAGGTTGTAAGACACACAATGAAAAAACCTGGGTTATAAGCTGGAAATGTTGCTCAGTGGTAGAGCATGTGCTTAACGTGCACAAAACGTTGGGTTTGCCGGGCGCTGGTGGCTCACGCCTGTAATCCTAGCTACTCAGGAGGCTGAGATCTGAGGATCGCGGTTCAAAGCCAGCCCGGGCAGGAGAGACCGTGAGACTCCTATCTCCAATAAACCACCAGAAAACCGGAAGTGGCGCTGTAGCTCAAGTGGTAGAGCGCTCGCCTTGAGCTGAAGAGCTGAGGGACAGCGCCCAGGCCCAGAGTTCAAGACCCATGACTGACAAAAAAAAAAAAAAAAAAAAACTTTGGGTTTCACTGGCTCTCTGTGTGTGTAGAGGAGTGTGACAGGGGCCCTAGGAGTAAATGCTCCCCAGGACAGCTAGCCAATCAATGACTGTTCCATTCCTCAGCCCCATATAAGAACCCTTTAGACAAACCTGTGCTCCTTTGGGCCCATCTTTATTACTTCATTAAAATCCACTTTGTCTAGAAGACAGCCCAGCTCACCCCCTGAGGCCTACTCTCTACTCCTCCACATGCAGAAAAGACTCCTCACTTTAGACCTGGAGCTCCAAAACCTAGGAGGGCAGTCATCCTGGGTTGCTGGAGAATCCTACACACTGCAACGCTGCCTGGCACAAACCAAGTACTCAATAAATTCCTATTCGAGGCCTGACTGAACCAGTGGAAAAATGGACCTACTGTGTGAAGCACTCAATCTGCCTCAAGGACTTAAAAATACCTCTTAGTGTTTCCACTAAGTCTACTTTATTCTTATTATCTTTAAGTGTTTTACTAAAGGGTTTCAAAACAATAAATTAGTTAATTCATTTTAATTCAATAAATCAGCTGGGCGCCGGTGGCTCACACCTGTAATCCTAGCTACTCAGGAGGCTGAGATCTGAGGATCATGGTTCAAAGTCAGCCACTGGAAAACTAGAAATGGTGCTGTGGCTCAAGTGGTAGAGTGCTAGTCTTGAGCTGAAGAGTTCAAGACCTGAGTTCAAGCCCCCCTGACTTACCAAAACATACATACATACATCAGCACCATGATCAGCTGTAAGTCTACTTTGAAACCTAAATTGGAATCAAGCTTAGGGTTAACCTAAAAAACAAAATGGGCCTGTAATCCTAGCTACTCAGGAAGCTGAGATCTGAGGATCTAGGTTCAAAGCCAGCAGGGGCAGGAAAGTTCATTAGACTATTATCTCCAATTAACCAGCAAAAAGCCAGAAGTGGAGTGCGGTTCAAGTGTTAGAGCACCAGCCTGAGCACAAAAGCTCAGAGGCAGCATCCAGGACCTGAGTTCAACCCCACAACAGGCACCAAAAAAAAAAAAAAAAGCCACCAAAGCACCAAAACAAAACTTCAGTGTGTGGTGCTGGAAATCACAACTTTGGTGAAAAGCCATGCCAAGAACAAAATTCCCTGGTGGTGAAATTCGGAGTAGTTCAGAAAAATTCCTTAAACTGACTAAAATACCCATGTCCTCTGTCCTGGGCATTCCATCCTGTTCTGCATACCCCAGATCTTCTCCAGCCCTGTGGCACATGTACAGCTACCTAGGGAGCAGATAAAACCTACAATCTCAGCCCACTTGCATTAGTTCCTGTGGTGGTGCACACTTGTATTCTAAGGCCTTTCAAGTAGTTTCCAAGTTTAATGACTGCCTCTCCCAAGCTATTTGGCACAACAAGGAACAACACCAGGGATCCTCGAAGATCTGTGTGCGTGTGTGCGTGCGCTTGTACTAGGGCTTGAACTCAGGGCCTGGGCGCTGTCCCGTAAGCTTTTTCCACTCAAGGCTGGATCCAGCTCCATCACCTGAGCCCCGGCTCCATTTCCGGCTTTTTGGTGGCTAACTGTAGATCAGAGTCTCCCAAGCTTTCCCTGCTGGGACTGGCTTCGAACCTCGATCCTAAGATCTCAACTTCCTGAGTGGCTAGGATTTCAGGAGAAGGTCTCAGGGGAGACCTCATTTTGTTGTTTGTTTGTTTTGGGTGTCCTCCCTTCGAAATTTCCATCTCGGTAGCCAGGAACAGGAGGCTGGGTCGACTGACCCGCCAGGCAGGCAGGGGACCAGGCACTCACCTTAAGGCTGCAGGGTTCCTCCTCGCGGGAAGCCATTTCTTCTAGCGAGGGGCTGGCGGGCAGCGGGGCTCCCCAGGCCGACAGGAACCCGCGGGGGCTCCGACTCAGGCAGCCCGGGGAGGCGGCCCCGCCCACACTCGGGCCCGAGGACTGGGAGGAGCCGGAGGACGAGGAACTTCGGCGGCGCGCGGAGCTCCAGGGCCGGCGGGGCGCGCCGGCCGCATCGCCGGCGGGCGCGGCCGTCAGGCGCTCGGGGCTGCCGGCCCCCCGGGAGCGCGAGCGCGGCGCGGAGCTGCGGGCCGGCCGGCGGGAGGGGGCCACATCACCGGGCTCCCGGAGGCAGCGGCGCTTGCGGGGACACCCTTCCGAAGAGCTGCTCCGGTGCTCCTGGACCTGGCGCCGCTCCGACGCCATGGGCACCTGAAAGCGAGGCACAGGGGGCCTGGGTCCCCGCCCGCCGCCCGGCCGCCCCCGCGCCGAGCCGCCACCCCGGGGGCGCCGCGGAGCCCCAGCACCGGGACGGGCCGCACTGACCTCTCCCGCTGCCTTCCACCGCCCATCACACTTCCCAGCCTTCCGGAGACGCCCTGGCGCCTCGGACCGGTCCCGAGGGTCTGAGGCTCGCCGCCGGCCCCGGGCGCTCGCGGCAAAGGCACGGCGTGCTCCCGGGATCGCCCGGCGCCACTTCCGGGGCCGCGCGACTTCCGGGACGGCGGCGCGCGCGGACGCGCCGGGCGGCGCCAAGCCCTCGCCGACGTGCGGCGCTCGCCCGGCGCTCTACGCCCCACGCATGGCGGCCGGGCCCGCGCGCCGCCCCGAGGCCCGGCGCCAGGACAGGGCTGCTCCCCGCGGCGGCCCGCCCCGGGCCGAGGGGCCCGCGGGAACCGGCCGCCGCCGCCCGACAGCCCCCGCTCCGCCCTGGCGTCTCGGCCGCCGCGGCCCGGACCAGGCCCGCCCGGCAGGCAGCCCGCCGCCTGCCCTCCTCCGGCGGCCAAACCGGCCTCTCCCCGCGCGGAACCCGCTCAGGCCGCCACCTTGGCGCCCGCCCCACTGAACGCGGCCCGCGGCGCGGGGTGGGCGGGGCCTGGGCCGCACCGAGAGCGCCCATTGCTGGAAGCCGGAGGGGGCGGAACTCCTGGCAAGATGGAGCTCGCCTGCTGGTCAAGCGGCTTGGAGGCGGGGCCCTACACCTGAAAAAGCTCGCTCATTGGTCGGAAGGAAGCTGGGGCGGGGCTATCGCCTGGGCTCGGAACTCGCGAAGCGGAGGTTGGGCCGCGGTTTCCCAGACCGGTCCGCAGCGCCGGCAGAGGGCGCCGGCGGGCTCCTCGTTAGGCTGCCGCCCTCCTCTCCTGGCATACCCTGCTCGCCCTGCTCACCCCATTGTAGACTGGGTAGAACAGGATGCAGTGGCCCAGAGTCCTTGACACCTAGAACATCCGCGAGCCCGGCACCTTTGGGCATGCCTGTAATCCAGGACCTCCAGTTCAGGTTCACAAGACAGTGTCTCAGAGGTAAACATTCTGCAAGGGCAGGAGGCAGCCCAGGAAGCAGTCTGCTGGCTTAGCATGCCCCAGGCCCCGGGTCCAGCCCCCAGTCCTGCAGAAAAAATAAAGGCATAGAATTCTTTTTTTTTTTTTTTTTTTGTGGTGGTGGTAGTTGAGTTTGAACTCACGTCTCCAGCTTTGGAGGCGGGTGCTTTACCTAATAAAGCCCCCCAGTCCTAAATTATAATATTTCATCCATTAGCTTGGTAGGATCAAGAAAACATAATTGCTGGGTTCCACTGGCTCCTGCCTGTAATATTTTGTACTCAATAGAGACTTGGCATATCACAGTCTCAGGCTGCTAGACTCCATTTGAAAAATATTCAGCAAAAAGTAAGGCTGGAGGAATGATTGAGGTGGTAGAGCAATGACACCACATTAATACAAGTTTGTAGCAACCAGAATGAAAACCATCTCTCATCCATGGAGGAAATGGTTTACATAATATCTCTACAACACAAGTGAGTGAGATTACAGCTGATTAGCCCACCCTGGGCTGAAAAACACCTCAAAACAAATTCATCTGGACATAATAGTAATTACAAGGTATTTCTGGTTTTACATATATTTTTATTTTTCAAAAATAATCATTATAGAATTAAATAAGACATTTCTCCTAATGAAATAGAAAATAGCATTTGTTTCACAAAAGATCTACAATATGGTTTTCCAAAAATATATGCACTGTATAAACATTACATACATGACAGAAACACATTATATATATATGTATATAGTGTATATGTGTGTGTGTGTGTGTGTGTATACATGTGTGTGCCAGAACTGGGGACTGAACTCACAGCCTGGGTGCTGTCCCTTAGCTTTAGTGCTCAAGGCTACTGCTGTACCAATTTAGCCACAGCTCTACTTCCAGCATTTTGCTGGAAGGTAGGTTACAAACCTACCTGCCAGGGCTGGCTTCAAACTTTAATCATCAGATCTCTGCCTCCTGAATAGCTAGGATTATAGGCATGAGCCACTGTGGCTGGTTAATACCTTTTATTTTATAAAACAGGACAAGTGCATTCTTCAAAGTGCTTTCTGGAACCACATCCTGTTCTAGCGGCTAAGGCAGGGAGGATGAGCGGAAATTACCCTCAAGGAAACTGATATCACAGAACTTAAATGATTTAACTGAATGATTGATAAAACTGGTCCAACTGATTCTTCATCCAGCCAAAAATAACACATAGTCTGAAAATAAAAGCTCCCATTAAAAACGTGTCCAAAAGCTGGGTGGTAATAGCTCATGCCTGTAATCCAATCTGAGGATCATAGTCAAACTCAGTCCTGGCAGGAAGGTCCATGAGATTCTGATCTCCAATTAATTGCAAAAAGCCAGAAGTGGAGCTGTGGCTTAAGTGGTAGAGTGCCAGCTTTAGCAAAACAAAAAGTTAAAGGGCAGCACCCAGGCCCCAGTAGCAGCGCAATTTTTTTTTTTAATGTGTTAGGGGAATGGTGTATTATGATGCTAAGCAAGCACCTTTATCTGCAGGTCACAAGAGGGCTGATAAATGGAAACCACAGAGTCCTAAGCAGGTGTCCACACTTCTATAACTAGGGACCCTGGAGAGCTGAGCTAAGAATGGTTGGAAGACACAGGGTAGAAATCTCAGGCAGGGAGGCCTGCAGGTAGTCCTTGGCAAATATGTGGGCAGATCTTAACTTTGGAAACCTCTGCTGAGCCTGAAGAATTGCTGTCAGTGTGGAGGAGCGAGAGCACCTCCTGGGGTGGTGGTTTTCATCATGGGCTCCCCCAGAACCACAGAGCCACCCATATCCTGGTCCCATGTGCCAGGCCCGCTAGTTCAGTCTCTTCTGACACCTCACGCTGCCTCACATATCCCAGACAGAAAGAGCACTTCTGGATTTCTGCAGAGGTCCCTTGTCCCCTAGTTCACTCTTACGAAATGGAAGTTCCCTTCCATCAGGGAAAGCTGAGGTTTGGTTTGCACGTCGTGACCGACCTTGGACTCTACCACTGACTGAACAACTTGTCTTTCCAGTGGTCCAGGGCCATCAACTGTGTTCCGGGCTTTAGGGCCCGAAGAGCTCAATGCTGTCCAGTTTCTCCCCTTCGTAGAGAAAGATCTTCTCCATTAGTTTCCTTTTGGCTTCATTGATCTCGATTTTCCAGGAAATCTCTGTAGCTGATGTTCAATAAACAAAGTAAGGTAGAGCAACTTGAACCAAAAGTACTATTCTTATAATACTTTAAAAGGTAGACTTGGTCAGAATCTCCTATGACTCAAGTTTCCAAATAAGCCCCCAGGAGCAGGTAAGAGCAGGTTCATTACTCTGTCTTTGTAGGGAAGCCCACAACTTCCCCTACTTTCCAAAGAGGAGGGGGTGCCAGGCACCATCCTAGGCTGGGAGAGATTTGGAGCCCACAATGCTTACAGCCTGCCCCTCCCTCCCTCTCCACTCCGGGGTCACAGCTTTGACATCCAGTGAGTGAGGGGACAGGAACGCCCTAGTGAAAAGGCCTTCCTCAGCTGGGTACCAATGGTTCACGCCTGCCATCCTAGCTACTCAGGAGGCTGAGATCTGAGGATCATGGTTCAAGTTAGCTGGAGCAGAAAAGTCTGTGAGATTCTTATATCTCCAATTAACCAGCCAAAAGCTAGAGATGGAGCTATAGCTCAAGGGGCAGAGTGTCAGCCTTGAGCCAAAAAAAAGGAAAGGGACAATGCCCAGGTCCTGAGTTTAAATCCTAGGACTGGCACAAAGAAAAACAAAGTGCCTGAGAAGATATGGAGATATCACAGTGAAATCCCTCCTACTATAAATAATACCCCAGGACAGGATCAATTATACAGGACTCCAGGCATTCACACACAGTGAGACCAAAGGAGGATAGTCTTAGGGGAGAAACTCAAAAGCGCAGTGTCTGTGCGCCTCTGATCATAGAAAATAATATTTATCAAAATGAACTCTAGGAAGTGGAAACAATGGTTTTTTTCTTCATTGTTTTTGTATTCTTTTTGTCTTGATTGTTTATCTGTCTTTGGGAGGGTAAAGGGAATCACAGAAATGGGGGGGCAAAGGGTGAACAAATACAACAGTGGTATTCACTAAACCCTGTTGAAAATGAACTCTACAACTTGTGGGTGAGGAAGGAAGGAAAAACTGGGAGAGAGCGAGGGAAGGGGTGACATTCCAAAAAGAAATGTACTCATTGCCTGACCTATGTAACTGTCACCCCTCTGTTCATCATCTTTATACTAACTACCAAGAAAAAAACGTATTTTTTAAGTGGCTGGCCAGAAGGAAGAAGTGGACCAGGGTCTTGCTGGTCCCAGAAAAGGTTTCTTCTGGCTCTAGGGCAAAGGGAACTTTAAACAAAGAGTGCCATGCACTATTTTTTAAAAAGCCACTCCAGGGCTAGGGGTGTGTCTCAGAGCACTTGCCTGCCACGTGTGAAGCCCTGAGTTCCATCCCCAGCACTGCAAAAACACACAAACATAAATAAGAAACCACTCTTGCTGGGTACTGGTGACTCACGTCTGTAACCCCAGCTACTCAGAAGGCTGAGATCTGAGGATTGCAGTTCAAAGCCAGCACAGGCAGGAAAGTCCTTGAGACTCTTATCTACAGTGAACCACCAAGAAAACCAGAAGTAGTCTGGGTGCCAGTGGCTCACGATTGTAATCCTAGCTACTCAGGAGGCTGAGATCTGAGGATTGCAGTTCAAAGCCAGCCCAGGCAGGAAAGCCCGTGAGACTCTTATCTCCAATAAGCCCCCAGAAAACCAGAAGTGGTGCTGTGGCTCAAGTGGTGGAGCACTCGCCTTGAGCTGAAGAGCTCAGAGACAGTGCCCAGGCCCAGAGTTCAAGCCCCACAACCAAAAAAAAAAAAAAAAAAAAAAAAAGGAATAAATGAGATAGACAAGGAAGAGGTAGCAGGCTCCAATAAGAAGCTGTTAGATGAGCCTGACCTCCTGTGCTTACCATCCTGGGCGGACTGTGGGCCCCCACAGGCCATGGACAAGGAATCAGCCTCTACTTCCTGAGTGGCCGGCAGCCTTCCTGCTCCACCCTCTGCGCAGACAGCTTGGGACACAGCCCCTGAACTGGGGGCCGCCCCAGTGGAGGAGTGGGAGGTGTCCAGGCTGGAATTGTCCACATCATCAGTTTCCTCTGGGGTGTTGGAAGACAAGCCTGTGGCCTCAGAAAGCCCACTCCATGGGACTGACAGCTGACCTTGAAGCCGCTCCTCCACTGCAACCATGGAGCCACGGGCCTTGGGGAAGAGCAGGCAGAGAAGACTGTTACTCTGAGAGCAGAGGGCCAACACCTGGCCTCTAAGAGAAATACAAGCACTGACTGTGTTGTTGGAAGAACTGTATGCCACCTTTGAAGAGATCTGAACTTAATTACCACCCTCCTAGCCACAAATAGTGCAGATGAGCCCAGATGGACCAATCATAGAATCCTATTCCTCTGGCCACAATGATTGGTACAGAGTTGGGCCTGTTACCAAAGAGGGCCAATCAGAATCCTTCCTTGAGACTTGGGACACACCTAGAGTTGAAAAGACAACCCTTTGCCTTCTACAGGCAGAACCAGATTCTCCACCCAACTTAGGGATTCATAGGATGAAGCAGAGGCAAGTGATGGAAACAGAGACATACACAGCAACACCCATGCCCTGGAGACCCAGGGCCCAACACCCATGCCCTGGAGACCCAGGGCCCAACTGCCTTGAGAGCAGAGCAATGTGGACCCTCTCTGCTGCAGGGTTAAGTGACCAAGTTCATCATCCCCTATTCATATTTCATATCTTCCTCACTCCCTCCCCATGTGTGCCTATGAGTTTGAGAAATGCGTTTCTATCACTTCTAACAAAAAAATGCACTAGGTAATACAGACTTGGTCCTTGAGGGCGTTCCTAGTCTTGGAAGTTAAAAAAATTTAGAAAAGCAGAGAATGAATACTGCTTCACACACACACACACACACACACACACACACACACACACACACACACACACACACACACACACACACACACACACACACACACACACACACACACACACACACACGAACAACAAGGAGAAAAAGGAGGGGAAAAGGAAGAGGAGGAGGAGGACAAAGAGGAGGAGAATTATTCCAGAAAAGCAGGAAGAATTCTGTCAACATCAGAGTATCTGGTCCCAGCAACACACCTGCCCTCACGTCGCCCGTAACCATACGGTGGTGCTGACGTGTGCGCCGGCAGACTCTGCTACTGATAACCAGATACAGCCCTGGTGGGTGAGCTCACCAGTGGCGGCACAGACCGGGTCGGGGGCGGCTCACCTCCTCCAGGCTGGCGTTGCGCCGCCGCAGGCAGAGGCAGACAGCTGCGGCCCAGGCCTCGGCACAGTCCTCCGGCAGTGACCCTACCCTCCTCTCCAGGTGTTTCTGGCAGATCTCCTGGGCCATCACCTTTTCCACATCTGTCTTCCTGGAGCAGGGTGAGGAAGTGCTGCTTGGAATCTCACTGAGGAGCAAATCCTTCTGTTGGAGGAAGGGAGGAAAGGGCTTGTGGGCAAGTGGAGAATTGCTAAATTCCCTCGTGCCCAGGGCACGCCGTTCACCCCCCCCACTGGGCGCCTCCCCTCCAGCCCAGGTCAGGAAAGCCTAACCAGCAAAATGCCTATGCGTAGGTCTTCCACAACAGCAACAAAGTAATGTGTCTGAAGCACACAGATGAAACATGAAGGGGTCTGTTATGGATTAGTATTCATAACTAATAGACAAATGATATCATTCATAAGTACTGAAATGACACTCATTAATATCATTTGCATAATCGATTATCTATTCATCTATAGACTAATAGTCTGTAGACTATATAGACTATTATGTAGTCTACAGTCTATTAGTCTAACAGTATCGTATCACTCACATAGTGTACTAGTGATAAATACTAATCATATCACTTAGTCATAAATGCTAATAGTATCACTACCACTGGTAGCTCCTAACTGGAATCCTAGCTACTCAGGAGGCTGAGATCTGAGGACTGCAATTCAGACCATCTCCAGCAGACAAATCTGAGAGACTCATATCTCCAATTAACTAGCAAAAACCAGAACTGAGTATGGCTCAAGTGGTAGAGCCCTAGCCATGAGCAAAAAAGCTAAGCAAGAGTGTAAGGCACTGGTTGAAGTCGCAGTGCTGGCACAAAGAAAAAACAATGAGGTAGAGCTAGGTGTAGTAGTGCCTGCCTATAACTCCAGCACTCTAGAGGATGAAGCAGGAAGGAAGAGGAGGAGTTTGAAGCCAGCCAGGGCTAACGTGTGAAACCATGCCTCAAAATACAAAATAAAATAAATAAGTAAAAATACAACAAACAGCAAGTGCTAAAATAAATAAATGGAACCAGCCCCATTCTGCCTTGGTTTCCCCACTCAAATGGGAGAACTAAGGATTCAAGAATACTGTGCGCGCTGGGGCTGGGAAGGTGGCTCAGTGGTAGAGCACTTGCCTTACATGCATGAGGGTTTGATTCCTCAGCACCACATAAGCAAAAAGAAAAAAGCCGGAAGTGGAGCTGTGGCTCAAGTGGTAGAGCACTAGCCTTGAGCTGAAGAGCTGAGGGACAGCGCCCAGGCCGAGTTCAGGCCCCACGACCGGACCCCCCTCCCCCCCAAAAAAAAAGAATACTGTGCGTGGGCTGGGAAGGTGGCTCAAGTAGTAGAGTGCTAGCCTTGAGCTGAAGAGCTGAGGGACAGCGCCCAGGCCCAGAGTTCAAGGCCCACGACTGGACCCCCCCCCAAAAAAAAATACTGTGCGCCTCAAACCACCAGCAATTCAGCTCAACTAACATGAAATAGCCCCTGTATAACAACCTAAGCCAATAAAAATTAAAAATATTATAGTTATATATTTACAATGCTAGGTGCCAGTGTCTTACACATATAATCCTAGCTACCCTGGAGGCTGAGATTTAAGGACTGTTAATTCAAAGCCAGCCTGGGCAGGAAAGTCTGTGAGACTCTTATCTCCAATTAACCACTAATAAGCAGTAAGCGGATGTGTGGGCTCAAGTGGTAAGAGTGCCAGTCTTGAGCAAAACAAGCTCAGGGACACTCTTGGGCCCTGAGTTCAAGCCCCAGGACTGCCCCCCGCCTAAAAAAAAGAATATTTGTTTATATATTTACAGAATAACCCTGGCAAGGGCTTATCGATGCTGGGTGTGTGTGTTCATACTCTACTTGGCTTTTACTCTACCTCTGGAGCCACACCTCTACTTCTGGCTTTTTGCTGGTTAAATGGAGATAAGAGCCTCATGGATTTGTCTGCTGGGGCTGGCTTTGAATGTCAATCCTCAGATCTCAAACTCCTGAGTAGCTAGGATTACAGGCATGAGCCACTAGCACCCAGCCTGCACTGCCTTTTGCACAGCTCTGTCGTGTTCACGTGGGTAGATCACAAGCACCAGTAGAAGTCCACACAGGATCCCAGACGGAGGCCTCCGCCATGGGGAACAGATCCCAGTTCCCAGTAACCGCCTGACTTAGGGAGGGGGCCCTTGGCTGGCGTCTCTACCACCGCTGAGTAACAGAAGGAAGCCTGATGTCAGAGCAGAGGGGGGGGACCAGGGCCCCCAGGCCAGCAGCCTAGAACCCAGGAAGTCATCGCATGGGGGGCGGTGACTGAATGGAAGCTCGGGGCTCCTGACAAACGCTTTGACCCAAAAAGCTGCCAGGCACAGGAACTGGGAGGCCCAGCAGACAGAGCAGACGCTGCCAGCGCGCAATCAGTAAAACCCGGCGTCCCCGCCTGGGGCCGAGTGACCCACTTTACAAGAAGACAGGGAAGGGGCTGGGGAACAGAAGAGTCCCAGGAGACCCCCGGGGTGCTCACCCCAGACCACTATCCCACAAGGGCGGGAGCCCCTGACTGACACCCGCAAGTGACAGCTGCAGGCACAGCTCCAATTCCAGACGAGCTGCCCAGAGGCATTCCACGGCAGTTTCCAGGATGGCTGTTGGGGGGGAAGGCAGGGAGGGGGACCCCTTTCTATGAAGCTGGATCCCTTTCCTATCTCTGCCATGGCTGACCGCCATGCCTCTGCTGGAGCTCACTCCATCTCCTCCACCTCGGATGAGTAAACGTCACCTCCAGAGAGATGAAGATGAAGATGCACATGAGCACATGAGCACGCGCGCGCACACACACACACACACACACACACACACACACACACACACACACACACACACACACACACCCCTTTAGATGGACATGAGCACATGTGCACACACACACATACACATCTTTAGATGCACATGAGCACATGTGCATACACATACACACACACACACACACACACACACACACACACACACACATCTTTAGTGCCTTTAGGTTTGTTGGCTCTTTGTTTTGTCAGGCATGGGGCTTGAACTCTGAGCCTGGGTACTTTCCCTCAGCTCAAGGCAAGCGCTCTACCACTTGAGCCACAGTGCCACTTCTGGTTTTCTGGTGGAGACAAGAGTCTCATGAACTTTCCTGCTTGGGCTGGCTTTGAACCACAATCCTCAAATTTCAGACTCCTGAGTAGCTAGGATTACAGGCATGACTCACAGGCATCCAGCTTATAAATTTTACTCCATGGTTCTCCATGGCATGTATGAATGTATCCCAAGTTCCATAACCATTTCCTCACCAGTAGATATTTTACTTGTCTTCCTGCCTTTCACACCATCAGTAAACAGCCAGCATCCTTATCCACCTGTCTTGCCAGTCCTGGGGCTTGAACTCAAGGTCTGGGTGCTGTCCCTAAGCTTTTGTGCTCAAGGCTAGTGCTCTACTTTGGCCACAGTTCCACTTCTAGCTCGGGGAGTTAATTGGAGATAAGAGACTCTCAGACTCCTACCCAGGCTGGCCTCAAACCCTGATCCTCAGATCTCAGCTTCTAGCTACAATTACAGGTGTGAGAAGCAACGCCCAGCTTCCATCTGTCTTTTTTTTTTTTTAATCTGTCTTTTCTCTCACACAGTCGTGTTTCTCCAGCACAGCCGCCACAGCCGCAGCGGAGGGCACACACCATCTTAGCTCTGCTAGAAATCAGCGGATGCTCCCTGGCTACCAAGTCAACCACAGCCCCAAGAGAGCCAGCCAGCAGCGGGGGCTGCCTCCACCCTCACCACAGCAAGACACATCTACCCTCTCCTCTCACTAAACTCCATCACCGCCAGACTGCGTGCAGACAGCAGCAGGACACTGGGACACTTACATTCAGGTCTACAGGAAGAGAAAGAAATCAGATTTAAAACCAATAAAATCCGGTATCTTCCACATGTATAAACCTTAAACAACAACAACAAAAACCCTTCTAGCTGGGTCCCAGTATTCACACCTATAATCCTAGTTACTCAGGAGGCTGCGATGGATTGAAGTTGGAAGCCAGCCCAGGCAGGAAAGTCCCTGAGAGTTTTTTGTTGTTGTTGTTTGTCGGTCATGGGGCTTGAACTCTGGGCCTGGGTGCTGTCCCTCAACTCTTCAGCTCAAGGCAAGTGTTCTACCACTTGAACCACAGCGCCATTTCCAGTTTTCTGGTAGTTTATTGGAAATAAGAGTCTCACGGACTTTCCTGTCTAGACTGGCTTTGAACTGTGATCATCAGATCTCAGCCTCCTGATTAGCTAATGTTACAAGCGTAAGTCACCGGCGCCCAGCCTCCCTGAGACTTTTATCTCTAATTAAGCATCAAAAAGGCAGAAGTAGAGCTGTGGCTCAAGCGATAGAGTGCTCTCCATGAGCAAAAGAGCCAAGTAAGAGTACAAGACTGGCTGGGAATGTGGCTTAGGGGTAGAGTGCTTGTCTAGCATGCATAAAGCCCTGGGTTCCATTCCTCAGTACCACATACACGGAAGAAAAAAAAAAAGCCAGAAGTGGTGCTGTGGCTCAAGCTGTAGAGTGCTTGAGCAAAAATGCAGCTCAGGACAGTGCTCAGGCCTGAGTTCAAGCCCCAGAACAGGCAAAAAAAAAAAAAATGTGGGCTTGGAAGATAGCTCAGTGGTAGAGCAGTTGCCTTGCATGCATGAAGCCCTGGGTTCAATTCCTCAGCACCACATAAGCAGAAAAAAGCCGGAAGTGGCGCTGTGGCTCAGGTGGTAGAGCGCTAGCCTTGAGCTGAAGAGCTGAGGGACAGCGCCCAGGCCCAGAGTTCAGGCCCCATGACTGGAAAAAAAAAAGTGCAACACACACACACACACACACACACACACACACACACACACACACACACACACACACACACACACACACACACACACACACACCACACACACACTCTCTCCAGCTGACCTGACTCAGGAGCCCAGCTCTGAGATGGCACTCAGAACCAGTTCCTCATCTGGGGACACTGTGTGCCCTTCACAGGCTTCGAGATGACTTGAAGACGTGTGGGTAACCCTCAGCAGTCAAGCTGAGTTGCACTTTTGAAATGACACTGTGTGTGGGAAGGGGTGGGGGGATCCATGCTTCAATCTACAAAACAGACGGTTCTGGAAGGGGAACTCTCCAAGCCCACGCAGTGACAGAGCCCAAGACTACGAGCTGGCCAAGAAGAATCAACATAGCAACTCACCAGGTACATTGGGCTCCGGTTCTTATCCATGGCAGGAATGCCAGTGAGGACCTCGGCTAACACCTGGACAGAACAGAACTTGGAGTTAGCACAGTCCACACACTCATGTCCAAGGTCAGCAGAATTATTTGGGCCGAGAGAAGCTTCTTCTCACTGAGAAAATGTCTGAGGCCCAGGCCGGCTGTGCCACCTGATGCAGACATACCACCCAACCATGGGAATGCCCCCAAACACCTCCAACTAAACATGCCACGTGGCAAGTCTCATTAAGTGAGAGCAAAGCAAGAAGGAGGGGACTCAAACACTTAAGTATGTGTCTGGGCATGGTGGTACATGCCTGTAATTCCAGCTACTCAGGAGGCAGAGATAGGAGGATCACCGTTTGTGGCCATCCTAGAGAGAAACTGATAGCAAGATTATATCTAAAAATAAATAAATAAAAATAAAAACAAAAAACAAAAAACCCTGGGCTGGGTGTGGTGGCTCATGCCTGTAATCCTAGCTACTCAGAATACTGAGATCTGAGGATCATGGTTCAAAGCCAGCCTAGGCAGGAAAGTCTATGAAACTCATGTCTCAAATTAACCTGGAACTGGTACTGTGGCAGAGTGCTAGCCTTGAGCAACACCAAGCTCAGGGACAGCGCCCAGCCCGAGTTTGATCCCCGGACCGGCAAAAAAAAAAAAAAAAGCTTAGCTGGCTGCTGGTAGCTGCCAGGCACCGGTGGCTCACATCTGTCATCCTAGCTTCTCAGGAGGCTGAGATCTGAGGATTGTAGTGCAAAGCAGCCTGGGAAGAAAAGTACATGAGACGCATTCCCAATTAACTACCAAAAAGCCAGAAACAGAGGTATGGCTCAAGTGGCAGAGGGTTAGCCTTGAGCAAAAAAGTTCAGGGAAGCGCTGGGAAGGTGGCTCAGTGGTAGAGCACTTGCCTTGCATGCATGAGGCCCTGGGTTCGATTCCTCAGCACCACATAAACAAAAAGAAAAAAGCCAGAAGTGGTGCTGTGGCTCAAGTGGCAGAGTGCTAGCCTTGAGCTGAAGAGCTGAGGCACAGCGCCCAGGCCCAGAGTTCAGGCCCACAACTGGACCAAAAAAAAGTTCAGGGACAGAACCCAGGGGCAGAGTTCAAGTCCTAGGCCTACTGATGTTTGTGTGCAGGCACATGCACAGACACACACACACACACACACACACACACACGCACGCACGCACGCACGCACGCACGCACGCACAAATCCACTTACAAAAATTAAATCTAAGGGCTAGGCAGGTGGCTCAGTGATAGTGCTTGCCTTTCATGCATGAGGCCCTGGGTTCGATTCCTCAGCACCACATAAGCAGAAAAAGCCGGAAGTGGTGCTGTGGCTCAAGTGGTAGAGCGCTAGCCTTGAGCTGAAGAGCTGAGGGACAGTGCCCAGGCCCAGAGTTCAAGCTCCATGACTGACAAAAAAATATAAATAAATAAATAAATAAATCCACCACCCAGATGCCCAGGGCCTGTGGCGTTACTAACACACTGGCAGTGGCCTGGGAGGGTTTGGGGGGAGGGGCGGGGGGGGGGGAATCAACTGTCCGTTGCCTCTGCCTTTGTCCCTGAGCCTGGATGGGCTGTTTATAGGAGTCATTAAAAATCAAGAAATAAAGCCCAGTGCTCCCCACCCCAGAGGGACCAAAGCTCAAAATCATAAGCACCCATCGGGGCTGAGAAAAGGGAGGGGCGGAGGGAGACGAGGGCCCTCAGTGAGTGAAAGGACAAATGAGCGGACAGATGGGTGAATAAACAGACAGATGAGAAAGTCAACTGTAAAGCCAAGGACTGAATTAAAAGCAAGAAACAAAGGAAGAGTGAGGGTTTGAAGGCAGAGGCAAAAAAAAGAAAAAAAAAAGAAAAAGGCAGAGAAATAAAGAAAAAAAGCAAAACACAGGGCAAAGTGCATCTTGGTGATAGAGAAGGTGCTCAGCGTGTGCTGGGCCCTGGGTTCCATCCCCAGCCCCAAAACAGTAACAGTCTGCACATGCGCAGGCCATCCGCTCAGAAACTATCCCTTACTCTCTCTTTGTATCATGTCCCCACACCCCCACCTTTTTGGGGGGCAAGAGGGGGTGGGCTAGTCTTAGGCCTTGAACTCTGGGCCTGAGTGCTGTCCCTAAGCTCCTTTTTCTCAAGGCTAGTGTTCTACCACTTGAGCTGTAGCACGTCTGGGGCTTTTTCTGTGATTAATTGGAGATAGTCTCACTGAGTTTCCCCAGTTTCCGGGCTGGCTTTGAACTGCAATCCTTAGATCTCAGCCTCCTAGGGAGGGAGGATGACAGGCGTGAGTCACCAGTGCCCGGCTTCAGTTTTTGTTTTTATTTTGAGACTGGGTCTTGCCATACAGCTCAGGATGGCCTTGAACTTGTGATCCTCCTGCCTCAGCCTCCCAAGTGCAGCTAGCTGTAAAGGAGCAGCAGGAGGCGGAGCCAGCCCCGCTGGCAGAAAGCTGTTGTTCTGCAACATTCCCGGTGGCTGGAGAGAGGCAAGGACAGCAGGAGGCTGGACAGACAGAGAGAAGGAAGCTGAACTGGCACCCAAGGAGGTCAGGGGGGCGCTGGGCGGGGCTGGAGTGCAGACATGAGTGCACAGGGACTGTGGCCACAGAGCAGAAGTTCAGAGTTCAGGACGGGAGAGGCAGGGAGCAGGCAAGGCCCCGGGTGCAGCTGTCTGGGGAAACTGGCGAGCTTTTCTGAGCCTGAGTTCCCCTGGCTGTGAATACAGAGGCTGGCTGACAGGCTGAGAAAGCAGGGTTCCATCTTTTCCTGACATTGGGAACTCCTGCATTCCCTCCTCTGCTGGGTTTTCAAGGACCACAGCCTACGGTCACTACCAAATTCACTCTTAACTGCTCTCACTTAAAAAACAAAAACAAAAACAAAACCCTGTTTGACTTTGGTTGTGGACAGGAAGGCGTAGGGAAGGGGAACACATTCTGAGTGGATGGATAGCTGGATGGATGGGAAGCCTCAGAGGAATGGATGGGCGTTGGACAAATGGCTGGATAGACAATCGCAAACAAGAACAAGCCAAATGTCTGTGGCTCACACTCTAGCCACTCAGGAGGCTGAGAGGACAGGGGTTCAAAGCCAGCTCAGGCAGAAGAAACTCTGTGAAGCTGGGTACTAGTGGCTCACACCTACAATACTAGCTACACAGGAGGCTGAGAGCTGAGGATCTCACAGCCATACAAAACAGGCACTGGAAGCGGGTACCTGCCTATAATCCCAACTACTCAGGAGGCTGTGATGGGAGGATCACTTGAGCCTATAAGTTCAAGACCAACCTGGATAACATGTTGAGATTCCATCTCAAAAAATAAGCACTGGGGAGGGAGGCTGGAGGGGTGGCTCAGTTGGTAGAGCACCAGCCAATGAGCAAACATGGCTGCAGGTACCGAATTTGAGTCCTGGTCTTGGACCAAGAAAGAAAGAAAAGACTTGCTGGCAGTATGACTCAGTGGTAGAGGGTTTGCCTAGCAAGCGCAAGGCCCTGAACTTAAACCTTGGCACAGAAAGAACAAAAGTGACAAAATGGTCCATGCAGACGTGGCCGTGCGCCCGTGGGCCGCCCCTCCGCCTCTGCTGGGTCCTAAAGCCACAGAGGAGCCGGGGCAGGCGGAGGGCGAGCAGCGGGGCAGGCGGAGGGCGAGCAGCGGGGCAGGCGGAGGGTGAGCAGCGGGGCAGGCGGAGGGCGAGCAGCGCAGCAGCCCTTACAATTCCACAGCTGAAGACGTCCACTCGCTGGGTCAGCCGCCCCACCCTCACGAAGTCCTCGGGCAGGTAGGCCGCGGACGCCTGGAAGAGGCACGTCTTCATCAGGGTGTACCTGGACCTTCCGTCCCCAGGGCACAGGGCAGCCATGGGGTGAGCCAGCTTGGGGGTGAGGCTGTGGTCCAGCAGAACGTTGGAGCTGTGGGAAAGCAAGCAGCGGTTGTCATGGAGACTGTGGGAGGTCACAGGCCCTTTGGGGGGGGGCAGTCACTGAAGACCCTCAATGTGGAATTTCTGAGCCAGCCCTGAGAAGGGAAAGCAGGAAAGCTAAGGGACAGCACTCAGACTCTGAGTTCAAGTTCTAACACCAGTATTTTTAAAAAAAAAAAAAAGCCAGGCGCCAGTGGCTCACACATGTCATTCTAGCTACTCAGGAGGCTGAGATCTGAGGATCACGGTTCAAAGCTAACTTGTGCAAGGAAGTCTGTGAGACTCTTATCTCCCATAAACCACTCAGAAAACTGGAAGTGGTGCTGTGGCTCCAGTGGTACAGCCCTTGCCTTGAGCTGAAGAGCTGAGGGACAGCGCCCAGGCCCAGAGTTCAAGACCCACAACTGACAAAAAAACAAAACAAAACAGCAAAAATAGAGTTGGAGGCATGGCGAGAGCACCAGCTTACAAGTGCAAATCCCAATACCAACACAAGATGACACCCAGGAGAGGCGAGGTGGAGGGGAAAAGCAAAGAGTCAGAGCGAGGGGAGGGCCGAGGCAGGGTCTACTCCTCTCACCTCTTGACATTTCCGTGGATGATGTCCAGGCTGTGTAGATGCTCAATGGCACGAAGCATCCCTGAGCAGATGCTGGCGCGCTGGGGCCAGGTGAGCAGGTCGGCGCCACCCTGAGGGAGGGAAGGCAGGAGGACACACGGTCAGCGCACGGCCTGCCTGGAGTGCACAGCTACGGTCTCTGAGCCTCCGCTCCCTTGGGTAGAACGTGGCGATGCTGGCGTGTTGGCTGAGGTATTGCTCAGTGGCAGAGCACTCATCTGGCATGGATACCAACTGGGGTTGGCCCCTCGCACCACAGAAAACAGCCTACAGGAAGCCTTGGTCCTCTGTTTTTGGGGTACGGTGTGGGCCAGGTGAATGCAGCAGGTGCGCTGGCCGGATGCTGGGCAGCTGTGCTCCCTTGGGACGCAGACTCAGGCCTGGCAACAGCTGTGGGAGCTGCGAGGCTCTCATCCAGAGTCCCGCACAGCACGCAGAGAGGGCCCAAGCGCTGCTCCCTAACTGGAGGCCGCCTGCCTCTCTTCCTGACAGTGGCCCGTGCTTACCTGGGCCAGCAGTCTGTCCTGCAAGGAACCGTTCTCCATGTAGGCGTAGATCAGGCTGTGGAACTCTCTCCCCGCACAGAAGCCCCGCAGAGGTAATATGTTGGGATGGCAGCCTCTGAAACCAGGCCGCAGTGTGAAGAGCAAGCGAGGAGCAGGTTGGCAAAGGCTGCCCACCCTTCCCTTCCCACCTCACCCCTGCACCCCAGGGCCATCAGTAACCTCCCATGTGCCACAAGCATGCTTAGAAGCCTAAAGACCCCACCCTGCTCTCCTGATCGGCACCCTGCCTCCAGGGACGGAGGCTTAGAGGATGGAGGCTTTGTCAAGGAGGCTGCCAGCTCCCAGACATCCCCCCACACACACACCGGAGTCAGCCTAGCTCTGACGTGAACTGTCCTCTGGCCACCATTTCCACTCCCTCCTAGCTCTCCTTCTGCCTCTCAGGCCACTATTTCTGCGGTCCCTCCCCCTCCCAAGCCCCCACCCTCGCACCCCGCCCGCCACTTTTTTTTCTTTTTGCCAGTATTAAACTCAGGGCCTGGAACTCTTGCTTTCCCCACCCCCCAAGGCTAGTACTTTACCATTAGAGCCATTTCCAGCTTTTTGCTAGAGATAAGAGTCTCATGGACTTCCCTGCCCTGGGCTGGTTTCAAATCTCCACCTGAGGAGCAGGCGTGAGCCACCAGCGCCTGATCATTTGAGTTTCTATATGACACGATTCCAATGTGTTTTCCTAAGTCAACTTGGGTTCACAAAGTCCTATTTGAAGTCGGGCGCCAGTGGCTCACGCCTGTCATCCTAGCTACTCAGGAGGCTGAGCTCTGAGGGTCACAGTTCAAAGCCAGCCCGGGCAGGAAAGTTCGTGACACTCTTACCTCCAATAAAACACCAGAAAACTGGAAGTGGCGCTGTGGCTCAAGTGGTAGAGCGCTCGCCTTGAGCTGAAGAGCACAGGGACAGAGGCCAGGCCCTCACCAGACGCCAGAAACACAGGCTTCGATTTCCCATCCTCCAGAACCGGGAGCTAAATGACCCTCCATTCTTTACCAGCTCCCTACTCTGCAATATTCATTTGTAGCTACAGAAAGACTAAAGCAATCGATAACAGAGTGCCTGGCGCCTAGCAGCCCCTTCCAGGGCCCCGTGTGAGCGGCGGCAGTGCTCGCTCCCCCAAGGGTGCTTACCTCAGGCACACCCGCACCTCCGCCTGGAAGAATCTCTCCACGGACCCTGGACTGGAGCAGGCTGTCTGTGGACAAAGACGCAGGAACGTGAGGCCGAGCCTCTGCTGGGCAGCCTCCACCCAGGGTAAATCCCCACCAGGCTCACCTCTCTGAGCCTCTTGAAGACCCAGGACATGCCATGCCTCTGCCCTCTGTAGATGTCAGCGAATGTCCCCTCGCAGATCCTGTGGCTTTGGTCAAAGTTACGGGTTGCCTGGACCACGTCGGCCTCGCTCCAGAAGAGGCCGCCATCAGGGACGCTCACACGTGCCTCCTGCTGCGGGAAGGAGGTGCTGCCGTACTGGGGGTGCAGAGGAAGAAGGGGCAGGGCTCACTAATGGAAATTTGCTTCCTATAGCTGCCTTGGGAGACCCTGAATACCACAGCCAGGAGAGGGGAGGGGAGGGGAGGGCTGGGAAGGTGGCTCAGTGGTAGTGCTTGCCTTGCATGCATGAGGCCCTGGGTTCGATTCCTCAACACCACATAAGCAAAAAGAAAAAAGCCGGAAGTGGTGCTGTGGCTCAAGTGGTAGAGTGCTAGCCTTAAGCTAAAGAGCTGAGGGCCAGCACCCAGGCCCAGAGTTCAGGCCCCACGACCAGACCCAAAAGAGAGAGAGAGAGAGAGAGAGAGAGAGAGAGTGTGAGGGGAAGGGATCCTGCAAGGAGTGATAAAGATGACACGCAGAGGCCCAAGTTCTAATCCCAGCTCTATCTGGAACTTGCTGTGTGACCTTGGGTGAGTTACTCAACCTCTCTGAACCTCCGTTTCTTCACCAGCAAAAATAAAGATAAGCATGGGATCCTGGCAGATAATATTGACACAGCCAGGCATTTATTCCAGGGGGGTGGGAGCTGAGGGGACACGGCTGGTCCATGAACTGCCCTAGGGTACATGCAGGGACTGGGGTTTGGAGAGCAGGCCATACACTTATATAGACAAACCAATTCTCTACTCGGTTTTAGAGCTTGGTGCCTAATAGGAGCCTAGAAAAAGAAATTCTAGCTGGGCACCGGTGGCTCAAGGAGGCTGAGAGCTAAGGATCACCAAGGATCACAGTTCAAAGCCAGCTGGGCAGATAAGTCCAAGAGATACTTATCCCCAACTAACCCACAAAAAGCCAGAAGCGGAGCCGCGCCTCAAGTGAGACAGGTCCAGCCCTGAGCAAAAAAAAAAAAAAAAGCTAACGGGCAGCACTCAGGCCCTGAGTTCAAGCCCCAGTACCAGCTCACATACACTAACAAAGCTTTATTGGAGGTGTGGCTCAAGTAGTAGAGCACCAGCCACGAGCAGAAAAAGCGGAGGGCGAGCTCGAGGCCCCGAGCGGAGGACAGGTTCACAGGGCGTGCGTGCGTGCGTGCGTGCGTGCGTGCGTGCGTGCGTGCGTGCGTGCGTGCCCGGGGGCGGAGCGCGGCCCAGCAGGCTGCAGGCTAACGGGAGGAGGCCCTCAGGCGATGAGGAAGCCGCATGTGAGGAGGGCCGTGGAGGGCCGTTACCTTCAGATCCGGGGAGGCAGGGAGGCCGGTTACCTTCAGATCCGGGGAGGCAGGGAGGCCGGCCTTCGGGGAGCCGGGCGTGGGCTCCGGCTGGGGGGCCTCGGCTGGGGCGCACGCTGGAAGGAGGAGCAGGGGTCAGCAGGACGGAGGGGAGCCCCAGGGGGAGCCCCAGGGGGAGCCCCAGGGGGAGCCCCAGGGGGGCCGCAGCCCGCGCCCCGCCCCGCCCCGCCCCGCCCACAGCCCAGACAGCCGCGAGGGACTGCCTTCCAGAAACTTCCACAGCGGCTGCCATGCCAAACAGCGTCCTTGGAGGCTGATCCCAGGGAGTACCGCGGCGGACGCTGAGGGCCTGTGGGCCCGGCTACTCCGCAGAACGCGTGTCCCGTGCGCGCGCTCCACGTCTCCCCCCCGCGCGGCGCCCTTGCGCTGGCGTCTGTCCCTCACTTTCCTGTCGCTGATTTTGGTGGTGGTGGTGTCGGCCGAGGGCCTGAGCTCTGGCCCGGGCGCTGGCCACCGGAGCCACAGCGCCACCTCCAGCCTTGTCGGCTTATGTGGTGCCGAGGAATCGAACCCAGGGCCTCATGTGTTCTTTTTTTTTATTTAAGCCATCCTTCATTGCTTTTCCTAAGTTTGGGTCTTATACATTGGGTGGGATATCCTTATAAAACACATCTTCATGGCTGGGAAGGGGGCTCAATGGTGGAGCGCTTGCCTCGCGTGCATGAAGCCCCGGGTTCGATTCCTCAGTACCACATGCACAGAAAAAGCTGGAAGCGGTGCTGTGGCTCAAGTGGTAGAGTGCTAGCCTTGAGCAAAAGAAGCTCAGGGACAGTGCCCAGGCCCTGAGTTCGAGCCCCAGGACTAGCGAGAAAAAATCATTTCCTTAAATAAGTTTGCTTTAAGTAAGAAAACAAAATGAATGACATGAAGTCTACCTGGGTGCAGAAAGGAGTCGGGCCTGGCTGGCTGCCCCTTCCGCGGCTCGCCCTGGCCGCTCCTGGCGGGATCCGCCCCCGGCCCCAGCTGCACAGCCCCGGGGAAGCCGGGCAGCGCCGGGATGCTCTCCAAAACCGGATTCCCTGAAAACAAGGCACAAAGAGGCAGTTATTGTTTCCTGAGGTAAACCAGCCACGGAACCGGAGAGCGGGGAAGTCAGGGCCTGGGTTCTAATCCTGGTCTTGGCCAGGCCTGTCCATCTGCACCGCAGGGACGGCCTTCGTGTGGCGCCACACACCCCTGGCTCCCATCGCGACAGTTCCAGCACACACCCTGGCTGTTTCCCTGCAGCACACACCCGTCTTTGTCCACAGGAACATGGAGGTTGCAGGCTGTACCAGCCACCCCTGTGAGGGCCAAGGGAGCTTTTATCTACTGACTTTTCATCCTTCTGTCCTCTTCCCACTGTGTCCCACCCCAGGCACTGAGATTCACCAATGGGCAGGGCCACAGCCCTGGAGTGTGAGATGATTAACACCCTCCCTCCACCCCCCCCCCCCACACACACACAGAAAGCACCTAGTCATTCAGGGCTACCAAGCCACAGCTGTCAGCTGACAGCCCAAGGTCATTTCCTGAGAAAACCCCCTTTCAGGGTATTTTGGGTTGAGATGAGGCTTTTCAAGGTAAACAATCCGGGGCTCCAATGGTAGAGCACTTCTGTGGGGGCGGCCACGGCCCTGGTTTCATTCCCCCAACCACCAAAAGGAACAAATAAGTAAACGGAGGTGTTGTGGCTCACACTCTCTCTTTTAAGCCTAGCATGCCAGGCAGAGATGAGAAAGATCGAGGTTCTTTCTGATTTCAGCCCTGACCCAGCTTGTATAACACTGAGACTGTAGGTAGGGGGCTCACAGGGGAGGGACATTAGGAATGTGATTTGAACTCAGAACCTTCCCTTGCTAGGGAGCTACATGAGCTCCCACAATTTTTTTCCCCAGTTCAAGTACTGGGGTTGGAACTTAGGGGCTAGACACTGATGTGCTGTCCCTTAGCTGTTTCACTCACGACTGGAGCCCTCCCACTTGAGCCACGGCTCCACTTCCTGTTTTATTTTGGTGATTAATTGAAGAGGCTCCTGTACTTTCAAAGCCAGGTTGGCTTTGAACAAGATCCTCAGATCTCAGCCTCCTGAATAGCTAGAAAGACAGGCATGAGTCCCTGGACGCTGTCCCTGAGCTTCTTTTGCTCAAGGCTAGCATTTTACCACTTGAGCCACAGCGCCACTTCTGGCTTTTTCTGTGTATGTGGTACTGAGGAATCGAACCCAGGGGCTTTGTGCATGCTAGGCAAGCACTCTACCACTAAGCCACATTCCCAGCCCTGAGATTTTTTTAAATCTTCAATGACCTCTCAAACTAAGCTAGAAGTGGCATGATGACTCAAGTGGCAAAGTGCTAGCCCTGAGCAAAAAAGCTCAGGAGGAGTGCCCAGGACTGGCACATCCAGTTCAAGCCCAGGACTGGCACACACAGTTCAAGCCCAGGACTGGCACATACAGTTCAAGCCCAGGACTGGCACACACAGTTCAAGCCCAGGACTGGCACACACAGTTCAAGCCCCATCCCAGGACTGGCACACACAGTTCAAGCCCCAGGACTGGCACCCAGATAAAAGTGCAAGCACTGAGCATCATGGTCTCCACACGTGCTGATGTTCGTCCTGGACAGACAGGACAGGCCTCGCCTCTGCACTTTTCCTACCTCCGACAGAAAATCCCTTCTCAATCCCTGCCCTTTCCAGCTCCCTGCAGGTGTGGGGCCCGCTGTGGAGGCTGACTGCACCACAGGATGCTGCTGGAGAGATAAAAATAGAGCAGCATGGGAGAAAGGCTGTGCCAGGCGGGCTTCCTGCCTGCCCAGGCCATGACCCAGGCACCGTAGCAGGAGCCACTGCCAGGCCATCCCCTCCCCCGCCCGCACACAGCGGCCTGCACTGACTTCTCAGGAGACGCAGCACAACAGGGCTGGCTATGCAGCCAGGAGGCCCAAGCACAGCGGTGGGTGGAGGACAGAACTCAGGGAGCTCTGGAAGATTCTCCCTGTGGTGGAAGCAGACCAGGCACCCACCACTGAGCCTCCCACGCTGCTCCTAGGGCTTAAACTCGGGGCCTGGGCTCTGTCCAGACTAGCTCCAGGCTAGCTGGCTATTGGGTGGTTTAGTAGGGAAAGGAGTGTCATGGCCTTTCCTGCCCAGGCTGGCTTCAAACCACAGTCCTCACATCCCAGCCTCCTTGGTAGGGAGGATGACAGTCATGAGCCACTGGCGCTCGGCCTCATTTCCTTTCTGAGGCAAGGTGTCAAGTCACCGTTGCCTGGACTGGTCGGTCTTACACTACCATCTTCTTGCGTCCACTTCCCTAATATCTGGGATTACAGGCATATGCCATCACACCCAGCCTATTTTCAACATTTTAAGAGCGGCTATGGAAACTGGGTCTAGGTAGGCAGCAATTTGGGGAAGGGCCTGGATAGCAAGTAGCCACAGGGGCAAAGTGGCAGGCCTGGGCGGGGCGGGCCTGGGCGGGGCGGGGCGGGCCGGGGCGGGGCGGGCCTGGGCGAGGTCTGGCTGCCAGCTCTGACTTCCACCAGAGGAAGCAGACCCTCCATGCTGAGCTCCATGCGGAGCGTTTACTGACGCCCCGCTTCCGGAGAGCTTTGCCATGCAGAGGCCTTGGCTGACCCCTGAGGCTCCGGGCCTCTTCCCCTGGCTGCCCGGGACATGGAGTCCAGTCACAGACTCAGGCTCTGCTAGCAGGACCAGGACGAATTCTTTCCTTGTGAGCGCACCGTGGAGACTCCACGCCCACGCCCCCACGAGGAAACAGTGAGGCAAGACTTAGATGTTTGTGTGAGTCCTTACACTGCTCCCAGCTAGAAGTCTTCTAGAACAAAGCAAAGTGATTCTTGGCTAGGGCTGAGGAACCCTAGTGCTAGCTGCCAACTCATACAGCTGATGGTCCACGTTTCTCCTGGGCATCCTTCGCCCAATGCATACATACGCATACATATGTGCATATGCGCGCATACGTGCACACACACACACACACACGCACGCAAGCACACATGCCATTCGCAACTCCCACCTCAAGCTACACACAGGATGAGGCCAACCCAGGCACAGGTGTCTTTTTGAGAAGCGCCTTTGTGGCGTACCCACCCAGTGGTGGTAGGCCTGGTGATGCCACCCTTTACTAAAACAGACAGAATGAGTCGTAAGCCACTAAGCTAGTGACACAAAACATACCCCAGGGACCAGGAGTGACGGAGAGTGCTTGTCAGGGTCTGCGCCCACCAGCGCCACGCACCGCACACGCACCACATACAAGCCAGCCTAAAATTAAATCAAATCCCAGCACTGCATAGAAGTTTGAGGGAGGGGGGCCCCCAAATCTTTCTGTGAGGAGGCGCTGCTCAGACCCAGAAGATGAAGAGGCTCAGCCATAGACGATTGCACAGGAAGTAGGGAAGGACCAGGTCCAATGACAGGTGCAAAGGTCCTCAAATGAAGGCCCTCCCGGCTAAGTGGAAGGAAGGAGATAGTAGTGGAGATGAGGGCAGAGAGCTGGGCAAGAGCCAGACCACGTGGGGCCTCCTGGGCCAGAAGTGAGCAGAAAATAGCGGAACAAGAATTGTGAAGAAGTCAGGCACTGGTGGCTTACACCTGTAATCCTAACTACTTAGAAGCTGAGATCTAGGGATCCTACTTCAAAGCCATCTAGGGAAGGAGACTTGACCTCCAATGAGCCAGAAAAAAAGCTGGATGTAAAGCGGTGACACTGGTGGTTGAGTGCCATCCTTGAGCAGAAAGAGCCAAGTGAGAGCAGGAGGTCCTGGGTTCAAGCTGTGGTGCTGGCACACAGACACACAGACACAGACACACAGACACACAGACACACACACACACACACACAGTGAGGTGGTATCAGGTGCTGGTAATATCAGGTTCTAAGTAAACGTGGGAGTCAGAGGCCCCGGCCTCTGGGTAGGGTCTATGCCCAACACAGAGCCAGCAGCCTCAGAGTCTGAATCCAGCCCAGGATTTGTTTCCTTCCCGGGTGGAATGCCAGAACTTTCAAAGAGCAGGTGACTCTTGCAACAGCCCAGCCACTTAGGGGAAAGGAGGGTTCATTTTCTGTTAGGCCGGAGCCCCAAGTCCCCAAAGTCCCCTGTCAATGGGGGAAGGCGCAGGAAGGAAATTTGGCAGGGCTGTCAAACCCAACGTCTGACCTGCTGGGCTTGCACAATCAGGACTGCATGAAAATAGCAAAACTAACAAGAAGATGGGTGGGGAAAGGGAGCTCAGTGGTGGACTGTTTGTAAGGGCTTTTGGGCAGCAAAGGACACATACACACAGAAAAAGAAACCTCCAGAAGCCAGGCACTGGTGGCTCACCCCAGTAATCCTAGCTACTCAGAAGGCTGGGATCTGAGGATCACAGTTTGAAGCCAGCCGGGGCAAAAAAGTCCATGAGACTCTTCTGAACTGTGGCTCAAGGGTAGAGTGCTAGCCTTGAACAAAATCTCAGGACAACACCCAGGTCCTGAGTTTAAGCCCCAGGACTGGCATGAAAAGTTAGGAAGGAAGGAAGGAGGGAGGGAGGGAGGAAGGTAGTGAGGGAAGGAAGGAAGGAAGGAAGGAAGGAAGGATGGAAGGAAGGAAGGAAGGAAGGAAGGAAGAAAGGAGGGAGGGAGGGAGGGAGGGAGGGAGGGAAGGAAAGGAAAGGAAGTGATGGAAGAGCGAAGGCAGGCTGACTGGCGGTGGACTTGCTGGAGCAGGAGGGCTGAGGAGGCCTGGCCCTGGCTTCCACCATAGCCCTCAGTACTGACTGAAGTCATTCTTACATCTCAAGTTGGACAGATTCAATAACAATGGCCTTGGCAATTAAAGCAGAGAAAACAGGAAAGAACGAAGACTCATGGTCAGACCCAGCAGCCACCAGCCATGAGACCAGCCCCAAACTGGGTGCTGGCGATCATGTCTATAATCCCAGCTACTCAGGCAGCAAGATCTGGGAATCCCAACTCAAAGACAGTCTGGGCAGAAAAGTCCAGGAGACTTTTATTTCCAATTAACCAGCCAAAAAAAAAAAATGCAGAAAGCAGGGGCGTGGCGCGAGTGGCAGATTGCCAACGCCCAGGGCCAAAGGCAGGAGAGCTGCAGGCCCTGAGATCAAGCCCAGCACCAGCAGTAAAAGAAAAGAAAAAAAGGAGTTTCTCCAACTTTGAGAAAGCTTATTAACTTCTTCAAGTTAATAATCTGACAGATACAAACACAAAAAGAACATCTAACTAGCCTCAAGTCCCCTCCCCCAGGACTTTGACCTTTGGACCCCAGAAACAAAGCTCAAGCTTTGGCCCTGGGAGCTCCCCGCCCTGAGCTCACAGGGACTCCCAAGGTTTCTGAAAAGCTCAGGACAGAGTCCGGTAAAGGCTCCCCCGCCTCCCCTCCCCCCCCTCCCCTCCCGCCTCCCCCCTCCCCCAATAAGCCACGCCCCCAGAGCGGCAGGGACCCAGCTCAAGGGGAAGAGAAATAGGATTGGGGAAGGGAAATGAGAAAGGTACAGGCATAACAGGAATGCTGGGGTCTAAGGAAAGTTCCAGTCAGAGGCCAAGGGGGAAGACACCCCTAGCATTTCCCTGGACTGAACTGCCCCTCAGCTCAGCCCCTGCGAAAGAACTCAGGAGGGCTTTGAGTCACCTGGTGCTGGTCTTGGCCCAGGCTTCCTGGGGCCCAGAAGGGCTCCAGGGTCTGCCGAGGCCCCACACTTTCAAAGTGTCAAGTGCTGTGGTGTTTGCTACCCTCAAATGGTTAATGAAGACTTCCCCAGATTAGTCGTCAGTGGGTTGTGACGGCAATGGCGGGGGGGGGGGGGGGGGGGGGGGGGGGCGCGTGATGCAATCCCTGCACTTCTCTGCTTTCAGGCTTTGTGGTCCAAACCTCCCCCCACCCCCCACCCCCCACCCCGCCTCCTCCCCTCCCTGCCAGGCTGCTGACCCAGATCTTCACCCAGATCTGCCTTCTCTCCACTCCCCTGCCTTCCTCTCATGACTGGCCTTTCCTGATCTCTCTGCCCTCCTTTTTCTGGTTGGCCATCCTCTTGGCCCATTTAATTTCAGAATTATTTACTTCTTTCCCCATTAACCATCTTCTCACAAGACTATGGTCTCTGTCAGGACAGAAGCCTTCCAAATCCTCAAGTGTTTCTGGTTTTTTCCTTCCTTCCCTCCCTTCTTCCTTTTTCTCTTTCTTTCACTCTCCCTCTCTTCTGCCTGCCTGCCTTTCCTTCTTTCTTTCGTTCTTTTTCTAGTATTAGGGCTTGAGCCCAGGGCCTCATACTCGTGCATACCTTTTTCACTCAAGGCTGGCACTCTGCCCCTGAGCCACAGCTCCACTTCTGGCTTTTTGGGCTCCTGGATTTTCCTGCCACAGCTGGCCTCAAACCTCAGTCCTCAGATGTCAGTCTCCCAAGTAGCTAGGATTGCAGGTGTGAGCTACTGGCTCCTGGCTTCAGCCTGGAATTTTGTGTTCAATCACAAATGGACCTTTCTGCCTGGGCTGGGCTTGAACCATGATTCCCCAGGTCCAGTTTCCTGAGTAGTAAGGAGCCTCTGGCACCTGGCTCCCCTACCTTTTTGTCAATTAAAAGACTTAAAAAGCTGGGGGTACAAGTGGCTTCTTGCCTGTAATCCCAGCTACTCAAGAGGCTGAGATCTCAGGGCCGTAGTTCAAAGCCAGCCGGGGCAAGAAAGTTTGTGAGACTCTGGTCTCCAATTAATTGCCAAGCCAGAAGTACAGCTGTGGCTCAAGTGGTAGAATGCCAACCTTGAGTGAAAAAAACTCAGGGACAAGCGCCCAGGCCCTGAGTTCTAGCCCCAGGACCCCCACTAGAAACGAATTCACAAACAATAAGCCTGGAAAAGGCTTCGAGGCCAGGCCCTGCCTAGCTCGCCCACCCTCGCGAGGCAAGAGGCTGGCACCACCGTACCAGGCCCAGGACGCTCACCTTGCAGGACGATGCTGGCGGCGCGGTAGAGCTGCAGATGGCACAGCAGGTCCAGCAGCTGCTGCACCGTGGCCTGCCGCATGCCCCACCACCACAGCAGCTCCCGGGTGATGCTGGTGCCCTGCACGCGCTCCAGGGACCGCAGCTGGCGCAACTGGGTCACATCCGTGACCACCAAGGAGGCTGTGGGATGGAGAGGATCCGCTTAGCACGGGTGGGCAGCAGCTCCAGGACAGGATCCCACGCTGGCCCACCCAGCCCTCCCCGCAGCCCGAGGGCACAGCCACGGGGACCAGGCTGGGAGCTGGGTACCAACATGGGGGTGGCTGCTCCAGAGCTGAAGAAGGCAGACGGGGCCCCGGGGCAGAGGCATCCCCGGGGCAGAGGCGCGGCCTGGCGCTGAGCGAGGCAGGAGGGCACTAGACAAGCAGGTGTCACAGCCAGGGCTCAGCCCGCCCAGGCAAGGCTGCGAGGATAAACCCCTGCCCTTTCCCTTGGGAGTCTGGCTTCCCAACCAGGTTGGGAAACTCAGATTGGAACTGATGGAACCGCTGGTGAAGGAGCCAGGCCCGTGGTGCCCTGCCACCCTCACAGGGCTGAGACAAGGCTCCAGGGAAGTCCCGCCCCTCTCTGAAGTACTGAACAAAGTCGGCAGGGAACTACACCCCCACCCCCCACCCCCTGGCTCACGCCTGTCATCCTAATCACTCAGGAGGCTGAGATCGAAGGACTGTGGTTCAAAGCCAGCCCAGACAGGAAAACAAGACTCTTATCTCCAGTTAGCCATAAACAGCTGGAAGTGACCATGAGTGCTAGTCTTGAGCACACAAGCTAAGTGACAGCACCCAAGCCCTGTGTTCAAGCCCTAGGACCAGCATAAAACCAGCAAAAACCCAGAATCAACAACAAAAAGCAGGCTCTTTACCTTCTTGCCTGGGATGGCCCCTACTTGCCAAAGTAAAGGTTTTTCTAATAGATCAACAGGTCAAAGACCTTCTTAAGTGTTTAGTTTGCTCTGTACAGGGGCTTGAATAAGGGCTTCACACTTCCTACTCAGACACTCCACTACTGGGGCCACACCCCAAAACCCCAAAATAAATACTTTTTTGTTTTTTCAGTCATGGGGCTTGAACTCTGGGCCTGGGCACTGTCCCTCAGCTCTTCAGCTCAAGGCAAACGCTCTACCACTTGAGCCACAGCTCAGCTTCTGGTTTTCTGGTGGTTCATTGGAGATGAGAGTCTCATGGACTTTCCTGCCCCAGCTGGCTTTGAACCGTGATCCTCAGATCTCAGCCTCCTGAGGAGCTAGGATGACAGGCATGAGCCACAGGCACCCGGCAAAATAAATAATTTTTTTAAAATGATAAAGCTAGCCGGGCGCTGACAGAGCACTAGCCTTGAGCTTAAGAGCTGAAGGACAGTGCCCAGGCCCTGAGTTCAAGCCCCACGACTGACAAAAAAAAAAAGATAAAGCTTGGGTTCCAGGATTTTGGAAATCATGATGGGATCCATGTGAACATCAAGTCATTCATTCATCCGTTCATTCATTCACTCAGCAAAGTCATGCTCCAGGGCCTGGACAGCTCTGAAGATTCTGTGGGAGTCAAACAACACCCTAGGAGCCTTTCTGTCAGGAAATGTAAGATGAGGCAGGGAGGCGATGGGAAGCGGGGCACTCTTCTGAGAGCCCCAGGGAGCTGCAGGCCAGGCCAGGGCGGGCGGGTGGGCGGGAGGGAGGGAGGGAGGGAGGGAGGGAGGGAGGGAGGGAGGGAGGGAGGGAGGGAGGGAGGGAGGGAGGCCGGGCGGGAGGGACACCGTCTGATGGATGGATCAGAGGGATGAGGAAGAGCTGTCACAGGCTCCACAAGTGCCCTGTGGGAAATGGAAAGTTCCAGAGTTGCAGCTTTAGTCACTGGAAACTCCAGGCCAGACTCCTGGCCAGTGGGAAGTGATGTCAGTGGGACAGCGGATGGGAGTTGTTTTCACTCTGGAGCGGAGGACTGAGGGGAGAGGAGGCCCCTCCCCTCTGCCAGCTACCTGGGCGGCGCTCAGGGCCTCACCCTGGAGACAGAGACGGCGCAGGGCTAGGCTGGTGGCCACCCAGCCACCTTCTTCCAAGGAGAAACAGGAAGTGAATGGAGGGGCCTCCCAGTGCGACAATTTAGTTCCTTTTTTTTTTTTTTTGGTGATAATGGGGCTTGAACTCAGGGCCAAGACAGGTACTCTACCATTTGAGCCATGCTACCAGTCCTCTTTTGCTGTAGTTATTATTTTTTGGGAGGGGGGAACAGAGTTTCACATCATTTGCCCAGGCTACCCTAGACGGTGATCCTCTTACCCATGCTTCCTGCCTAGCTGGGATTCTACAGGCACACACTACTGTATGTGGCTTATTGGTTCAGTTGGGATGGGGGAGCAGGGAGGTCTAGCTAGCTTTCTGCCCTGGTTGGTCTGGAACTATGATACTCTTTTTTTTTTTTTTTTTTTTTTGTCGGTCGTGGGGCTTGAACTCTGGGCTTGGGCGCTGTCCCTCAGCTCTTCAGCTCAAGGCGAGCGCTCTACCACTTGAGCTACAGCGCCACTTCCGGTTTTCTGGTGGTTTATTGGAGATAGGAGTCTCACGGTCTCTCCTGCCCGGGGTTGGCTTTGAACCGCGATCCTCAGATCTCAGCCTCCTGAGTAGCTAGGATTACAGGCGTGAGCCACCAGCGCCAGGCTGGAACTATGATACTCTTGATCTTCACTTCCCAGGTATAGGACTATGTCTAGAATTACAGATACACCTTTTTTTCTTTTTTTTTTTTTTTGCCAGTCCCAGGGCTTGAACTCAGGGTCTGGGTGCTGTCCTTGAGCCTTTCTGCTCAAGACTGGTATTCTACCACTTAGGCCATGGATCTACTTCCAGCTTTTCTGATGATTAATTGGAGATAAGAGTCTCACGTAGGGGCTGGGAAGGTGGCTCAGTGGTAGAGTGCATGCCCTTGCAAGCATGAGGCCCTGGGTTCGATTCCTCAGCACCACATAAACAAAAAAAGCCGGAACTGGTGCTGTGGCTCCAGTGGTAGAGCACTAGCCTTGAGCTGAAGAGCTGAGGGACAGCGCCCAGGCCCAGAGTTCAGGGCCCATGACCGACTCCCCCCCCCAAAAAAAAAAATCAACCAGAAGCTTCCTCAACTTCCTTGACTTTTTTAGGTGTTCCATCAAGCGGGCAGGTCCCATGACCGGCAAAAAAAAGAGTCTCACAGACTTTCTTGCCTGGGTTGGGCTTAAACTGTGATCCTCAGATCTCAGCCTTTAGAGTTACTAAGATTACAGGTGTCAGCCATACGTGTCCAGCCAGACATCTTAACCTATTAACTCATCCCCTTGAGCCAAGGTCAGGACAAGACAGAAACTTTTTAGGGGGCTCAGTGTGTCGGGGGCTCCTGTGGAGTCACAAGCTCCTTCCTCAACACAGACCAGTCATAACTGGCCATAGTGGAACATTTGGAAAACAGAAGCACCCAAGACAACGGCTGGTTCTCTGAGTCTCCTGTTCCCCACATTTTGCTATAGATACAAAAGCGTGTGTGTGTGTGTGTGTGTGTGTGTGTGCGCGCGCGCGCACGCGTGTGCACTCACGCGTGTGAGCGTGCATATGTTAGTTTGGACCTTAACTGTCCTCAAAAGGCCCGAGTTAAAGGCTTGCACCAGAACTCAGTGCTGTTGTGATGTAATGTCTGCATGTCCATGTCTGATTCCTAAACGCTCCCACCTGTAATCCCAACTACTTTGGGAAGCTGAGATCTGAGGATGCCAGTTCTAAGCAAGCCTGGGCAGAAAAACCCATGAGACTCATCTCCAGTTAAGCAAAAAGGCAGAAGCAGAGCTGTGGCTCAAGTGACAAAGTAAAAAAGTTTCTGTGAGTGAAAAAGTCCAGTGAGAGTAGAAGGCTCTGAGTTCAAGCCCAAGTACCGGCACAAAACAAACAGAAACAAAACAAAAGCCAGGTGCCAGTGGCTTACGCCTGTCATCCTAGCTCCTCAGGAGGCTGAGATCTGAGGATTGAGGTTCAAAGCCAGCCCAGGCAGGAAAGTCCAGGAGACTCTTATCTCCAATAAAATCCCAGAAAACAAACAAACAAACAAAAAAAAAACGGAGTGGGGCTATGGCTCAAGTGGTAGAGCACTAGCTTTGCAAAAGGGGCTCAGGAACGGCGCCCAGGCCCAGAGTTCAAGCTGCCATGTACACAATGCTTGGAACAATGCTAAATGAGGGTTTTTCACAATGTGTGACCACTGACAGCCATGCCCTGGGGTGGGGGGAGGCAGGGGACCGTGGCGGGGGGAGTGGCATTAAGGGCCTAGAGACCATACACTGCTCCATGACTGTACAAAAAACACTGCGTGTGTGCTCTTCATGAGGGTGGCCGTGTGCAGGGCCTCCTTCAGGAGTTTGCAACTCCAACTGGGCTGGTATGGAGAGAATGAGGAGGCTACCACAGGAGGCTGAAGCAGGGAGATCCCGAGTGTGAGGACAGCCACCCAGTGAGACCTTAAGAAATAAGTGTATGCCTGTAAGTAAAAATGTGCCATCAAAGAGAAGCAACTGTGGGGCAGACAGACGGGCAGGCACTTCGCGTGTGTGTATGCGCCGATGCTCGTGTACTGCTCCGCAGGGCCCCAGCCCTTATTTTTTCTATAGAGTCTCCTTTTTGCCTGAGCCTCATGCCTAGACAGCGAGCTGGCTCTGGGAGGCTTCCCCCCGTAGCTGTGATGACAGAAGGCCCCCTCCCTCCCTGTTATCCCATAGAAGTGGAGTCGCATGGGCCTTTCTGCCCAGGCTGGTCTGGAACCTTTAATCCTCCCAATAGCCTGGGATGATGGACAAAAACTACCATGCTCACCTATTGGCTGAAAAGGAAGTCTTGCAAGTAATGCAGTCTCCCGACCTCAGCTTCCCACATGCCTAGATTACAAGGCCTATGGTTTACTGGCTTTAAAAGGGCTTTGGAGGGGTTGGAGGTATGGCTCAGTTGGTAGAGAGCTTGCCGATCAGTGAAAGCATTAGATACCAAGTTCAAGTTTGACAAAAAAAAAAAAAAAGGGGGGGGGGGGAGGAAGGATCAAAACTTCAGCCCTGCTGATGCCATCAGCCAGGTACTGGCCTTGGTGGGGGCCTGTCCTGCATGGGTAGATATTGCTGTTCACTTCCTCTAAGGTGCAACAGTCAGAAATAGCTCCCTGAGACCCTGACGGAGAACCACTAGGTTAGAGTAGATATTCTGTTCCACCCACTTGATGAGGATTGAACCCAGGGTCTTCCACATGCTAGTCAAGTCCTCTACATCTCCCAGCCTTTGTATGCATACATATATACATATGTACATACACACATACAGGTATATATACATATATGTACATACACACGTAAGCATATATACACGCATAGGCATATGCATACATATATACACACCCATAAAGGTATGTATTTATTTGTTCAGACCGTATTAGCAACACATACACATTAGTTTTATATCTTTATTCTGTTTTGTCTTTTGAGATAGGGTCTCACTATGTACCTATCCCAGGCTGGCCTAGAACTACTCTCCATCCTTGAGTCTCTGCCTGCCCAAGTGCTGGAAACGTACAGAACTGTGCCATCATGCCCAGACTTCATTCTCTTGCTTACTTTTAAACTGTACGTATATATTATACTTTTTTGTATAAACGTCTTACTTGATCATTGGTTTACTTTGTTCTTTTCATTTTATGGTACTGAGAATGAAACTCAGTATTATTAGCTGGGCACGGGTGGTTCCTACTGTATTTCCAGCTACTCAGGAGGTTGAGATCTGAGGCTGGTGGTTCAAAGCCAGCCTGAGCAGGAAAGTTCATGAGACTCATCTCCAATTAACCACCAAAAAGCCAGAAATGGGAGCTGTGGCTCAAGTGGTAGTAGGCCGGCCTTGGGTGGAAAAGCCCAGGGACAGTGCCCAGGCCCTGAGCTGAGGGGCCAGCCCCAGGGCCAGTGCACAGGCACATGCACACACACGTGTGCACATACGCGCACACACACACACACACACACACACACACACAAAATCTCTCTAAGGTGCTTGGAGGAAGCACAATTACGGGCTCCGCTTCACAAACTGGGACCAGCCCTGGGAGCGGAGGCCCTGGGAGCGTTGGCCCCGGGAGCGGAGGCCCTGGGAGCGGAGGCCCAGGGAGCCGAGGCCCCGGGGGCGGAGGCCCTGGGAGCGGAGGCCCTGGGAGCGGAGGCCCAGGGAGCCGAGGCCCTGGGGGCGGAGGCCCTGGGGGCGGAGGCCCGGGGGCGGAGGCCCTGGGAGCGGAGGCCCGGGGAGCGGAGGCCCAGGGAGAGGAGGCCCTGGGAGCGGAGGCCCTGGTGGCGGAGGCCCTGGGAGCGGAGGCCCGGGGAGCAGAGGCCCCGGGGGCGGAGGCCCTGGCGGCCGGGCGCAGGTGGGCGTGCGCCCTCACACAACCACGGGGCCAAACAAACAGGAAAAACGTCACGGGCCACAATGCCGTGCGTTCTGATGGAACCCAGGGCCGGGTTCGAATCCCGCCCCGCCGCCCTTCGCCGTTCCGGGGTAGGGAAGGCCTGGCGTGGCCGGCGGGCCGGGGACGGGGAGGGGGCCCCCGCAGGGCCGGTCCCACTCTGGACAGGCGGGGCCCGGACCCCGGGGATCGCAGGGCCGGGCCGGCCGGGGCCCGGGCCCGCACTCACCGAACCGCATCCAGTCCCACTCGCTCAGCGTGTCCATGCTGCGGCACAGGTCGTCCAGCACCCAGGAGGGCAGCTGGTAGATGTAGCAGGCCATGGCGGGGCCGCGGCGACTGAGCCCGCCCGCGGCCGCTCGGGCTTCGCCACCGAGGGGCGGGCGCTGCGGCCCGGCGGCCCCCGGCGCCCCCCAGCGGCCGCGCGCGGCAGCGCCGCCGCCCCAAACAAGCGGGCCCCAGGCCGACCAACTCCGACTCCGGCCTGGCGATCCCAGCGCCTCCCAGCGGCCGCCCGGAACACGGGCCCCAGGCCGACCCTACTCTCTGCTCCGGCCCGGCGGCCCCAGCGCCCCCAGTGGCCGCGCGCGGTAGTGCCGCCGCCCGGAACACGGGCCCCAGGCCGACCCTACTCCCTGCTCCGGCCCGGCGGCCCCGGCGCCCCCCAGTGGCCGTGCGCGGTAGTGCCGCCGCCCGGAACACGCGGGCCCCAGGCGGGCCCAACTCCCAGTCGGCAGAAAGTTAGCAAGCTGCCGGTCACAGCCAGGAAGCTGGGCATGGTAGGACACACCTGTCCTCCTGGCGAGGTGGGACGTGCATTCAAGGCCCAGGAGGACAAAAACAGGAGACTAAAATGGCAGGATTTATGCAGCATCACAGCTGTGGAAAAACCAGTGCTGAGTGACGTCTAAATATGCGCAACTCCTTCAGCAACTGGACAGGAAGGGACAGCAGTTCATCAAAAAGGGGAAACAGCCCCTCCCACCCACAGTTCAGCGATCTTTTATTTCCCACAGTATCTGAAATCTCTAGATATGGTTCGCAGACCTCCCAGCGCTGGAAAGGAAGCTGTCATTTACCTTCACTTGAAATAGAAGGTAGGTGCCTGTGGCTCACACCTGTAATCCTAGGAGTCAACCCCAGGGCTTCATGCATGCTAGGCAAACACTCTACCACTAAGCCACATTCTCAGGTCCCGCAATCTTCCTAACTGTGCTTCCCCATACCCCTGGGAATGACCTGCCACTGTGCCTAGCCATTGGTTGAGATGGGACTTGAGCAACTTCAATGCCCGAGCTGGTCTCCAACCTGCATCCTGTATCTCTACCTCTCCAGTAGCTAGGATTACAACTTGAGTCCCTCTATGCAGTTCCCTTATTTTTGTTGTGCCAGTCCTGGGGCTTGAACTCAGGACCTGACCCCTGTCCCTGAGCTTTTTTCACTCATGACTGGCACTCTTAAGCTACAGCTCCACTGTTTGATGGCTAAATATCTCATTAACTTTTCCTGCCCTAGCTGGCTTTAAATTGTGATCCTCAGATCTCAGCCTCCTGAATAGTAAGGATTTATTTTAGTATAACATGGTTAATGTAGAGGGAAATGGAAGAGAAATATTTGAGAAATATTTCTTGCTCCCTTCACAGGAAGTGGGTTAAAGATTCCACAGGGCTGGCCCTATCTACAGCTTATACTGCCTGAGCTGGGTAAACACGAGTAGTCAGGTCATTCTAACAGCTCCTAATTGTCAGACAATGATTTGGACCAGTGAGTGATGCCCACAAAACCCAGCTGACCCTCGCGACTTCATGTCAGGCTGCTATTCCTTCCTCTTCATTCACAAGCAAGAAGGTTCCAGATTTTTATCATCCAGAGAAAGATTCAGAGACCCCCTTGGGTCTTTTAGTCTTATAATTTAACATTAAAAAGGAAATAAGGACTGGGCTCTGGTGGCTCACACCTAGAATCCCTAGCTGCTGGGATCTGAGGATCTTGGTTCAAAGCCAGCCGGAGCAGAATAGTCTGTGTGAGATTCTTACATCCAATGAACTACTCAGAAAAAGCGGGCAGTGATGCTGTGGCTCAAGTGGTAGAGCACTAGTCTTGAATAAAAAGTTCAGGGACAGAGCTCAGACCCTGAGTTCAAGCCCCAGGATCAGCACACATGCGCGCACACGCACATACACAGAATAAGAGAAAGAAAAAGGAACATCTGGAGCAAAGGGGCTTACCTGCTTTTTCAGTCTGCTTTGAAACGAGTCTGGCCCTTTGGACATTTGTCTGGTCTGTCCATTCACCCTGCCTCATCACACACTGCCTCGCTCCCCAGAGCTAGTGAAAGCTCAGGCCAATGTCTATATCGCTGAGGGTGGCTGACGATGTACTGAAGTCTACCCCAGACGAAATCTCATTTTCCTGCCCTTCACCGTGTTTGTTTGGAACCTAGGAGTGAGCACCTGGTCCTAATATGAAACCTCCTGGAGTTTGGGTCTGGGGTCTAAAATCCTACTTTCAGGGTCACAGGTGTGCACCACTAAGGCTGTATCTAAGATGCAGGTAGCCAGTCTGAAAGTACCTGGAAAGTTCCCTACTGGTGCTGGTGTGTGAGAAGGCCAAGGGCTGGTACGTGCTTCCTCCTCCCCCATTTGTGTGGCGCTGGGGTGGGTATGAGGTGGGTGCAGCGCGGGAGCTGCCCACACCTGGGCATGCGCTCTAGCTACTTCTGAGCAGCACTCTACCATTTCTTCTACCTTCCTCACATAACTGCCCAGACCCAGTACTGACCACTCCCTTAGCACCGTCCTGTAGTGCTTACATTTTCTTATGGCGACATTTCATTTTTTTTGGTCAGTCGTGGGGTTTGAACACTGGGTCTGGGTGCTGTCCCTGAGCTCTTCAGCTCAAGGTGAGCACTCTACCACTTGAGCCACAGCGCCACTTCCGTTTTTCTGGTGGTGAATTGGAGATGAGTCTCCCAGACTTTCCTGCCTGGCTGGCTTTGAACTGCAATCCTCAGATCTCAGCCTCCTGAGTAGCTAGGATTACAGGCAGGAGCCATCAGTGGCCAGTCATGACATTTCATTTGTATACTAAAAGTAACACGATGCTAAATTTTAAAAAGAAAACACAACAAAATCTGGGGCTAGAAATAGAGACTTAGAAGGAGGCTCATCATTCATTGTCAGTTTTCAAAACTCCCAAAAGAAAGAACCAGGATAAAACAACACAGAACACCTTGTTCCTTTTACTTAGCACCATTTAATGTATTAAAGAAAAGCTCTAAAATTTAAAAAAAAAACACCTCAAAACAGGAAAACAAGTCTCTTAAGAACAATTCACATAATACATTCACAGGATTCCAAATGAAAGGCATACAATTCCTGCCCTAGGTTTTCAACCTCCCTTGTCCAACACAAAAACAATTTAAACCACAGATTTTTGACAAGATAAATTGAAACTCTTGTTTAAATACAAAAACAGGTTTTTCCTGTTGCATTTTTTTTTTTGGTAAGAGTCTGAGACACTATGTAACCCCGGCTAGCTTTGCACTCACAATCCTCCCTCAGTAGTATTTTGCGTGTGCGTGCATGTATGTATGTGTGTGTGTGTGCGCGCGCGCGCGCGCGTCCACATACTGGTTTTGGGATTTGAACAGACGGCTTAGGCACCGTTGCTGATCTTTTTTGCTCAAAGCTAGTGAATGTTCTACCACTAGAACCACGGCTCACTGGAGATAAGAGTCTCCTGGACTTTCCTGCCTGGTCTGGCTTTGAAACAAGATCCTAGACCTCAACCTCCTGAGTAGAGAGAATTGCAGATATGAGTCACTGGTGCCTGGTTTAAAATGGTTTCTAATAGCCAATTCATGCTATCAATGTTGAAAAGGAGGACTGAAGTTAGACTCTGAAAAGTTAATGGGGAAACTGGACAGTGTTTCACTCACTTTACTTTGATGAGTGTTGCACCTAGAATAATTTGCCCAGAAATAACTCACGACTAATTATAAAAGAAAACCATTTGTATTTATGAAAAGCTTATAACATGGGAAAATTGTTACAAAGTTAAAAGATTAAAAAATCATGTACACTGTGTGATCTCAACCAAGTAAAACCAACCAATCAAAATATGCCCTACAATAGGCTGAAAGAAAAAGACTACAGAACGCAAACAATAGCTGTACTTAGGTAGCAAATCTGCTATGATCCTTCTCTTTTTGGCAACAGGGTTTCTCTGTGTTGTGCACACTGGTCTCATATTCAAGATCCTCTGGGCCCTTTGGGCCATCCCTCTCCATCCTGCACTGCGGGGGCAGCAGTTCCAGACCACTTTTCCGAACAATAGAGCAAAGAGCAGAATGTTCAAAAACCGACCAAGATATACAAAGTGGCGAACACCATCACTCTGGCTATTCATCTGACTTTGACACTACATCACAGTCTTCTGGGCAGTATTCTCCAGTCAGTCCTTTGTTTTGTTTTTTTGGTCAGTCATGGGGCGTATACTCTGGGCCTAGGCACTGTCCCTCAGCTCTTCAGCTCAAGGCTAGCGCTCTACCATCTGAGCTACAGCACCACGTCTGGCATTTTCTGTTTATGTGGTGCTAAGGAATCGAACCCAGGGCCTTATGCACACAAGGCAAGCACTCTACCACTCAGTCACCTTCCCAGCCCCCCAGTCAGTCCTTCACATATAGATTCTAAGGAAACAACTGCTAAAAAACAAGTATGAGAGCCGGGCACTGGTGGCTCACGCCTGTAATCCTAGCTACTCAGGAGGCTGAGATCTGAGGATCGCGGTTCAAAGCCAGCCCGGGCAAGAAAGACCGTGAGACTCCTATCTCCAATAAACCACCAGAAAACTGGAAGTGGTGCTGTAGCTCAAGTGGTAGAGCGCTCGCCTTGAGCTGAAGAGCTGAGGGACAGCGCCCAGGCCCAGAGTACAAGCCCCGTGACCGACCAAAAAAAAAAAAAAGTATGAGATAACCAAGTGGGTCAGCCAGAAACAAAGCCCTGAGGCTGTACACCAAACAAAAAGGGCAGCCGAATGGAATTTTGCTCCCAGCATCTCAATAGAGAGCCACTATGGAAAAATCCTCATCTTTTTACAAAATGCTTTCTCAAAGACAGCCACAAATCAATGACTTGCAGAATGAAGTATGCAAACTCCAGGTCAAGTCAGCTGAGCTGCTAAAAGAAAATAAGGCTGTGAAAAAGCTTCAGTACAAACAGGAGAAAGCTCTGAATAAGTTTGAAGATGAAAATGAAAGTGCTCGACTTATCCTTTGTCATAAAGATGAGATTATAGTACTCAAAGAAGACAACAAAATCTCAAGAGAAAAGGCAGCCATAGAGAACAGAATCCAACTATTTAGGATGAACTATTTTAGATGAACTATTTAGGACAAAATTTTCCTCACAAGAACTGAAAATGATCCCCAAAGCCAGACTCCTGCCTAAATGAGATGGTTTGGTGAAGAAGCAGCTAAGTTCAAAATAGATGACACCAAGAGAAGAATTAAGAAACTTTCAAAAAACTTTGAGCTGAGTTCTAACAGTTTTCAACATCAGCTCTTGCTGAGGACAGGAAAAGGGCCTATGAGGGTCACAATAAAAACCAAGTTCTACAAAAGGAACTACAATGGCTGTACCACAAACTAAAGAAAAAGGAGAGAGAACTGGAGACTATATATATATATATATTTTGTAGTCACCGGGCCAAGTCTTCTCCAAGAAAGAAAAAGAACTTGCTCCAAGAACGAATGAGCCAGGAATCCCCAGAGCAAGAGGAACACAGGAAGCCAAGGTTCTGCCTTCACCATAGAGAAAGAAGAACCAAGGGGAGCCCACTGTGAAGCAGGAGAAGGCAAAGCTGGCGAATGAATGAGCGAGAGAAGAGGTTGACAAAAAGCAAGATGAAAAGATGCAAATAACAAGCCAGCGCTGAAAGAAGCTAATGCTGTAGAAGATGAAATTGTGAGAGGTAACACTGAGATGACTAATTTTCACTTGAATATTAAAGGATTTGAATACAGTAAAAAGTGAAACTGAAGATGCTCTGGCCTCGCTCTCCACTGCAGGGTCTGCGGTCACCACGATGGCTCAGCAGTGATCCTCCTCCTCTACTTTTTTTTTTCTTTTTTGGGGGCCGGTCCTGGGGATTGAACTCTGGGCCTGGGCACTGTCCCTGAACTTCGTTTTGCTCAAGGCCAGAGCTCTACCACTTAAGTCACAGTGCTACTTCCAGCTTCTTCTGAGTATTTATTGGAGATAACTCTCATAGACTTTCCTGCCTGAGCTGGCTTCAAACCTCAATTCTCAGATCTCAGCCTCCTGAGTAGCTAGGATTACAGATGTGAGCCACCAGGGCCCAGCTGTTTCTGTATTTTGGGGGAGGGGGGTGGAGAGAGGAATGGGTTTGAACTTAGGTCGCTAGGCTAACATTCTACTACTGAGCCATATTACTAATCTTTTGTTAAATTTATTTTTTGATTTAGTCTTATGCTTTTGCCAGGGCCACGTTAAATAAGGACCCTACATTCTCAGAGTAAATAGGTGCATCATCATGCCCAGCCTGGTTTTGTTTTTGTTTGCCTATCCTGGGGCTTAAACTCAGGGCCAGGGTGATGTTCTTGAGCTTTTGTGCTCAAGGCTAACACTCTACCTTTTGAGCTACCATTCTACTTCCAGCTTTTTGCTGGTTAATTGGAGATAAGAGTCTCACAGGCTTTCCTGACTCAAGTGGCTTTGAACCACGATCCTCACATTTCAGTCTCCTGAGTAGCTAGGATTACAGGTGTGAGCCATCAGTGCCAAGCTATTTTCTTTTAAACTGTTATTTAAGGGCAGGGAAGGTAGCTCAGTGATAGAGTGCTTGCCTCGCATGCATGAGGCCCTGGGTTCGATTCCTCAGCACCACAAAAGCAGATAAAGCCTGAAGTGGCGCTGTGGCTCCAGTGGTAGAGTGCTCGCCTTGAGCTGAAGAGCTGAGGGACAGCGCCCAGACCCAGAGTTCAAGCCTCACGACCGACAAAAAAAAAAAAAACCAAAAAACTATTATTTATAAAATGTCTGATATTAAATACTGAATCTGAATTACTAACTTTGAAACTAACTTAAAAGAAAAAACATATACACTCATAAAACTGTAAAACAAGCTGGTGTCAGTTGCTCACGCCTGTAATCCTAGCTACTCAGGAGACTGAGATCTGGGAATCACGGTTCAAAGCCAGCCAGAGCAGAAAAAGTCTGTGAGACTCTTATTTCCAATAAACTACTCAGAAAACCAGAAGTGGCGCTGTGGCTCAAGTGGTAGAGCACTAGCCTTGAACTGAAGAGCTGAGGGACAGCGCCCAGGCCCAGAGTTCAAGCCCCACGACCGACAAAAAACAAACAACAAAAAAAAAAAACTGTAAAACATCCTACCTTACTAAGGAGTAATTGGCCCAAGTGGAGGGGAGACCAGGTCCTGCTAATGCAAATGCTGAATCACAGTGAGTCTGAGGGAAGAGGAATGTAATTTGAAGCCAGCCTGAGGTTACACAGAGAAATCTTGTTGCAAAAACAACCCACATCTGGCTTATAGTGATCTATAGTAACTTTAATATCAGAATTAAACTGGATGACTTTTTCTGCTATGTCACATTATAAAAACACTCTGATAATTACAAGAGCTTAGTGTGGTTTAGAAACAATAAAACAACATTGGTACAGGAGTGCACCATGCAAAGTGTGAGATCTAGAAAATTAGAAAAAGTTTGCTAGAAAAATGATTCTCTTTAAGAAGTCTGTTTACTTTAGGGGCTGCCTTCTCTTGCTCACAGAACACTCTCCACCAAAGCACCGTGGGTTTATTCATGGACACACAAGCACTGAAGGCTCCCGACCTCTGAGAACACAAAGGCCTGTCCTTGTGTCAAGGACACCAGGTCCTCCAACCACACTACACCCATTAGAAGCAGCGGGCCCAGCTCCCTTGCAACTGAGAACACGCTGTAATTCTTCCTGTGTTGCTCACACAAACACCCTTAGGAAATGTGTCTGCCCTGCCAGGAGGCAAGAATGCAACTCTTCCTTCTGATGAGTACTTGAAGCAAGCAGGGATTCATTGACACGGGGTGATGTCTGCCCCTGGGTAACGCAAGCCCACGGAGTCCATTCGCTTTCTTTTTAGCAATGGAGCATATTTTACTTTACCAAGCGTAAGTAGTTGCTAAATCCTCTAGATCAAAACTCACCAGTGCCATCAAACACTGAGAACAGGATTGCTAATTGAAATTAAATCCTCCATTCTCTTCCAACTGCTGATTCTCGATGTGCTCCTGGGTCAGCCGTTCCAGATCTTTCTGCACGTTTGGGTGGTCCTCCAAATCCTCACAGAGTGACCTGGCTATGTCCAGTTGCCTGTAGTTCTCCGGCTTCACCAGGCTCCGCACTACCTGCAGGCAGCGCTCCTTCAGGGTGTACACTGCAAGGGCAGGAGTCGGCCCTCAGCACAGCCCGGCCCTCACCCCGGGGCAAGGGCAAGCACGTGGCTCTGCCAACCACGGCAGTGACCTTCACCACAGGGAGACCACACACAGTGGCAGTGTGGTGTCAGTGGGTCCCTAGCACTCATGACCCTGCGCGGTAGCTTCCCTTGAGAGTGGGCTCAGCTAACAGAATGTGGAAAAGGGTGAACTGGCAACTCTGGACAAAAAAGGTGAGGCAACTTCTGCTTTTCTCTTTTGGGAGCTGTGGGTGACACTGCTAGACACCACACCAAAAGGACAGTCTCAGAGATGGCCCAGGGCAGCCCAGCCTCTGGACTACTTACCAATCAGTGCAAGAACCATTGGGCCTAACTCAGCCCACAGAGTGGAACAGTTAACAAATAAAATGCGTATTGTCAGTTTAGAGGTGGGTGTCACACTGCAACAGATAACAAGTGATAGATAAAAGCAGTGCCGCTAGACTTGGGGTAACTCCATTCCTATTTTATAATCACTGGGGAACTTACTCTTTAATGGTGTTCTATTACGCAAAATTTACCAAATTTAACCAAACAGTGCTCCTTGTCTTTTGGTATATTTTTTATTTTTTTTCCCCTTGTTTTATTTTTTTGGGGTCCGGTCGTGGGGCCTGAACTCTGGACCTGGGCGCTGTCCCTCAGCTCTTCAGCTCAAGGCTAGCACTCTACCACTTGAGCCACAGCGCCACTTCCGGCTTTTTTCTTTTTGCTTATATGGTGCTGAGGAATGGAACCCAGGGCCTCAGGCATGCAAGGCAAGCGCTCTACCACTGAGCCACCTTCCCAGCCCCTCCCCTTGTTTTAAGACTGGCTGTCGCCGGCACTGGACTGGTGGCTCATGCCTGTAATCCTAGCTACTCAGAAGGCAGAGATCTGAGGATTGCGGTTCAAAGCCAGCCTGGGCAGGAAAGTCCGTGAAACTCTTCTCCAATAAACCACCAGAAAACAGGAAGTGGTGCTGTAGCTCAAGTGGTAGAGTGCTAGTCTTGAGCTGAAGAGCTGAGAGACAGTGCTCCAGCCCAGAGTTCAAGCCCCACGACCACCACCACCAACAACAAAAAAGATTGGCTGTCATTTTAATAGCCCAAATTGGCCTGGGACTCTAGATCTCCTGCTTCAGGTTTCTGAGTGTTACAATTCTAGGAATGTGGCACCACACTTAACTAATCCACTTCTTTAAAAGAGAATCTAAGGGCTGGGAAGATGGCTCAGTGGTAGAGCGCTTGCCTTACATGCCTGAGGCCCTGGGTTCGATTCCTCAGCACCACATAAGCAAAATGAAAAAAGCCGGAAGTGGAGCTGTGACTCAAGTGGTAGAGCGCTAACCTTGAGCTGAAGAGCTGAGGGACAGCGCCCAGGCCCAGAGTTCAGGCCCCACAACCGGACCCAAAAAAAATTAAAAAAAAAAAAAAAAAAAAAGGGACTCTAAGCCAGGCACCAGGCGGCTCATACCTGTAATACTAGTGACCCAGAAGGCTGAGATCTGAGGATTCAGGTTTGAAGCCAGCCTAGGCAGAAAAGTTCCCATGAGACTCATCTCCAATTAATCACTAAAAAGTGCTATCCTTGAGCAAGAGTTCAGGGACGATGCCAAGTACCCAACTGACAAAAGAAAAAAAAATCTATGTAGCTATCTATGTAGCTATGTATAGATGTCTATTTGTTTGATCACTACAAAGATAGGTATTTGTTTCTGGCTTCTAAGACAAGGTACAGCCTAGACATCCTACTACTCTCCGTTGCTTCTTGCCTTTCTGGGATTATGAACTCATGCCAGTACAATCTTCTGGACTTCCTTCCTTTCCTTTCTGTGTCAGTCCTGGGGCTTAAATTTAGGAATTGGGTGCTGACTCTGAGCTTTTTAGCTCAAGGGAAGCACCCTACCACTAGAGCATGGAGCCACCACTCCAATTCTAGTTTTCTGGTGGTTAATTGGAGATAAATGTCTCATGGACTGCCCAGGATGGCTTCAAACTGTCAGATCTCAGCCTCCTGTATATTAAGGTATAGGCGTGAGCCACCAGCTGGATTTCATATCAGTTTCTTAAAGTTCAACTCAATAAAATCATTAAGCATTATAGACAGTGAACTGATACTAATCTTCAATTTGATGATTTTTTTTTGTTGTTGTTGTGAGGCTTGAACTCAGGGCCTAGGCACTGTCCCTATTACTTTGAGCTACAGCTCCACTTCCAGAATTTAGGCAATTAACTGGAGATAAAGAGTCTCAGCCTTTCCAAGCCAGCCTGGCTTTGAACTGCAGATCCTCAGATCTCAGCCTTCTGAGTAGCTAGGATTACAGGCATGAGCCACCAGTGGCCTACTTCGATTTCATTTTTTTTTTTTTTTGTCGGCTGTGGGGCTTGAACTCTGGGCCTGGGCGCTGTCCCTCAGCTCTTCAGCTCAAGGCGAGCGCTCTACCACTTGAGCTACAGCGCCACTTCCGGTTTTCTGGTGGTTTATTGGAGATAGGAGTCTCACGGTCTCTCCTGCCCGGGCTGGCTTTGAACCGCGATCCTCAGATCCCAGCCTCCTGAGTAGCTAGGATTACAGGCGTGAGCCACCAGCGCCCAGCTTCGATTTCATTTTTTAACCTTTGATGGACACTATGAGCTTAGCTAGATTAAAGCTATATCCTCACAAGTTAACAACAAATAAGCCATGATATGCTTTATTCTTCTGAGACTCCAAGACATTAAGTCTGTTCTAAGCCTGCAAACCAAAAAAGCATTTATAATTCTACAAGTAGAGACTCTGCCACCACTATCCCCACCCCCCTCTCCAACTTTTTTTTTTTTTTTTTTTGCCAGTATCAGGACTTGCTCCATGCTGGAGCATCAATTTTGAGCCACGCCTCCAAGCTTGAGTTTTTGTGGTTAATTGCAGATGACTTTTCTGCCTGGGCTGGTTTTGAACAACAATCTTCCAGCCATCTGAATAGTTAAGAGAAATAAGCTGCTGGCGCCTGGCTTAAGAGCCCCCAGTGGAAGATACATTATCAAAGGCTGATACTAGCCAATTTTTTTGTTGGTCATGGGGCCTGAACACTGGGCCTGGGCACTAACCCTCAGCCCTTCAGCTCAAGGCTAATGCTCTACCACTTGAGCCACAGCACCACTTCTGGCTTTTTCAGCTATGTGGTGCTGAGGAATCAAACTCAGGACCTCATGCATGCAAGGCAAGCACTCTACCACTGAACTACCTTCCCAGCCCCACTAGCCAAAATTTTGCCTCTAGTAAAAATTAATTAGTACTGGACTGACTCTTTCTAGTAATCTATGCTCTACTTATTACAATCACCTTATCTTTTTGAAAATAAGATCGAATATCAGTACCTGGCAGTGTGATGTTGGCAAAAATTGGCTGCCCATCAACGTTGAGAGACGGCACAAACAATTCAGTCTGGTTAACCAGAAGCCCATCATATGTCCCTGCATCTCTGAAGAGCCATAGGTGACCTGTTAACATAAGCAGATGCCGTCAGAGAGCACACTAGTCTGCGTCATCATCAGGGCTGATATACTGGCCTCTCCACCATGGTATCCCCACCCTTCCAGTGGATGTTAACAGTAAGCCTTAGAAAATGGGTGTGAAGGGACTAGGAAGATGGCTCAGTGGTAGAGCGCTTGCCTTGCATGCATGAGGCCCTGGGTTCGATTCCTCAGCACCACATAAGCAAAAAGAGAAAAAAGCCGGAAGTGGCGCTGTGGCTCAAGTGGTAGAGCGCTGCTAGCCTTGAGCTGAAGAGCTGAGGGACAGCGCCCAGGCCCAGAGTTCAGGCCCCACGACCGGACCCCCCCCCCCAAAAAAAAAAAAAAAGAAAGCAGACTTGGGTATATATGTACCTGGTGTTAAAGTCTGCAACCACAGTGGAAAAGCAAGGGCTACAGAGAAGGACTACACATCACAGCAAATGAAGAGGCCATTGGTCCTCAATCTGTGCTGGCTCACAGCTGAACTCTACCACTTGAGCCATGACTCAAATTGAAGATGAGCCTTTGCTCAGGCTGGTTTTGTACCACAATCTTCTGATTTCAGCCTCCTCAGTAATTTAGATTTCAGGTGTAATCCACTAGCCCCTGGCAATTTTAAGAGGTGTGTGTGTGTGTGTGTGTGTGTGTGTGTGTGTGTGTGTGTGTGTGTGTGTGTGTGTGTGTGTGTGTGTGTGTGTGTGTGTGTGTGTGTGTGTGTGTGTCTTGGTACTGGGGCTTAACTCATAACCTAGCCTTTGCATTTTTGCTTGACTAGTGCTCTACTACTTCAGCCACAGCTCTACCCAGGGTGTTTTCTGCTCAGGCTGGCTTCAAATCCCAGATCTCAGCCTCCTGAGTAGCTAGGATTACAGGCATGAACCACATGCTCCAGCTCAATTTTAACTATTTTTAAGTGTATAATCCAGGAATTGGGAATGTGGCATAGTGGTAGAGTGCTTGCCTGGCATGCATGAAGTCCTGGGTTCAATTCCTCAGTACCACACTAACAAAAAAGGCTGGAAGTGGTGCTGTGGCTCAAGTGGTAGAGCAATAGCCTTGAGCAAAAGCAGCTCAGGGACAGTGCCCAGGCCCTGAGTTCAAGCCCCAGGACTGGCAAAAAAAAAAAAGAGGCTGGGTGCTGGTGACTCCTGACTGTAATCCTAGCTACTTAGGAGATTGAGATCTGAAGAAGATCGTGGTTGAAAACTAGCCCCAGCAGGAAACCTACATGAGATTCCTACTTACAATAAACTATCCCTCCCCTCAAAAAAAAAAAAAAGTCAAAAATGGAGCTGTGGCTCAAGTGGCAGAGCGCCAGCCTTGAGTGAGAACGCTCAGGGCAGCACCCGGGCTGAGTTCAAGCACCGGGACCAACACGAAAATAGAAAAAAAAATTTTTTCTTAAATTAAGATTGAGAATCATTGTGGGCTGGGAAGGTGGCTCAGTGACTTGCCTTGCATGCATTAGGCCCTGGGTTCGATTCCTCAGCACCACATCAGCAAAAAGGAAAAAGCCAGAAGTAGCGCTGTGGCTCAAGTGGTAGAGCGCTAGCCTTGAGCTGAAGAGCTGAGGGACAGCGCCCAGGCCCAGAGTTCAGGCCCCACGACCGGACCAAAAAAAAAAAAAAAAAGATTGAGAATCTTTAACCAGTTGGGCGCCCGGCTTGGAGGGGGCAAGATCACGCTTCACGATCATTCCGTGCAAGGGCCGCGAGCAGATCACCACCGCCCCTCAGGTCAGGTCAGGTCAATCCCAGTCATCTCACCCCGGGGGTTTTTACCGCACTTTCAGAACCCGCACACCCACCGCCCCGACGCCCCCTCCCCACGCCTCTCCGGGGTCGGCGGCGGCCACGCCTCCCCGGCGCCCAGCGCCGCGATTGTGACACCGCCCGGCTCCCGACCGCCTCCCCGGCGGGCCAGTGGTCGGGCGAAGGCAGGACCCGAGCGCCGGGACTTCGGGGCGCGGCGCCCGGGCTCCCAGGCTGGAAGGGCAGCGCGCGTGCGCGGCGCCGGCAGACAGCGTGGACGCGGGCCGTTACGCCTGCGGGCCGGGGCGGGCGGCGGAGGCGGGGCCCGGCGCGGGGCCCGGCGGCGGCCTCCTACCTCGGTAGCTGTGGATGCGGCGGCCGGTGCCCGGCGGCAGCGTCGGGTAGGGCTGCGGCTCGCCGTCGAAGTTGAGCCACACGGGCAGCACGACGCGCGGGCTGCGGTTGCAGAAGATGACCTGCGACGGCTCGCGGGAGTTGACGGAGCGCAGCACGGGCCGAGGCCGCCCGGCCTCCATCTCTGCGGCGCGCGGCTCCTCTGGGGCCGACTCTTCCGAGCCGGAATCCTCGGCGTCCGACTCTTGCTGGCCCACCTCCTCCGGGCCGTCCTCCTCGGCGCCCGCCTCCTCGCCACCCGCCTTCCGGGGCATCACCTCAGCACCCGCACCACCACCGGGCTGCTCGCTCGGGATTCGCGGGCCGGACGCGAGGCGGGGCCTGGCTGCGTGCGGGTGCGCACCCTAGACCCGGACAGCGCTCAAATGGGCGGTTGGAAGCTGCACGCATGCGCAAGTGCATCCCGGACTGGCTCCGGGGCGGGGCCTGGAGCGAGGGCGGAGCCAGGTCTCGGCGGGGGCGGGGCCAGAGCTCGCTCTGCAGGATCCGCAGTAAATTCCTCCCCTCCCTAAGGTTACTGGTGTGCAAGTGTTTGCTTTACCATTTCCACACACATCTACGATGCGACTTGGTCTTATACACAACCTCCATTCTCCTCCACCCCCCCTTCCCTCGCAGTCCCCTCTTTTATACTCATGACCTTAGGTTTTAGGTTTTGTTTGCTCTAAATTCCACAAGAGAATTTGTCTCTGGGCCTGGCTAGTTTCACCTGACGTGCTCCCTTTGTCCATTCTCCAGCAAACGTCGTAATTTCCTCTTTGGACTGTATCTCTTTTTCTCTATTCCTGGGCCTTGAACTCAGGGACTAGGCACTGTCCCTAAGGTTCTTTCGCTCTACCACTTGAGCCACAGCACCATTTCCAGCTTTTTCTGTGTATGTGGTACTGAGGACTTGAACCCAGAGTTTCATGCATGCTAGGCAAGCACCCTACCCCTAAGCCACATTCCCAGCCCATCTCTTCACTGTTTTGCTCATCTGACCTACCCTCTGCACTTTTTTTTGTGGGTTGTGGGGCTTGAACTCTGGGCCTGGGCCCTGTCCCTGCGCTCTTCCGCTTGAGCCACAGCGCCACTTCTGGTCTTTTAATTGGAGGTAAGAGTCTCACGGACTTTTCTGCCCGGGCTGGCTTTGAACCTTGATCCTCAGATCTCAGCCTCCTGAGTAGCTAGGATTACAGGCCTGAGCCACTAGCGCCCGGCAAGAATCTTTAAACTACAGTATTTTCAAGGAAATAAATCTATCTTTGGTGAATGTGCACACTTACTTGAATAGGTAACTGGGGCTTCCACTCAGGTCATGGGCATTGTCCCTTAGCTTTTTTTTTTTTTTTGGGGGGGGGCGGTCATGGGGCCGGAGCTCTGGGCCTGGGTGCTGTCCCTCAGCTCTTCAGCTCAAGGCTATCGCTCTACCACTTGAGCCACAGCGCCACTTCTGGCTTTTTTCTTATGTGGTGCTGAGGATCAAACACAGGCCTCAGGCATGCAAGGCAAGCGCTCTACCTCTGAGCCACCTTCCCAGCCCTGTCCCTTAGCTTTATCACTCAAGGATGGCACTTTACCACTTGAGCCCAGCTCCACTTCCAACTGGTGGCAAGAGTCTCTAAAGCTTTCTTGCTTAGGCTGGTTTCGAACTGGGATCCTGAGACCTCCTGCCTAATGAGTAGCTAGGTTTACAGGTGTAAGCACTGGTACATCTTTCATAAACTAGTCTGCTCTGGACTGTAGTTAAATTGTGTGGATACTGCTATTTCAACAGGCTGTAAGCATCATGTCTGACTGAATGCTGCATCAGTTATTAGAGTGTAACGCGCCTACACAGTAAGCACTGGATAAATGTCTGCTGAATGACCAGATGATTCCCAGGATGCCTCAGGCAGCTAGAGTCCAGACACAGGGACGGGGGGAGGGGGAGGGAAGCTCCCTAGGCTTTGAATCTGAAGACGCTGTTCAGCAGTCAGCCTACACATCCCGCTTGTGCACAGTACTGAGCCCATCTTCTCCCAACACAATCACAGCAGTCAGATAAAGTTAAGGAGTTTATTAGGGAAATATGAGAGGTACAGACACCCCAACTGACAGAAAACTCTGCAAATGTCCCTTTCAAGCCACACGAGGGCCTGGCAGTGACCTTAAACAAGAAACTGGTGGGTTGGCAACATGGTTCGCTGGCAGCCACACTGCCAGGACTGCCCCCAACCCCCACGGCCCACCGCGGGTGGGGAGGAGAAGACAGGACTGTTGCTGGAGTCAGTGCAGAGGCAATGAGAGCGGTAAGGAAAATCTGGAAGTGCGAAGTGCGAGGAGCTGCATAGAGTCCCAGGCTTCCGGCGCAACCCCTCAACCACATTTAACAATAGCTTCATGAAACGTTACTCAAAAGGTACAAACCCCTAATACTGTTTCCCAGTCCCCCACGCCACATCACACTCCCCGATGTACACGGCAGCGTCAAAGGCCACACTTTTGAAAAAAGAAAAAACGAGAAAGGCCTGTTGCTCATTACGGAGAGGAGGAGGGGGAGGGGCAGAAGCTGCCAGGCCCCCACGCTGCCTGTGTTCCCAACAGCAACTTCTCAGCAGCTCGGCACAGTTCTAGGTGAGAGTCTCACCTTTCGTCACCTGTCAAAGGAAAGCTGACATTGAGATCTACTCAGAGGTAAAGGCATCTATAAAAAACAAAAACAAAAAAACCCTTATTTTGGAACTCCAGAAATGGAAAACAAGACAGATAGAAGAGTCACAAGACTTAAATCTACACATCGCCGGGCTGGGAAGATGGCTCAGTGGTAGAGCGCTTGCCTTGCATGCCTGAGGCCCTGGGTTCGATTCCTCAGCACCACATAAGCAAAAAGAAAAAAGCCGGAGGTGGCACTGTGGCTCAAGTGGTAGAGCGCTAGCCTTGAGCTGAAGAGCTGAGGGACAGTGCCCAGGCCCAGAGTTCAGGCCCCACGACCAGACCCAAAAAAAAAAAAAAAAGAAAAATCTATACATCGCCAAGCCTGCTTCTGCCCCGGGTTCATTCCACAGGCCTGGTGGTTTGCCTTCTCCCTCAGCCCTTGCCCACTGTACTCACCCGGGCTTCAATGTACTCTATTCTCCGCTCAAGGGCTGTCAATTTCTCATTTAGTGTTGCGAGTCTTGAACGGCAAGACATATCTGGTAAAAGAAGACTCATGTTCAGGATTATCTTCACTCCAGACACACACACGTACAAAGCATTGTTCCCCTGAAGAGGAAAGATTCACAATGCAGAGCACACCTGTGGACATGGCGAGGCGCTTAGGAGTATAACTGACTATCCCACCAGCGATGGCAGGCAAGAACAGTGACCCCCCCTAAAAGACTTCCACACCCTAACACCTGGAACTTGTGAATAGATATCATACCTGGGAGACTTGCAGCCATCATCAATACTAAAGAACTGAGATCCTAGGATTTATCTTGGACTTCTTGGCAGGTTTAATCTAAATCCAAAGTCCATGAATATAGACAGCAAAGGCACAAGAAGGCTTCAGAGAAGAAGGGATCAAAGGTTTGAAGCATCTCCAGGTGCTGGTGGCTCACGCCTATAATCCTAGCAACTCAAGAGGCTGAGATCTGAGGATTGTAGTTCAAAGCCAGGCCAGGTAGAAAATCTGTGACTCTTTTTTTTTTTTGGTCCGGTCATGGGGCCTGAACTCTGGGCCTGGGTGCTGTCCCTCAGCTCTTCAGCTCAAGGCTAGTGCTCTACCACTTAAGCCACAGCGCCACTTCCGGATTTTTTTCTTTTTGCTTACCGTGGTGCTGAGGAATCGAACCCAGGGCCTCGAGCATGCAAGGCAAGCGCTCTACCACTGAGCCACCTTCCCAGCCCCAAGTCTGTGACTCTTATCTCCAAATAAACACCAGAAAACTGGAAGTGGCACTATGGCTCAAAGCAGTAGAGCACTATCCTTGAGTAGAAAAAGCTCAGGCAGAGTGCCTATTCCCTGAGTTCATGGCTAACAACAACAACAAAAAAAAGGTTTGAAACATCACAGGGACTCAACTTGCTACCGTTGCATTGAAAGGGGGAAGACACAGTAAGCCAAGGAATGTAAGGGACCTTTAGAAGCTGGAAATATAGACTAGGAAGCCAGAGGCAGACATTGCAGTGATGCAGCCGCAAGCCCAGAACACCTGTGGCCTTTAGAAGCTAGAAGAGGCTGGAAAGGTTCCCCTGTGAAGGCATACAGCGACCAGGGGCCAGGACTTTTAGTGCCAATTTGGAAGGGTTGAATTTGAGAACTCATTCTTGCTTTCCCTTTTTATTCAGGGCTGCCATGCTATCGCTTGAGCCACACCAGCATGTGCAGTATAGTCTGAGAAACTCAATCTCTAATTAATCAGCAAGATGCCAGAATGGAAGTGTGGAAGCCTCAAGTGGTATAGCACCAACCTGTGAGCAAGCAAGCAGTTCGAGTTCGAGCCCTGTTCTGACAAAAAATAGTTGGCTGTACTAAAGAGTTTGAAGAGAGGGCGGGGAAGGTGGCTCAGTGGTGGAGTGCTAGCGTAGCATGCATGAAGCCCTGGGTTCTATTCCTCAGTACCACATACACAGAAAAAGCTGGAAATGGTGCTATGGTTCAGGTGTTAGAGCAAAAGAGGCTCAGGGACATTGCCCAGGCCCTGAGTTCAAGCCCCAGGACTGGCAAAAACAAAAACAAACAAACAAAAAGTTTGAAGAGAAGAAACATGACAAGAGAAAGCACATACAGGTGCGCCTTGGGATGGCCTGCTGCCCGCTGCCCGCTGGGAGCTGCCACTCCCTGGCACAGCAATGCCAGACACACGCTGCTAGCCTGGGAAATGACGAAACTCAAATTCTCAAAGGATATTAGGTCAGGGTTATAGCGCAGTGGTAGAACACAGGCCTGGCATTGTGCTATGTGTATTACTTTCATACCACAATGAAATCAATGACGATTCTTTCTAACTGCAGGGCCAAACAACAACAAACAAATCCAATACCCTGATTCCATCTGGGAGAAACAGCCCAAATCTTCCTCTTCCTTTTCCAATTTTCTTTTCTTTCACTACCTCACACAAAGTGCACCCTAGATTCCCCTCAAGTGTCTTTTCCTCTGCACACTTCTCTATTTGTCCATTTTTTCCAGCCACTATATTGTTACAAGAGAAAAGGGCACCGATGGCAGCAACTATTTCCTGCTACCTCCTCCAACACTGCTGCTCAGCCACATCACACATAATGACTCAACACTAAGCGAACAACTCTCCATCTCTCCCTGGCTAGTTTGCAGAAGTGCTACATCGTGCTACATGCTCATCTGTCTCAACTTCCATTCACTCTGTGCACACCTTACTTACCTTGCCTGTCTAAACATTCAAGACTCAATTCAGCAGGGCGCAGTGGCTCACACTTAGCTCATCAGGATTGCTATTTAAGGTTAGATGGAAGGAAAAGTTCATGAAATACCATCTTAGCCAATAAAAAAGGTTGGGCACAGTGGTCTACACCTGCCATCTCAGATAAATGGGAGGTGTAACTAGAAGGGCCAGGCTAATGGGACGATAACAAAAGCAAGAAGGACTGGGGGCATCCCAGAAAAAGAAAGAAAGAAGGAAAGAAAGAAGGAAAGGAAGGAAGGAAGGAAGGAAAGAAGGAAGGAAGGACTCTCAATTTCAATATCATTTCTGAGGATTGCAGTTCATAAGCCAACCCAGGCATACAAATCCAGTAAATAACCAGTGGAAAAAAAAAAAAAAAAGCTAGACATGGAAGTGTGGTAGAGTGGTAGAGTGCCAGCTGTGGGTGAAAGTCAAGTGAGCAAGAGGACCAGAGTTCAAGCCCCAGGTAACAACTACTATAATCTAATTTTAGAATATTCTGAACATTGCTGAAGGAAACCAAGTACTGTCAATCTCCATTCTGCCTTCCCTCAGTCCCTAGAAACAACTTAATTTGCCGGGCGCCGGTGGCTCACGTCTGTAATCCTAGCTACTCAGAAGGCTGAGATCTGAGGATCATGGTTCAAAGCCAGCCTGGGCAGAAAAGTCTGTGAGACTCATATCCAATTAACCACTAGAAAACCAGAAGTGGTGCTGTGGCTCAAGCAGTAGCACACTCACCTTGAGATGAAGAGCGCAGGGATAGCACCCAGGCCCAGAGTTCAAGCACCACAACCGACCAAAAAAAAAAAAAAAAAGAAAAGAAAAGAAAAGAAAAGAAACAACTTAATTCCTCTACTGATCTCTCTGTTCTGGTCATTTTTCGTTCTTTTGTAAAAGGTGTTGGGGATCAAACTCAGGGCCTATACATACTTGGTATTATACAACTAAACCACTGCCAGACCCCCTCTTTTTTTCTTTGTCAGTTGTGAGACTTAAACTTGGGGCCTGGACCCTCAAGCAACAACTCCACTTCTGGTTTTCTGGTGCTCACTTTTGTGCCCAGGCTGGCTTTGAACCATGATCCTCAGATCTTGGCCTCCTGAGTAGCTAGGATTTAGGTGTAAGCCACCAGAGCCAGGCCAAACCCACTTGTTTTTAGTCTTATTTATCTCCTAGTGCTGCTTCCTCTACTCCCAGTTCTAGCCTGCACATAAGCACTCAGCACCCTGCCCTTTCCATCAAGACTGTTCTTCTCAGTATAATTTTTGGAAGCATAAAAGTACACATTATGTCTGCTATTCAATAAGCACAAGAATATTTTCTTTGACAACCTGTTATTTCCCATGAGTAAAGATACACCAAAATTACGGTGGAAAGGGAATGGGAGAGAGAGGGCCTTCCTTCCTGAACGTCTGTTCTGTTCTACTGTCAATCTGGTAATGAGTCAGAATCCAAGACTGATGCTATAGTACCAGCACACATGGATAAACACTTCCAGGAATATAAAATGCTCAACTTCAGAACGTCATTCCCATTGCAGATCCCATTAAATATATACTGGTTCACGGACAGGGACATAGTTCGGTGGTAGATCATGAAACCATGGCTTCTATCCTCAGCACTGCAAATGGGAACAGGGCAAAACATACTGTTTCAAACAAAAACACTGGAAATATTTTATGTAAATTTCATCTCAATTAAAAACTTTAAAAAAAAAACACAAAAACACTGGAAAGCTGGGCACCATCAGTATCACAGATCCAAGCCAGCCTGGGCAGATTAAATCTCAAGACCCAAGTGATAAAGCATTTAGAATTGTTCCCCATTCTGAGCCCACTGCATAAGCCCTCTCTCTGACAGCTACCTGTGGGTCTATACAAAGAGTCAATAGTTTACTTTGACTCTAGAGCTCTTTGAAAAGGGCAGTGATCCTACAATCCTTACCCTGACATAGGGTAAGTTAGTCACGTCCTTTGTTGATAGATTGCAACTGGTAATAGTGGATTCACAATCTGTGGTTTTGTCTTTCAGTGGTGGAAGACCACCTGAATCTGAGGACTTACAGGCAGTAACACAATAATCACATCCAACACGAAGCCCACTCTTCTACTTTGGATTTAATCAAGTTTCTACAAAATACACACACATTATAATAGGCCTTTATTTTTAGACTTCGCCTCTTAATTTTTTTTTTTTTTTGGGGGGGGAGTCCAGTCGTGGGGCCTGAACTCTGGGCCTGGGCGCTGTCCCTCAGCTCTTCAGCTCAAGACTAGCGCTCTACCACTTGAGCCACAGTGCCACCTCCGGCTTTTTTCTTTTTGCTTATGTGGTGCTGAGGAATCAAACCCAGGGCCTCAGGCATGCAAGGCAAGCACTCTACCACTGAACCACCTTCCCAGGCCTCCCCTCTTAATTCTAAAGCTAGCATATGCAGAAAAGTGTAAAGAGAATAACAGATTGTTGCTGTCTGGAAATACCTGGTTTGGGCTGTGGATGTAGTCCAGTGGTAGGACACTTGCCTAGCATACATGAGACCCTGACTTCCATCCCTAGCACCACAAAAGACAAGCACAGTACCTTCTATTCTATATTCTAAGTACGTAATAAAGGGCTATGGTCACTTAAAAAAAAAAAAAAAACCATAAATTGGTGCTGGTGGCTCACGCCTGAAATCTCTAGCTATTCAGGAGGCTGAGATCTGAGGATCATATTTCAAAGCCAACCTAGGCAGAAAAGTCCCTTATCTTTTTTTTTTTTAATTTTATTTTATTTGTGAACATACTGTACAGAGGGGTTACAATTACATGGGCAGGATAATGCGTACATTTCTTACCAAGCATTGCACCCTCCTCCTTTGGTTTACCCTTCACATCCCTTCCCAGCCTCTCCCCTCCCCCCCAATCCCAATCTTCTCCTTCCCCCCCCTTCTCTCCCCCCCCCCCCCCCCGCACCGACGTTGTAAAGTCGTTTTGGACATGACAACTTGTACTTCTCATTGTTGCAACAGGTCCACCTGTATCCTTAAACAACTGGTTTTTCCCCATCTCCTCCACAAGTTATACTGACATCAAGTATAGTGAAAGCAGGGGAAAGTCCCTTATCTTATGTCCAATTAACCACCAGAAAACCGGAAGTGGCACTGTAACTCCAAGTGGTACAGCACTAGACTTCAGCAAAAAAGAGCTCAGGGAGGTGGGCACCAGTGGCTCACGCCTGTATTCCTAGCTACTTAGGAGACTGAGATCTGGGGACTGTGGTTCAAAGCTAGCCCACACAAGAATATCTGTGAGACTCTTTTCTCCAATAAAACCACTAGAAAACCGGAAGTGGCTCTGTAGCTCAAGTGGTAGAGCACTAGCCTTGAGCTGAAGAGCACAGGGACAGCGCCCAGGCCCAGAGTTCAAGCCCCATGACCAAAACAAACAACAACAACAACAATAACAAACTATAGAGTTCTGTCAGAAATTCAAGACCTACCTTTTTAGGTGTGACCTGCAAGTGTTTGTGAATTAAAGATTTTGTTTTGTTTATGTGGATACTGGGCTTGAATTCATGGCTTAGGTGCTATCCCTTAGCTTTCTGGCTCAAGCCTAGCACTCTATACCACTTGAGCCAGGGCTCCTCTTGTTTTCTTTGCTGATAATTTGTCTGCCAAACTGGCATCAAACTTAATAAATACTCAGATCTCAGCCTTCTGAGTAGCTAGGATTACAGGCGTGAGCCACAGAGCTCAGTTGAATTCAGCTCTCATGGAGGCAACTAGCATAAGCTTGAGGTGCCCTGGGCTGCCCAGAGCAATGGGCTAAAGACTATCCCAAGAAACTAGAGAGCAAAGACAGAGGAGTGGATCAGAAAATGAGCAAAAGCCAAGAGTCAGATACTGAGTTCAAGTTCCTGTCTTAGACAAAAAAAGAAAAAAAGAAACCAGAAGGCAACGTGTTTGCTCTATCGTCTCTGCAGACGTGCAGAGAAGAAGATAAGAAAGAACACAGGGGTCTCTAAAATCTTTAGAATTTTCTGAGGACAGACAATGTCTGGGAAAGAGAACCTAAGTAGTTACAGCATACTACAACCAGGATATTAAAGACCATGGACCAGCTAAGAGACACAGAAAGAGAAAAGATGCTAATTATCCCTCCTCCCCCAAAGATCAGACTGGATTCTTCCTGTTACATTGAGAATCCCACCTCAGCATCCAATTCATAAACCTTGCATCTCTTTTGAAAGACATAACAAAAAATGTGGTGCATATTATTAAGATGATGAAGCTGAAGGAGAGTCAGAGGACATCTGACTTTAAGTCTAAAGGACAGTCTGATGGTGCAGAAGGTCCTGCTAAAGGTCCTTATCCAGAAAAAGGTGCAATGGCAAGAGGGGGAGGATCAAAACACCTGTTACCTGTCTCCTTATGAATACCTCAGAGTAGGGGAGCATCACATCTATTGACCTAGTGAATTACAAAGTTTGATCACAATCTTATTGAAAGTTTTCTAGAAACTGTCAATGGTTTAGCTGTGAATCAGCAGCACACGCCTTGCAATCCTAGCTATTCAGGAGGCTGAGATCATAGTTCAAAGCCAGTCCTGTCAGGAAAGTCCATGAGACTCTTATCTCCAATTAACCAGAAGAAAACTAGAAGTGGTGCTGTGGCTCAAGTGGTAGAGTGTTCACCTTGAGCTGAAGAGCTAAGGGACAGTACCCAGGCCCAGAGTTCAAGCCCCATGACAGACCAAAAAAAAAAAAATTATCAGTGGTTTATGTAGCCAGGGTGTCTGAATGCCCTGAAACTGTATCAAAATTGTACTAGAATTCTGAGTTACCCAATAGATAATATATATAGTTTTCCAAAAGAACATAAAGAAATCCAGGCACTGGTGGTCTGTAATCCTAGCTACTCAGGAGGCTGAGATCTGAGGATCGAGGTTCAAAGCCAGCCAGGGCAGGAAAGACCGTGAGACTCCTATCTCCAACAAACCACCAGAAAACCGGAAGTGGCGCTGTGGCTCAAGTGGTAGAGCACTTGCCTTGAGCTGAAGAGCTGAGGCACAGTGCTCAGGCCCAGAGTTCAAGCCCCATGGCCCCATGACCGACTAAAAAAAAAAAAAAAAAAAAAAAAGGAAAGAATTATATTCATACTTTGCAAAAGGAACAAAATAACCAGACAGATTCTTTTTTTTTTTTTTTTTTTTTTTTTTGGTCGGTCATGGGGCTTGAATTCTAAGCCAGGGTGCTGTCCCTCAGCTCTTCAGCTCAAGGCTAGCCCTCTACTACTTGAGCCACAGCGCCACTTCCGGTTTTCTGAATAGGTAAGAGTCTCACGGACTTTCCTGCCCGGGCTGGCTTTGAACCCCAGATCTCAGCCTCCTGAGTAGCTAGGATTACAGGCGTGAGCCACCGGCGCGGGGCTCCAGACAGATTCTTGATGCTCTTTGCTTGGTGTTGAGGCTATGGCTTCAGGACGTCTTGCTTTTGTATAGAGGCCGTATTAAGCTGCGACTCTCAGCTGTAAGCAAGCAGGAGTCAGTTGGTATGATAAGTGTTTGAATTACTTTTTGGATTTTTCTGTTTATGTGGTGTTGAGGAATCGAACCCAGGGCTTCATGCATGCAAGGCAAGCGCTCTACCACTGTGCCACCTTCCCAGCCCAAGTGTTTGAATTACTGTTTGTTAAACGTGGCAGACTTAAAAAATTTTTTAAACAAATTATAGAACTCACTGGCAGCAAAACTTTAAAAAGCCACAGCACCACTGGAAGTACAAACTCCTGTACAAGCTCTGTGTTCGACAGCCTATTTTTGGAATACTTAGAATGTTGACATTTTTTGAGGTTAAACAGTGTTAGATTAAAAAAAAAAAATTCTGGCTGGGACGAGTGCTTGCCTTGCATGCCTGAGGCCCTGGGTTCGATTCCCCAGCACCACATAAGCAAAAAGAAAAAAGTCGGAAGTGGCGCTGTGGCTCAAGTGGTAGAGCGCTAGCCTTGAGCTGAAGAGCTGAGGGACAGCACCCAGGCCCAGAGTTCAGGCCCCACGACCGGACCAAAAATAAAACACAACACAACAAAAAAACAAATTCTAACAGTGAGGTTTACAGTCCCAGTTCTTGGGGGCTGAGGCCAGACGGCCGGCCGGGCAGCGCGGTGAGCGCAGCCTCAACACCAACACGAAGCCTCGCACCGTCACGCAGGGTCCCGCGCTGGCGCTGCTGTTTCACTCGAGGCTGGAGCTCTATCCCTCCAGCCGCGGCTCCACTTGCAGCGTTTTGCTGGTTAACGGGAAATCAATGTTCCACAGGCTTTCCTGCCGGGGGCTGGCTTTGAACCACAATCCTGGCCTTGCCTCCTCCGGGGCAGCTCAGGTCGGCCGACCGACACGGCCCACCCGGGCCGGGCCTCTGCTAGTCTTAGTTGCCTCCCGTCGCTGCCTTCACGGAACCCAAGCACCCAACCCCAAGACGATCACGAGGCGCCCGGTCTCCAGACGCCTTCTGGGGCCGTCGGGCCAGCGCAGGCGGTCGGCGACGGAGCGCCGCGCGCGGAGGAGCGAGCACCGTCCCGCCGCCGGCGCGCAGGCCCAGCAAAGCCCCGGAAAGGCCGTGTCTCCGCGGAACCCGGCGGCGCCCCGCCGGAAGGACCCGGGCCTCACGCCGGACCTCGCGCCCGCCCCGCGGCGCGCACCCGCGGGGACCCGGAGCGAACGGCCCGGCCTCGGCCGAGTGCGGCCCGGAAGGGAAGCGGGGCGCAGAGCGGCCGCCGGAGGGCGGCAGCGGAGCCCCCGGCCGAGGGCCAGGCCTGACGAGGGGCCCGCGGGGCGGGGGGCGGCCGCCAGCGGGGGCGCGAACCCCGGGCTCCGGGAACCCCCCTCCCCCGGGCTTCTCTCCCCGGGGCCCGCCGAGCGCCCGACGCCTCCCTCCTCCCCGCCTCTCCGGCTCCCTGCTAACCAAACGAGTTGAGAAAGTCCGCGATCTTCTTGATGCTGCAGGTGATGAGTTCAATGTATTCCCGGTTCGCCCAGTCCTGGTGGATCTCTCGCTGCACGGGATCCTCCTGTCCCGCCATGGCGGCCGCCTGAGGAAGAGCAACTGCGCGTGCGCCCTGCCTCCGCTGGCCGCCAGCGCGCCTGCGCCGTCGACCCACACCCTTCCCCGCAGGTCCGCCATTGTGCGGCTTTGTGGTGCGCAAGCGCGGTATCACCAGCGGTCTTCTCAGTTCCTCAAGCCTGGGAAAACAGATGCCTCCGCCCAGGCCCGGGAGGTGAGGTCGGAGTGCGCATGTGCCGGGCGCCACACTCCCACGCCGGTTCCGGTGTTCTGGAACTGAGGGGGCGCGTGGGCATCTCATGCCCCCACACAGCACCCAGCCGTGGTGCTTTGCCCCGTGGCTGAGATTGCTGAGATATATGTCACCAAGCCCTGCCAAGTAACTGGGATTACAAGACAGCCTGAGTTTTTCTTTCATTGCAGCTCTGAGTGTCATTAGAAGGAATACTAGCTCCTATAGTAAACCTGACTCCACACACACGCCTGCTATTTACCATGGGTCATGTTTGTGCCTATTTTGTTTTTGCCAGTCGGGCTTGAACTCAGGGCCTGGGCACTGTCTCTGAGCTTCTTTTGCTCAGCGCTAGCACTCCACCACTTAAGCCACAGCGCCACTTCCAGTCTTCTCTGATTATGTGGTGCTGAGGAATGGAACCCAGGGCTTCATGCATGCCAGGCAAGCGCTCTACCACTGAGCCACATTCCCAGCCCATGTTTGCACTTTTTAGTTAGGTACATCTTTTCTTCTTCATAAGCAATCCAGCCCAGGTATTTTGCCGAAGGGATGCAAAGCTGTTTCTGATTCTGCTGTATATCAGATTTGGAGAGAACAGCAAATAGCATTTCCTGGAACACTCCCTTGGAACTGGACAGCTTGCACAGAGGACTGTGTGCAGAATGTCATAGAAGAATGTTAATCATATGATCTTGGAAGCTTTCATTTAAAGAAAGAATCCTGTACCAAAAAAAAAGTTTCATCTGCTTTTTAAATAACTAGTGTGTTATTTCTCCTCTTCAGGAGGAAAATAAAATTAGCTGGAGGAATTAAGTTTTGTAATTCAAAATCCTTTCCCTCTGTTGTGTCAAGATTTTATGTTCCTCTCCACTTTCTGACTCCCCTCCAAACTTCCTACACTTCACTGGGTGCACATGTACGCAACCGGCATAGGGCAAGTCCCTTAAGGTGATACTGGTTTCTCCAACCAGGACCCCAGCGCGACTCTATCCTCAGAACTTCTTCATCAGCTTTACCCAAGAACCAGACAAAAGGTGACAGCACTTACTGGTGTTGACAAAACTGCAAGGCCTGTTAGGGTTCTGGGAGAAAAGGACCGGTGGCCATTACCTCCACCCCCTACAACAGCTCCTCCCCACTCTGACAGCGCCTACACATCAACTCTCCCACTCCCCAGCCCCTCCCACTCCCTAACGCCACTAAAATCTGCCCACACAAGCTCCTCCCACATGCAAACTCCGCCCACACACCAACTCCTCCCACACTCTGCACCCACACGCCAACTCCTCCCACATGCCAGCTCCGCCCTCACACCAACTCCGCCCACATGCCAACCCCTCCCACACTCCGACTCCGCCCACATGCCAACTCCTCCCACACGCCAGCTCCGCCCTCACCCCAACTCCGCCCACATTCCAGCTCCGCCCTCACACCAACTCCGCCCACATGCCAACTCCGCCCACACACCAACTCCGCCCATACACTATCTCCTCCCATGCATTAACTGCCCACAAATTAACTCTAGGATTGCTGAGGCCAGGCGCTGGGCACCCAGGCATCGGCTGTGTAAACTGCTGCCCACCTCTCCCTCAGCCACCTAGGCTGACAAAAGTGTCAAACAGCTTTTTTCCTCATGGAGCTTGAATTCGGGGCCTGGGCACTCAAGGCCAGAGCTCAAGGCCCGAGCTCTACCACTTTGAGACATAGCTCCACATTTGCTTTACTGGTTAACTGGAGGTAAGAGTCTCACGGGACTTTTCTGCCCCGGCTGGCTTTGAACCTCGGTCCTCAGATCTCTGCCTCCTGAGTAGCTAGGATGACCAGCTGAGCCATCAGTGTCTGGCTTAAACCACATTTTTGATCGGGTGAAAGCATCCTTTTTTTTTTTCAGCATTGTAAAATAGGATAAAATTACCCTTTTGAGGTTTAACAGAAGATAAAGGTTTTCAGTCAGTTTATCTGGAATCACACTAACATCACAAGTCTTCCAAACTCTGGGTAACTCTCCTCTCCTTGAACAGGAGCACGGGTGTACAAAATACAGACTAGCTCTTTTTTTGTGTGTGCAAATAGTTTAATCTGTACTCCAGAAATTCTATTGTACTTTATATCTTTACAAAATAGATTTCAAACAATTATTTACTTTAAAAATGTAATTTTGAAGCATTTCAGAACAATATTTGCAATAACCTATATACAAGAGGTACTGGGTACCATTGGCATATTAGCATTCTGTGCTGAGGATCACTAAGGTTTGCAGAGGAATTAGTCACAAATGACTTATAGAAAATACTGTCATATAGTTGATTTCATCATTTTCTGTTGCAGGAAGCCACTCCACCACAGACTAACTGTTAACACTGCTGTTTCCAGGACTTGTATACCTGTGGCCAGGTGGGAAGCTGGGGTGTCTTCGGTGCTCTAGTCAAAGAGATGATGGGGAGATGGGAGTGGGTAAGTCTTGAACCAGGGCTCCATCAGCCCGTGTTGGATCTGAAGAGGCAGGGACAATAACAGGCGGACTCCTCACATCTTGGCTGGCTTCCCTTCTGGGTGGTCCTGAGTGGTCCAGCGCCACCCTCTCTCGCATGGCCCCGCCCCCGTCCCCGCCTCCCCCGCCCCCTCCCCCGCCCGGTCCTGAATCACAAAGGCGGTTGCCAGGCACCGGTGGGGAGAAGATGAGGCCACCACTCTGGAGCGTGTGGCCCGCGCGGTGTTCAGCAGGTGAGCCTCTGGCCGGGATGGCGATGGTGGGCCTGGGCCCGGGCTCCCACCGCACTCCAGCCCCTCGGGATCTGCACCTTGGCGCTGCCTTCCCCTTTCCCAGGTGGGAAAATGGAGGGGCCTATGAAGGGGAAGCTTCCCCCCCCCAAAAAAAAACAGGTCCTCCTCATCTGAGAGCTATGACAGTTTAAACAGACTTCCTAGGTTCAGCCACGCCTGGAATGGGTGTGTGAACCTGGGAACTGGGAGAGGGGGCTGACACGTTTGCATTTGAACGTTGGGAGAGGCCATCTCACCCATGTGATGTGGGCAGGACATCCGAACAGTCGCTTCACTGCTTCCTCTAGTCGAAGGGGGGAGGGGGTCAGGAAAAGAATCTTGTGATTAAATACATTTGGGGGGGACATGAGTGTATGGGAGTCACTACCCTCCACCCCACCACGCCCTGGTGGAACAGTAAAGCCTAATCTTGGATGTATGCTAAGGTCATGGTAGCAACCACCATAGCCTCTCATAGGCTATCCGGAATAGATAGCTCAGTTCCTCACTCTAAAGCTGCCCAGATATTAGAACACAGTAATTTCCAAGGCACCTGCACAGATCATGAGAAACATGCCAGAGGTGGAAAAATCCACAAATCTCCTTTCTACTAACTACTGTCAGGTACACTTCGAGTTTGAAATGTCACCAACAGTTCTGTTTTAGAAACGAACTTCATTGTCTCGCAGTGGTGAGGTGCCAGCTTTTTAATGGTGACAAATCACTGGATGAGATGGGATCATATCCGCTGCTGTTACCTTGTGTGGGAGAAGTGAAGAGGCACGGAGGAACATACTTGGCTGGAAAGAAAAGGGACTGGAACTGTGTCTGCACATAATAGGGTGGGTAGGTGCTCAAAGCCATTAGCTTCTGAATTCAGTGAAACCCTTACATACTGAGAGTTTTAAAGTAGAATGATGGGAATCCAACCTCTACTTGGATAGACTTTGAGTTAGTTATATTGTTCCAGCCTTTTTCTTCAAAGAAAGCAAGAAAGAAAAAAAAAGCAGAGCTTACACTGGTAATCCTCTGAGTTGAGGTGGATCATGGTTCAAAGCCAGTCAGAAAAATTTTTCAAGACCCCTCTATCTCAACAAAAAAAAGCTGAGGATGGATGTTGGTACATATGTCATCCCAGTTTCATGGGTGGTATAAAGGACAAAGATAACAGTCTAGGATGCCAGGCTAAGGCAAAAGAAAGGCACTATCTGAAAAATAAAGGGTTTGAATTGGTAAAATGTCTGCTAAGCAAGCAGAGGCCCACTGCAGTTGTGGGAGAGGGAGGCAAGGAGAGATACCAAGTACAAATCACTGGGTTTCTCATAGATTTTAAAACAAAACAATGAGTTAAAAACTCCCTTAGGCTAGGTACTGGTGGCTCATGTCTGTAAATCCTAGCTGCTCAGGAGCCTGAGATCTGAGGATCTTGGTTCAAAGCCAACAGGGGAAAGAAAGTCTGTGGGACTCTCATCTCCAAGTAAGCATCAAAACAAAACTGGAGGGGCTGGGAAGTTGGCTTCCTAGTAGAGTGCTTGCTTTGCATGCATGAGGCCCTGGGTTCCATGCCTCAGCACCACATAAGCAGAAAAAAAAAAAAAAGCCAGAAGTGGCGCTGTGGCTCAAGTGGTAGGGTGCTGCCTTGAGCTGAAGAGCTGAGGGATAGTGCCCAGGCCTACAGTTCAGCCCCACAGCCGACAACAAAACAACAACAAAAATAAAGCTGGAAGTAGAGCTGTGGCTCAAGTGGTAAATAGATGGCTAGCCTTGAGCAACACAGTTCAGGGAGAGCTCCCAGGCCCTGAGTTCAAGCCCCAAGACAGCACCAAAAACAAAACAACACCTCCTATCTGTGGGAAGAAGGGTAATCAGTGCATTTTGTTTGTTTTGCCAGTCCTGGGGCTTGAACTGAAGGCCTGGGCACTGTCCCTGAGCTGCTTTTGCTCAAGGCTAACGCTCTACTACTTGAGCCACAGCATCACTGCTGGCTTTTGCTATGTATATGGCACTGAGGAATCGAACCCAGGGCTTCATGCATGCTAGGCAAGCACTCTACCACTGAGCCACATTCCCAGCAACCAGTGTATTTGAAGACTGGCCTTTGTAAACTACCCCTCCTCTGAAGGGAGTACAAAATAAGTTGCCCAGGGCTTTGAGAGAGATTGTCTTCTATTAGTAAACACAGAGGCATTTAGGGCCAACAGGAGACTGTCTTCATAAGGAATAGTGAAAGCCAGAGTTTTACTTACCTCTTAACTCAAAGGTAAGATGCAACAAAATCCTTTGGGAGGGAGGGAGGAGGTCCGTGTAGAGAGACGTCTGGGCCCACCCCTCCTTCCTGATTGCATAGGTCTGAAGTATTTGTATTTCAACTAAATTCCCAAATGATGTACAAGCTGCTAGTCCAAAGGATAGACCTAAAGAACCACTGATGTGAGCTACAAAGAGAGAGGAACATGGACTTGCGGAGCTTCCTCTGACCTCCGACAGCTGGGTCTCATCAGACCCCCAGCAACCCCCGCCACCAGAGACATCAGGCCTGTTATTAGCATTTCTAGCATGGTATAGAGCCCACTTCACATTATTTCCTCCTCTGTACAATGAGTTAAAACCTCCCTCAGGCTTGTGAGGCCTCATGAAGTTTTAGTATGCATACAGTATTTACCATACTCCACGACTACCGTAGCACCTCCTGGAATCTGTTCCATGGGCACCACAAAGTAAGTCTGCATCATATATGAGACGGGATAAATGGTCATAGCCACGCCCTGACCCAAAGCACCGCAGGGAAACGTCATGTGTGATTATTTTCCTCTAGGACTGTCAATGGCAGGATACCAGCTGTGGTCACCATGGACCCCACTGGACGAGAGCTTCCAATGGCTGCGGCACACGACACCCACCCCTTCCTCCAAGCACCCCTTTAAAGCCTCCCCTTGCTTTGCGCACACCCCTTCTGACCTGGAAGTGCAGCTGTGCTTTCAAGAGGTCACTCTAGTGCTAGACACCCCGTTCCTGGAAGCTGGAGTCAGTCCCAAGTTACCCTGCCACACATCAGAGCTCCGAATCATCAACAGCAAGAAAGGCCTGGTGAGGAAGCCCCAGCCCGTCCGCCTCAGTGGAGTGGATTCTGTCTTTGGCAGGGTCATCACGGCTCAGCCACCCAAGTGGACGGGGACCTTCAGGGTCTCAGACAAGTCAGCCTTCTGCAAAATCATCAGCAGGGAGCATCAGTGGCCCACTGGCCTCAAGGAGCCTCAGATCCAGATGACAGTGACAATGTGCAAACAGATGCTGCGTTCTATCCTCTTGCTGTATGCAACCTACAAGAAGTGCACCTTTGCTTTGCAACACTCCAAGTAAAGGGCCCCATCGGTCTGCAGTTGCTTACACCATGCCCTCTGGCGTGTACCTGAAGCTTACAAAAACCTGTCCTGGAAGATGAAATGGTGATATCGCCCCAGAGACTTTGATCTTCTGCCAAGCAGTGACAACTAAGGAGCCCCTTTTCTCCCCTGCTCTCCAAAAACAAGGCCAGTGATACAGAGCAAGGGAGGACATTTCTACTGGAAAGTCAAACCACCATTTAAAAAGAGAGTCAAGCTAGCACTGATATGTACATGTGACAAAGAACAATTAAACAAACCATATAAACCATATAAACCAGCCTAGTGTGACCTCACTTCAAACACCAAGGACAATGAGTTGGGGAACAGGGAATGTCAAGGAAAGGGATGTGTAAGGGGCTGGGGGTTTAGCTCAGCGGAAGAGCGCCTGCCTGGCGAGCACAAGGCCCCGAGTTTGCTCCTCAGCTCTAGGAAAAAAAAAAAAAAAGAAAAAGAGGGATGTATGGATTTCTGTCTGCCAGATGATAAAGGGTTCAAAAGTCTTTATGAAGCCAGGCTCAGGTGGTTCATGCCAGATGATGGTGGCTCACTCTAATCGTACGTACTCAAGAGGCTGAGATCCTTTGAGGACAGGGAAGGAAAAGTCCATGAGACTCTTCTCTCAAACTACAAAAAAACTGGAAAGTGGAGCTGTGGCTCAAGTGGTAGAGCACTAGCCATGAGCAATAAAGCTCAGGGACAGTGCTCAGGCCCTGAGTTCAAACCCCAGATAGCTTATAACTAGAATATAGATGTATCTCTAAATAATGTGAAAAAAAATTATATGTATACAGTCAGAAGTTTGATGATGAATTTTCTTCACCTTCTGAAAATAATACTAATGATAATGACAATAATCTGGGCATTAACAAATCTAATTCACTTAGAGAAGTCACAAAGTTGTTCTCACCAGAAATGCAAATGGTCCAGATAGTGGAATCTGACTGTTGCTGGGAGAGCTATGTTAGTGCCAGTCCATTTGTTTTTCTGAACAACTTTTAAAGTCAGTTCTACCCAATCCTTGAATATGGACAAAAGCCTAGAAATAGAAATGAGGTAGCTAAGGCAAAAGTTAGAAAAACATTTATTTGTAAAGCAGGTATAAACCTAAATTCTACAATAAATCAGTTTCAATACTAACCCCCAAAGCCCAGAACCCTAACTACAAATAGTACTTCCACTGTTTATCCAAACCAACAGCGACTGTGCACTGCAGTCCTGGGCAGGAACTTGGCTGGAGTTAGACACACCATGAAACCCACAAGTTGGTGAAGTAAAACATCCTCTTGAAGGGTAAAACAAGACGCTTCCAATTCCAAAGGCACAAAGCAGGTTTCAAGGAGCCCAGAATCTTCCAGGGCCTAGTCAGAGGAGTCTCCACTCTCGTCACCCTGCTCCTCTTCGTCACTTGCTTCAGGTTCATCATCCTAAAGGAAAAGGACAATCGAGAATTTTAGGCTACTTCTCTGGGTGACCTCACGAAGCTCCAATACACCTCTCACAGATATGAAACTACTCTGTTTTCATCGTTAAAACCAATGATAGCTGGGCAGTGGCTCACGCCTGCAATCCTAGCTACTCCGGAGGCTGACATCTGAGCATTGCAGTTTAAAGCCAGCCCAGTCTATGAGACTCATCTCCAATAAATTACCAAAAAAGCCGGAAGTAGAGCTGTGGCTCAAGTGGTAGAGCACTAGCCTTGAGTAAACAAAGCAGCTCAGGGACAGCACCAAGGCTCTGAGTTCAAGTCCTATGACTGGCAAACAAAACAAAAGAAAACAAAAAATTATTTATTTGTTGTTAAATGAATTTAATTTCAGGTTTTTTGAAGAGGCACTGAATTTGAACTAGGCCTCAGACTTGCGAGGCACATATTCCTCCACCTGACCCACAACCCTAGCCTGCAACAGTGTCTTGATTAAGTTACTCATTTTGGCCTTGAACTTATATTCTCCTGCTACAACCTCTTGAGTGCTGAGATTACAGGAGTATACAACCAGGCTCCGCTACCTCATTTTTTCTTGAATGGTAAGACCACAGAAGGACTGTAGCACTGATTATGTGCTATACTGCAAAATGAACCAAATTTGCCTTAATTTTACTTCTCAGGTTTTGTGTATGTAGGTATCTGTGTGGCTGAGGTCCACACCTAGGGACACATGCCAGACAAATGCTTTACCACTGAGCTACAGCCTTAGTCCTTATTTTGGTTTTCTTATAATGCCAGGGTTGAACCCAGGGACATTTACGCTATGAAAGTGTTTTTATCATCAAAATAAATCCCTAGCACAGACATGGTATTTTTTTCCTTTCTTTTTTGGCAGGAAAGGGTTTTGAGCTTAGAGCCTTGTGAGGTGCTCTCTGGCTCTCTTAGCAGAGGTTCTTCTATCTGAACTCAGTATCCAGACCTCATCTGAATTATGGAAAAAATATATAAATACACACTTCTATTTACTTGTTTTCTCTTTATTTCTCCCTTGCTCCCTCCCTCCCTCTTTCCTTCTCCCTCTCTTTTGTAGTCCTGAGCTACATTCCACCTGTTTTTTGTTTTTTGCCAGTCCTGGGGCTTGAACGCAGGGTCTGGGCACTGTCCTTGAGCTGCTTTTTGCTCAAGGCTAGCACTCTACCACTTGAACCACAGCACCACTTCCGGCCTTTTCTGCTTATGTGGTGCTAAGGAATCAAATCCAGGGCCTCATGCATGTGAGGCAAGCACTGTACCTACCACTTAGCCACCTTCCCAGCCCTTTGTTTTTTTTAATGTGGTTGTGGAGCTTGAACTCTAGGCCTGGGTTTTGTCCCTGAGCTCTTATGCTCAAGACTAGCACTGTATCATTTTGAGCCATAGCTCTGACTTTCTTGCCCAGGCTGGTTTTGAGCTGTGATCCTCACATCTTAGCCTCTTGAGTAGCTAGGATTACAGGCGTGAGCCACCAGCATCTAGGCTTCCACCTGTCTGGAAGAGAATTTTCAACTCTGTAATATATGTTACAGCTTGAGTTATTCCGAGTGATCACAAGACTGTATAATGTATATTTATATACGGATGTCACAATCGATTGTATGATAGGCCCTAAACACTTGTAGTTGATATGGACAGGTGGAGATGGACATGGAAGTACTTGAGTTACACCTGGCACCCTCCACCAGTTCAAAGTAGCTGGCACAATCAAAGCCAGATGCCTTTTCAGACAAACCTCCATGCTCTGGGAGATGTGGATTGTCCTGCCATCTTCACATTCTGCTGTTAAGATCCTCTGGGAATTCTGGGACAAAATCTCTTCACCCTAAATGTGAAAGGGTTGTAAAGATCACATATGCAGACTTGGTAGAGGAAAGTGGAGGAGAAGGGAAGCTGGGGTATTGGGTTTACAGGAAGTACAAGGAAGATATTCTAGGCATTCAAAATGTGGGAATGGTTTGTCTTGTCAAGGCAAGTTCATGTTCAACCCCAGCCTGTGATGCTCATATAATATGCAGTTCTGCAAAAAATCCATTTGAGTCTGTGTATTCTAATATTGCACTAGATTTTACAAGGCCACATTATTCTGATAAATTTCAGTTAATACTTTATCTGGACCTAAAATTTTCCTAATACCGTAAGTCACACAGGAGCCAATACAGCCAATAACAAATGGCCATGCAGAAGCTAAAGAACAGTATTAATGAAATTGCTTAAGAACATCAATTCTGGATCAGGATCGTTTAGACTCAAAACACTGGCCCCACTCATTACTAAATGGCCTATGTAAGTTAACTTCTAAGTTTCAAATTTTTTCAAGCAAACAATAAGATTCTACATTATAAGGTTGATGTAAAGAAAGGAAATACTCTTTGCAGACTACTCTTTCCACATATAAACTGATAAAACTCTGCTGATGGCTCATGCCTACAATCCTAGCCACTCAGATCTAAGTCCTAGCTTAAGACCTGAAATTCTTGGTTCAAAGCAAATACAAGAGACTCTTATCTCCAATTAATGAGCAAAAATCTAGAAGTAGTGGTGTGGCTCAAGTGGCAGAGCACAAGCCTTTTTTTTTTTTTTGGTCCAGTAGTGGGGCCTAAACTCAGGGCCTGGGCGCTGTCCCTCAGCTCTTCAGCTCAAGGCTAGCGCTCTACCACTTGAGCCACAGCGCCACTTCCGGCTTTTTTCTTTTTGCTTATGCGATGCTGAGGAATCGAACCCAGGGCCTCAGCCATGCAAGGCAAGCGCTCTACCACTGAGCCACCTTCCCAGCCCCTAGAGCACAAGCCTTGAGTAAGAAAAGCCAAGTGAAGAATGCAGGACAAGTACAAGCCCTTGTATTGGCACACACACTAAAATTATAAAATTCAGCTACTACTGGGCATGGTGGCTCACACCTGTAATCCTACTAGCTACTCAGGAGGCTGTGTCTGTAGGACCACAGTTTGAATCCAGTCCAGTCAGGAAAGACTGAAACTCTTAACCTCCAATTAACCAGCAAAAAGCTGGACTAGAGCATGGCTCAACTGACAGAGCACAAATCATGAGCAAGAAACCTTGAGAGCATGAGACTCTGAGTTCAAGCCCCAGAACGGGGATCTGTGAGATGAGGGGGAGCCTGGAGCCTTGTGGCTCAGGTGGTAAGGTGCCAAGGAATCAAGCCCAGAAAGATCAAGGCTGAGTTTATAAAACAAACTCCCTCAGATATTATACACATGAATGAGAAGGGTGTGGGCCGGAAGTAAAAACGTCAGAGCTACGAACTAGTTAATATAAGTGATACAAGATGTCACACAGCTGAGAAACTAGCAATGTTCAGTGGTTAAAATAGTAATTTGGGGGATTGGGAATGTAGCTTAGTGGTAGTGCTTACCTAGCACGCATAAAACCCTGGGTTCCATTCCACAGTACCACATAAACAGAAAAAGCCAGAAGTGGCGCTGTGGTTCAAGTGGTAGAGTGCTAGCCTTGAGAAAAAGAAGCTCAGGACAGGGCCCCGGCCTGAGTTCAAGCCCCAGGACTGGCAAAAAAAAAAAAAAGAGTAATTTCGGGATATTGGTTTAGGGGAAGCATGCTAAATAACCAAACAAACCTTTGTCCATATAAAGAAATGTCATTATGAATCTGCTCTGAAGTAGGGCTTGACAGTGACCCTCTGGCAGTAACAAAAGGTGGTTGATCTGGCTCCCCAGGACCTGAGCACTTGCTTATGTCTGTGCACCTACTCACCTTCCTTACTGGGGTGGAAGGTGTGGCCTGTGGGCACAGCCCACGTACACAGTGCCTTTAATTCATGAACCAGACCACCGCACACTTAAGGGGTTTCATTGCCACATTTCTTTTGTTGTTGGTGGTCGTGAGCTTCAACTCGGCCTGAGCACTATCCTTGTGCTTTTTTTCCGTTTAAGATTAGCGCTCTACCTCTTTGAGCCACAGCTCCACTTCTGGTTTTCTAGTGGTTAATTGGAGATAAAGAGTCTCATGGACCTTCCTGCCCAGGCTGGCTTTGAACTGAGATCCTCAGATCTCAGCTTCCTCAGTAGCTAAGATTACAGGTCTGAGCCACAGGCACCAAGCTGTGACATTTCAATATATCCTGATTAAACTCATTCCCTCTACTACTATCCCTTCCTCCCTTCTTCTCCTAAAATTACCTGAACAGGTTTCACTATTCTGTTTTCATATGTGCAAATAAACTACTTCACAACATTCAGGCTCAGTCACCCTATCCATCTGCCCTGCCACACCCTCCCTGCAGGGCCTGTTAAAAGGAGTCTTATGGTGAGAACAGGGTTTAAAAAGTGGAGAGACAGCTGTGAGTCAAAGGCTTACCTGCAAGTCCCGATTTTTGAGATTTCCCAGCCAGAAAGCCTCTCTACAATTATTAAGAACAAGCATGGCTTTGACTCTGCAAACTAATAGCTCCAGTGTTTTTTTGAGCAAAGGCACATGTTTGGTGAGTCTTGTGTCCTGGTGAATCTGAATGGACATAAATACCCTCGTTTAGGTTTATGAGAACACACATTTTCTAAAAGAAACATCTGAATTCCTCACACCTTAAGAGTATATACCTTCCTCTTGGCCCAGAGACAGGTTCCACCAAACAATAGTAGTTTGGAATAGTACTCCAAAAAAAATTCAGCCTAGGGACTGGGAAGGTGGCTCAGTGGTAGAGTGCTTGCCTTGCATGCATGAGGCCCTGGGTTCGATTCCTCAGCACCACATAAGCAAAAAGAAAAAAGCCGGAGTGGTGCTGTGTCTCAAGTGCTAGCCTTGAGCTGAAGAGCTGAGGGACAGCACCCAGGCCCAGAGTTCAGGCCCCACGACCGGACCCCCCCCCAAAAAAAAAAAAAAAATTCAGCCTAACTGGGTACCAGTGGCTCTCACCTATAATCTAACTACTTGAAAGGATTGTGGTTTGAAGCTAGGTTGGGTAGAAACATTCACTAGACTCCACCTTCAAAATAACAAAAAGCAGAAACAAACAAGCAAAAGCAAAAAAGAAGGGATGAAGGCATGGCCTAAGTGGGAGACGACTAACCTAGCAAGAACAAGGCTGAGTTCAGCCCTCACCCCAAAATCCGTAACCCTTCAGTCTCAAAAACGTAACACTAACTCTAAGTTCCTCTTTATAACTTCTTATTGACTTATTATCAATGAATTTACCTATCAAGAATGAATATTTGGGCTGGGAAGGTGGCTCAGTGGTAGAGTGCTTGCCTTGCAAGCCTGAGGCCTGGGTTCGATTCCTCAGCACCACATAAGCAAAAAGAAAAAAGCCGGAAGTGGCACTGTGGCTCAAGTGGTAGAGTACTAGCCTTGAGCTGAAGAGCTGAGGGACAGCGCCTAGGCCCAGAGTTCAGGCCCCACAACCAGACCCCCCCCCCAAAAAAAAAGAATGAATATTCTTGAGACAGTAGAGTAATATTAAACAACAGAAAGTAGTTGTGTTTAGCTTGGAAAGTCCTTAACATTCTATGTCTCAATTACTAAACTTAGAAGCAAGGGGAAAGCTGAGACTGGGAGGTAGAATAATGTGAACAGGCTCAGGAAATTCTAAGGTTTGACAGTAAGGGCAGAACTCTTAGGGTTCTGTGTGCCTTCGGACAGAGGTGACAGTGGTTCACACAATTGTAGAAGTACTTCAAGCACCAAGCCCTTTTGTTACAGATCTAGTTCTTGAGAACTATGAGGGTGCAGCTGAAAAGCGCTAAGGCAGCTGCATTAAAACACCTCTTGCCTCCAGCAGCCAGTACTTAATGGAAGGTTCATCCACCCGGAGTACTTTACAGCAGACACACACAGCAGCATCCTAGAGTCTTCAGTCAAGAAGTGCTTTAGAACCGGTGCGGGTGGCTCATGCCTGTAATCTTACCTACTCAGGAGGCTGAAATCTGAAGATAAGGGTTTGAAGCCAGCTGATACAGGAGAGTCCATGAAACTTTTATCACCCATCAAAAAAGCCAGAAATGAAGCTGTGGTTCAGATGGTAGACCACTACTAGCCTTGAGCACAAAAGCTCAAAGACAGCACCCGCGCCTTGAGTTCAAGCCTTAGGACTGGCACATGTACACGCAACAAGAAAGGTTAAAAAGGAAGTAGTTAGAGCCTGTGGGCCTCCCAAGAGCAACTGCAGATTATGCTAGCAGTGGTGTGAGCTGCTCCCTTCTTACCTTAGAATGTCCACAAAGGTGATGAAGCAGCCTTGTGTCCAACTGGAAGGTTTCTAGTAAGCTCAGAACATCATCCTACAAACATAATCCATAAATGTTCTACAGAAATGTTCTATTTTGATTCTAGATGCTAAGACATCCTTGCAACCAAGGGCTCCTAAAAAGGTAAGCGCAGGCTTCAGCCTATGTCAACAGCCATCTTAACTTTGCCTAATAGGAGAGTGGTGGCCAGCTCCTACCTCTTAAGTCCCCTGTTCTGAACCTTATGTCAACTTGAAGGTCATAACATTTTTCTTTGGGGCAGGATCAATACTCAGGATGGCCTCAAACTCATAATCCCCTTCTACCTCAGCCTTAGGTTTGCAGTTTTAAAGAGTTATCATGCCTCTGTTTTCCTATCTGCAAATTAGGATAAACATCACCTTTTTTTTTTCCTTTCAGGATTAAGTGAAACAAAATAAGATTGTGGGTATACTACAAATCCCAATTTGCTAAATGTCAGTAGAATTCATGTTTCTATTCTTACTTTATTACTGTAACTCTGGATGTCACTTGGTGTAAAAAATATGAAGACTATTCATTGTAACAAGAGTTTTATAACATTTTTTTTGGGGGGGGTCAGTCGTGGGGCTTGAACTCTGGGCCTGAGTGCTGTCCATCAGCAATTCAGCTCAAGGCTAGCGCTCTGCCACTTGAGCTACAGCGCCAATTCCAGTTTTCTGGTGGTTTATTGGAGATAAGAGTTTCATGGACTTTCCTGCCTGGGCTGGCTTTGAACCGCGATCCTCGGATCTCAGCCTTCTGAGTAGCTAGGATTACAGGCGTGAGCCACCAGCGCCCGACTAAGACAAACTTTCTTTTATTAGTTTATATGTTATACAGATCCTTCTGTTTTATCTTATTGTTAAATCACCATGCATTTCACCATATTCCAATCAATTTCACCCCTCTATCACACTTCCTGCACCCTTCCCTCTGAACTCTATTTTTAAATTTCTCATAGATGACCTAGACAGCACATGAGGTCTTGGGAGTACAGCAGCACAAGGGACTGATGATTTCTCTCTCCTCTCTCTCCCTTTCAGTCAGTCTTTCTATCTATCTATCGGTCTGTCTGTCATCTATTATCTATCAGAACCCCTACCTTCAGATCAGGGGTGGAGGAAAGGTGAGACTGAAGAGAGTGGTCTGAGGAGGCCAGTCAGTCTACTTTGGAATGCTCACTCCCATGTAGGCAGCTCTGGCTCGAGGCAAAATTGCATTAGATAACTGTGGCTCAGAATATGAGCAATAGGTTGTTCCTACCCTCAGTCCAACCCTGGAGTCACATAGATTTATTGTCTGTGCTTCAGAGCATGCTTTTGCTCCCTGTGTGCAGCTCTTACCCGGTGTTTTCTAAAACTGAAGTCTAGAAGAGGCATACATTGCTTCAGAAATGCTTCTACAAAGAGACGTCCATACTGGAAAAAAGAGACACACTGGTTTATCTCTGGCTATAGACATTCATACACAAAAAAGATGTAGCTGACTAGGCATCAGTAACTCACGCCTGTAATCCTAGCTACTCAGGAGGCCGAGAACTGAGGATCAAGGTTCAAAGCCAGCCCAGGCAGGAAAGTCCCTGAGACTCTTATCTCCAATTAACCACCAGAAAGCCAGAAGTGGTTCTGTGGCTCAAGTAGTAGAGTGCTTGCCTTGAGCTGAAGAGCTCAGGGACAGCGCCCAGGCCCAGAGTTCAAGCTCCACAACCAAGAGGAGAAAAAACTAACAACAACAACAACAAACCCTGCCTTTTGTAGTCATTAACTGTAGTAGGTACTGTTTTCTCTAAAGTACCACCCCTTAGCATGGATCATAGTGGTAAGTGTGCAAGGTCTTAAGCAATTCATCTCAGCTGAGGCATTCTCCATAATGAATCACAGAAAGAAAAATACTGAACACCACCCAAGGAATTTCTTACCTTTAAACATACATGTAGAACAGGACGACTATCAAATACCTAGAGAAGCAAAAGACAAGAAACCAAATTTGAGTCTGGCCATCAAGCACCTCAGCATCTTCCTACCATGCAAACTATAACTTTGGGTATTGCAGAAAATTCTAAAATGAAGAAGACATGTCAATAGTGTGCCTCCAAGAATCTCCAGGTCAATTTTCAGAAAGAAAGAAAGAAGCGAGAATAACATTCTAAATTAAAGGGCTAGTCTGATCAGAAGCCTAGAGTGTAAGAAAGCTTAGCAGAAAGGATATGAGTGCACTCAGGACTGGAAATGACAATGAACTTAGATCGGAAGACTCAGAGCAAAGAGAAAGGGGGATAACTCATGGTAAGTGTGATGGCAAAGGGACAAAGAAGAGAAGGAACAACTGGGTGCTGGTGGCTCATGCCTGTAATGCTAACTATTCAGGAGGCTGAGATCTGAGGATCACAGTTCAAAGCCAGCCCAGGCAGGAAAGTCTGTGAGACTCGCATCTCCAATTAGCCACTAGAAAACTGAAAGTACATTGTGGCTCAAAGTGGTAGAGTGCTAGTTTTGAGCTAAAGAGCTCAGAGACAGTGTGAATGCTGAGAGTTCAAGCCCCATGACCAACAAAAATATTAAAAAGAGAAGGAATGAGATAGTGGCTATGGAGAAAAATGATACTCAGAATGGGCAGGGCTACAAGGGAAAAAGACCACATGGTCCCAAAGGCTTGTGAGAAGAAAAGCACATTTTGGAGCTAGGACCTTAGTTTCTGCAGTTAGCTTATGAGTCAGAGCAGACAATCCCCATATACTCACCTTTATCAGGTTGATGAGGATAGTGAAGTCTCGAACAGCCATGTTCCAGTAGAGGAGCTTCTCTTCATGAATCTGGGGACAGCCAAAGAAAGAAGCAAATACTTCTACTTTATTCTCACTAACACAGTTTCCTATAATCCTTCCAAAGAGATGTGGCATCTAGTACACTCACAAAATGGTTCTGTATACAGTGTGAAAAAATTAACATACAACAAGGAGGCTTATTTGTTCATTTTGTTAGCTGTATGGGTATTTGAATTCAGGACCTACAGCTTGCTCAGTTAACATTCTACCACTTGAGTCACAACATCCAGTTGTGAGTCCAACCCATCTTTTTGCTGGGAGTGGAGTCTTACAGACCTTTGTGTCTAACTAGACTTTGAACTGCAATTCTAAGATCTCAACCTCTTGTAGCTAGGACTACAGGTGTGAGTCACCGGCATCTGTCTAGGAGTCTTTTCAATAATACATACAAGTAGTTAAGAGCCTCTGTGCAGCATACCTACTTGCCACGAGATCTCTGTCACATAGTGTGTGTGTGTGTGTGTGTGTGTGTGTGTGTGTGTGTGTGCGTGCGCGCGTGCCAGCCCTAGGGCTTGAATTCTGGTCCTGGACACTATCCCTGAGTGCTAGAATTACAAGTGTGAGCCAGTCCCCGGCCTCTATGAAATCTTGATTCTGTGTTAAGTCCTGTACTCAGCAGGCTACTTCAGATCTGGTTAGCAGGCTGCAAAGACATGTAGCACTCAAATGGGCTGGCTTACTTCATGTCAGGTGGCAAGTGGAGAACTGGGCAGGAGGAAGGAAAAACACAATCCAACTTTCACCTTCCAGTAGATAAAAAGGAAATCAAACCAAGTGCTCTTTGAAAAAACTCCTAGATTTTTGTAACTCAAAGGAAATCATTCAAGACAAACCCTTATCCCAAGAAATGAAAGCATCAACAACTTCAAAGTAATCCACAAGTATTTCTTGTTGGGAAAACATCTGACCCACCTGCTGGGCATCTGTTGCTGTGCCAGCCTGAAGACTTTTCACTGTCTTCTCCAGCTTAGCCATCATCACTCGGAAGAAGATGACAAAGGTGTCTCTAAAAGAGGGGGACAAAGACAGATGCTGGTGACTCATGCTTGTATTTCTAGCTACTCAGAAGGTTGAGACCTGAGGATCATGGTTTGAAGTCAGCCTGGGCAGCAAAGTCTATGAGACTCTTATCTCCAATTAACTACTAAAAAGCAAGAAGTGGGCTAGGCACCAGTGGTTCATGCCTGAAATCCTAGCTACTCAGGAGGCTGAGATCTGAGGACTGCGGTTCAAAGCCAGCTCAGGCAGGAAAGTCTGTGATCCTCTTATGTCCAATAAACAAATCACCAGAAAACTGGAAGAGGTAATGTGGGCTCCAGTGGTAGAGAACTGGCCTTGAGCTGAAGAGCTGAGGGTCAATGCCCAGGCCCAGAGTTCAAGCCCTACAACAGGAAAAAAAAAACAACAAAAAACAAAAGCAGGAAGTGGGGCTATGACTCAAATGATAGAGTGCTAGTCTTGAGCTTTAAAAAAACGCTCAGGGAAAGTATTCAGGCCCTGAGTTCAAGCCCCAGGACTTGCAAAAAAAAATAAAGTGGACAAATAAGCATGCATATCCACATGACGATGCACTGCCTAGAAAGAACTTCCTAGGAAGAATCCAAGGGACTGAAATAAATGCTTTCCCCTCTGAATGTCCTTCACTGGGGTGTGCTGGCAAAGGGAACAGAAAGGATTCAGAAAGGAGCCCAAGAAGATGATGTCTGAAAAAAATGAGTTAACTTTATGAAAGGAGGTGACGGTCTGATGGAATAGAAAGAGTAGAAGATGTAAGTTTGCATCCTGGTTCCATATTTATTATTGCCTACATACACTTGAAAATTCTCTTTGTGTCCTTTATTTTCCTTAACAATAAATTCAGGGTAATGATACTGATCTCACAAAATTACTAAAAGATCAAATGAGAAAATATTTGTTAGAAAAGATTTTTGAAGGTGCTGTTTAAACTGGAAAGACTAAACTGGGTGTGGTGGCACATAACTGCAATTTAAGCATTTGGGTGCTAAGGATCAAGATTCCAGGCCACCTTGGGTTAGGCGGCTAGAGTCTATCTTAAAAAATAATCCCCACAAAACTGGGAAGACTTTTTGAGATTAAGAAAACTATGACTGTTAACAGCCATAACAGATCAAAATATGCATGATTAGCTATATAATGGCTTTGTCCTTTGTTTTTTTTATTTGTGGTACTGAGGATTGAACTCAGGCCTACCCTTGTGTGCTACCACACTGAGCCACATAATCTAGCCCCAGGTGTGAAGGATGGATGTGCAGGTAGAAGGTCAGTGCCTTCCCTTGGATTCTCAGTGAGCATCTGTATCAGAACTAGATGAAGAAGGGGCTGGGAAGGTGGCTCAGTGGGAGCGTGCTTGCCTTGCATGCATGAGGCCCTGGGTTCGATTCCTCAGCACCACCACATGAGGAGAAAAGGCCGGAAGTGGCACTGTGGCTCAAGTGGTAAAGCGCTAGCCTTGAGCTGAAGAGCTGAGGGACAGCACCCAGGCCCAGAGTTCAGGCCCCACAACCGGACCCCCCCAAAAAAAAAATAAATTAAAAAAAACCTCTGAAGGAGAATGTAGAGGAATATTTCTTGGGCTGGGAAGGTGGCTCAGTGGTAGAACACTTGCCTTGCATGCATGAGGCCCTGGGTTCGATTCCCCAGCACCACCTAAGCAAGAAGGAAAAAAGCCCGAAGTGGTACTGTGGCTCAAGTGGTAGAGTGCCAGCCTTGAGCTGAAGAGCTGAGGGACAGCGCCCAGGCCCAGAGTTCAGGCCCATGACCGGACCCCCAAAACAAACAAACAAACAAACAAACAAAACAAAACAAAACAAAGAACTAGATGAAGAGAAGGATGGCTATCAGGCCACTACATACATGTGATTATATGCTAGGAAGGAGCAGGTGAGCACTCACTTACCGGGTCAGTGAAGGGAATGTGGAAGAAGATGCACCTTTCGGCGAGTTGATCAGTTCTGGAACTCCAATACCAGCAATCTCTTCTATGGCCTTCAGGACACTGTCTGTGTGCTCTAGATAAATGCTACACAGGGAATCATTTAAAGGAGAATGAACATGTTACAGAATTCCTAATCCAATTTTTCTTTTTTGAGACGTTGCCAGTTACCAAGCTTTGAGCACTTCTGGTATTTACTTTTATGTAGCTTTTTTTTTTTCCAGGGCTGAGGACCAAACCCAGGGACTTGCGCGCGCCGCTTTCCGCTGGGCTAAACCCCTAGCCCCTGGTATTTACTTTTAATAATGAAGGTTTTAAATACTTATCAGGGGTTAAGTAAACAAAGCAAGTCTCAATTAGAAATACAATTAGACAACTTGGAAGTTGTGAACATGTCTTAGTTACCACTTATTTGACTACTGAACAGTAAGAAAGTAGCAGGGGGCAGAAAGCACAACTGGAGGATCTGCAGATCTGCACATTCCTATGTGAATTTATTTTAAACTGAAACCTACTGCACTACTTTCAAGTTTGACCTAACAAAGGTCATTAGTCACTCATGGACCACATGAGGGACTGCTGCAGGAGCAAAATGAAAACAAGACCATGTGATGCTCACTGGAATAAAGCAAACATCTCACCAAAGCACATCATGGAGCTGGTCATTAAAGCCAGAGCTCTTCTCTTCCTCCCCATGTGGCCAAACCCGACACAGGAACTGTTTGGCCATGGAAGCTGTTGAAAAACAAGACAAAGGCATCTCACTCACATATCAATAGGGGTACTGTAAATAATGTGAAATGACCAGATAACCGAACTATTGCCTTTCAGGGAAGATTTTTTTTTTAGGCAAAAGGATTGTTACTTTAAATTTACTAAGAAGTTCTTAGTCTAACAAGCAGGGTTTTTTTTTTCTGTTTTGTTTTGTTTGGTTTTTTTTTTTTGTCGGTCGTGGGGCTTGAATCTGGGCTTGGGCACTGTCCTGTGCTCTTCAGCTCAAGGTGAGCGCTCTACTGCTTGGGCCACAGCGCCACTTCTGGTTTTCTAGTGGTTTATTGGAGATAAGAATATTATGGATTTACTGCCCGGGCTGGCTTTGAACTGCAATCCTCAGATCTCAGCCTCCTGTGAGGCTAGGATGACAGGCATGAGCCACCATCGCCTGGCTTAATAAGCAGTTTTTAAAAAGTGGACACAACTTTGTTGCCTTGTATGTCTCTCCCCCCTGGTACAACCCCTGCTTTCACTATATATGATGTTGGTATATGTGGAGGGGAAGGGCAAAAATAAATTGTTAAAACAGGGATACAGGAGGACCCATTGCAACAATGAGATATACAAGTCGTTATGTTGAAAAACGAACTTTACAATTTTGGTGGTGGGGGGGAAGGGGAGGCGGGGATGGGAAGGGGAAACAAAGCAGGAAGCTACAATGCTTGATAAGAAATGTGCTCATTATCTTATCCATGTAATTGTAACCCCTCTGTACAGTATTTTCACAATAAAAATATATTAGAAAAAAAAAGTGGACACAAGCCAGGTGCCTGTGGCTCATGCCTGTAATCCTAGCTACTCAGGAGTCTGAGATCTGAGGATCACGGTTCAAAGCCAGCCCAGGCAGGACAGTCTGTGAGACTCTTATCTCCAATAAACCACTAGAAAACAGGAGGTGGCGCTGTGTCTCAAGTGACAGAGCGGTTGCCTTGAGCTGAAGAGCACAGGGAGAGTGCCCAGGCCCAGAGTTCAAGCCCCCCGACCAACCAAAAAAAAAGTGGAGTGCTCCTTCTTCCAGAAATAAACCCATCAGTCTAAGATGCAATGTGTCCTATTCCCTTTAGAAACAACCTGGACAAGTAAACAGACACATAGAAAGGATGATGGTGGCGACTTATGAAAACCTAACAAGGAAATCTGCTGGGGAATAATGTATTTTAGGGGAAGACAGGCAGGGAGTGTGATGGGAGGGGTGAAGTTAACTGGAATACAGTGTAAAGGTGGAGATGTTAACAATAAAATCCCTCCTGTATAACTAATAAGTCAGTTAAAATAAGTAAAAATAAAACAAGTCAGTTGACCTAACTAAAGTCACCCTAAGCAATGTCATAGCTTCTTCTAGGAAAAAAAAAAGCACAAAATTACAGAAATCCCCGGGTTTATAATCATGCAATATTAATCCTATTCCTGACTAAAAAAAGAAAAAGAAAAAAGAATGAGGAAAAAAGAGAGGAAGATCGCGGCCCATCACCAATTTTTAATTTCTTCTGAGCAGGAGCTGTAGATTTCTCCAAAAGGACCATCAAAAGTCTGAGGAGATAAAGACCACACTTGAAATTGGGAATGCTGTGATGGAAATTTTGCAAGTAGTTGAAGCTCTGGCTGTAAAGAGACAAGAAACAAAACACAATAGCATTACATGTACTTAAGACATGGTGAAAACCACAGGAGTACCCTATAAAGGTGTGCCAGCCTAATCAGAATCCTCATTTTCAAGAGATTAAGTATCTTCGGGCACCTTTGTAGAAAACTATATGGAGGAAGCCAGGACAAAAAGATGCCCTAGAATGTTAGACCTGAATAGTCATGTGCACTAAGAAGCCCAAGACCATGCTGATATGTGCAAGGTATGTGCAGAAACAATGAAAATAATGTTTAAAAGCTGAGTTCAGGGAGGCACCTGTGGCTCCCACTAACCTTGCTCGATAGACTGATTGAGGTTTGGGTCCAGGTTAGGGAGAAAGTTCTCAAGACTATCTCCAAAATAAACAGCACAAAACAGTGTGAGGCATGGCATAAGTGGTAGAACACTACCTAGCAAGCATGAGGCCCTGAGTTCAAACCCCAGTAACTCAGTAGGAACAATGTGGAAGGAAATTATCAAACAGGGAAAGTCTACTTGTTCTTTTTTTTTTTTTTGTTGGGCCTGAACTCTGGGCCTGGGCACTGTCCCTCAGCTCTTCAGCTCAAGACTAGCACTCTACCACTTGAGCCACAGTGCCACTTCAGGCTTTTTTTCTGCTTATGTGGTGCTGAGGAATTGAACCCAAGACCTCATGCATGCAAGACAAGCACTCTACCACTGAGCCACCTTCAGTCTACCTGTTCTTGAACAGAGGGACTCTAACTTTCTAGGCAGGTATTTATCACTTAAGCTACACACTCAGCTCTTTAGCTTTTAGCTATTTTTCAAGTAGCATCTCCTACCTATGGTCTCTAGCATAGCTTGAATCACAAGCATGCCCACCAGGCCTAGCTTATGGATGAAGGTGTGGTATCTAGCTAACCATTTGCCCCAGCAGACCTCTAACCTTGATCCTTCCAATCTCCACCTCCTCAGTATGATGAGCTGGGCTTCAACTCAGGACCTGAGTGCAGTCCCTGAAGGTTTGTTTTTTTTGTTTTTGTTTGTTTGTTTTTGCCTAAGGCTAGCACTCTACCACTTGAGCCACAGAGCCACTTCCAGCTTTTTAGTGGTTAACTGGAGATAAGAATCTCACAGACTTTCCTACCTGCAAGCTGCTTTTGAACCATAATCTTCAAATCTCAACCTTCCTGGATGAGAGTCCTGGTGCAATGTTACCTATTTTTCTTCCCTTTTTTTTTCTTTTAAAGGAATGTATCATATATGGTCAGCTTTCAATCCAAGGAAATGATGAACAATAAGGAATTACAATTAGTCCAAATTTGCCATTTAAATAAAACAAGGGGGCTGGGAATATAGCTCATGGTAGAGCACTTGCTTAGTATGCAAAAGGCCTTAGGATCCTTCCTCAGCACTGAAGGAAAAAACAAAACTTGTTCTATAACATCTGACACACAACTACAGAACAATTCAGTGATAAACTTTTGTCTAGCATGTGCAAGGACTTGGAGTAAACCCCCCAGCAATGCAAAATAAATCAGAACACTAGTCATTCTTTCCCTAGAGATGACCCATTTCAGTCCACTCAAAGTGTATATTGCCCTAGAAAACAGTGCCATCACTTTAATAAAACAAAACAGAAGCCAACTCTGATTCAAAGGAAGTCCAAGAAATCAAAGTTCCAACTGGGTGCCAATGGCTCACGCCCATATCCTAGCTACTGAAAAAGCTAATATCTGAGGACTGAGGTTTGAAGCCAGCACAGGAAGGAAAGTCCATGAGACTCTTAACTCCAATTAACTATCAAAAAGCAGAAGTGGAGCCAGACACTGGTGGCTCACACATACAATCCTAGCTACTCAGGAGGCTGAGATCAGAGGATTGTGGTTTAAAGCCAGCCTGGGCAGGAAAGTCTGTGAGACTCTTACCTCTAATTAATCACAGAAAAAGCCAAGTGGTAGAACACTAGCTTTGAGCAAAAGAAGCTCAGGGACTGTCTAGGCCTAGAGTTCAAGCCCCAGTACCAAAAGCAGAAATGGAGCTCAGGTTCAAGTGGTAAAGTGCTTACTGTAGTAAGATGGAATCCCAAAGTTGTTCTGATTTGCATTTCCTTATTGTCAGGGATGTTGAGTCCTCAATGTGTTTCTTGGCCTTCTTACTTTTGCAGTAGTTTTATTTTGAGATTAGTCTTGCTATGTTGTCAAGAACAGTCTTAACTCTGTAATTCTCCTGCCTTAGCCATTCAAGTAGCTGAGATTGTAGATGCACACAACCACTACTGACTAAAGCAGTCTATTTAAAGTAAAGAAAGGAAGAAAGAAGCATCAGTGGCTCACATCTATAATCCTAGTTACTCAGGAGGTTGAGACCTGGAGGATGTAGGTTCAAAGCTAAGGCAGCAAAATAATCAGCTAATCCAGCAAAATGCTACTGGAGGTGTGGCTCAAGTGCCAGCTGTGAGCAAAACAGCCAAGCAAGATCAAGGCCCAGATTTATCTCCATCTTTTTTTCCTAGCCATCAGTCTTTCTCATGGGCAAGTGGAAGAATACTGGCAATCTCTAATACTTAGCTATTATCTACATACCCAGCCCTGTTGGAAGATAGAATAGACCCTTGGATAATTAATAGGTAACTAAGGGCTGGAATGTGGCTTAGTGGTAGAGTGCTTGCCTTGCATGCATGAAACCCTGGGTTTAATACCTCAGTAGCACATAAACAGAAAAAGCCAGAAGTGGCACTATGGTTCATGTGGTAGAGTGCTAGCAAGCTCAGGGAAAGCCAGGAGCTGATGGCTCACACCTGTCATCCTAGCTACTCAGGAGGCTGAGATCTGAGGAATGCGGTTCAAAGCCAGCCTGGGCAGGAAAGGCTGTGAAACTCTTATCTCCAATAAACCACCAGAAAACCAGAAGTGGCACTATAGCTCAAGTAGTAGAGCACTAGCCTTGAGCTGAAGAGCTGAGGGACAGCACTCAGGCCCAGAGTTCAAGCCCTATGACCGACACAAACAAACAAACAAACAAGAAGTTCAGGGACAGAGGCCAAGCCCTGAGTTCAAGCCCCAGGACTGGCAAAAAAAAAAAAAAAAAGTTGATTAAGAGCTAGGTATAGTAGCATACACCTGCAATCTCAGCACGTGGGGGGATGAGGCAGAAAGACTGCAAGTTTGAGGACAGCCTATTCAGTTTGAATCCCTACTTTAACCAAAAATGAAACTTAAGTAGGAGGATAATGTTTTTTATCATCATTACCTAAAAAGGAATAAAACTTATAGGCTGATGTATGCATGAATTTATTCAAGGTTTTTTTTTTAAGGCTTCAAAATTTATCAGAATTCATAAGTGAAACAGTTCACACCGTAAGAAAAACCTGAAAATATAAACTTCCTTCACATTTCTTGGAAACATACTCTAGGCCACAGTGTCACCTACCTGATCAGCTCATCCAACGGATGATCCCGTTCTATCTGCTTCAGCCGGCTAGCAAGGACCTCAAGGCCTGAGTATAGCAAATTACGATTTCCAGTGTGAAAAAATCCACTCCTAAAAGAGAGTCAAGATAAGGTGGTTAAGAGGTCTTCTTGGCTTTGAGATTATTTGGACAGCATTGGAGGCCTCCAGCCTGTACCAGCAGCAAGTTAACAGGTTTGCAGAGAACTGTTAAGTTTCAAGTATCAAATTCAATCATAACTCTAAGTCCAAATGTTCCCAAATAGTCTTTCCTTAAAAATCTAACAGCACTCAGTGTGTTATTTTCTCATTCCCTACATCTCAAGGATGTCAGTCTTCTGCAAAATTTAAGTCAACATACAAAATTGCTACATCAAAATTCTCTATTGGGGGGGCTGGGAAGGTGGCTCAGTGGTAGAGTTGCCTTGCATGCATGAGGCCCTGGGTTCGATTCCTAAGCGCCACATAAGCAGAAAAAGCCAGAAGTGGGGCTGAGACTCAAGTGGTAGAGCACTAGCCTTGAGCTGAAGAGCTGAGGGACAGCACCCAGGCCCAGAGTTCAGGCCCCACAACTGACCAAAAAAGAAAAAAAAAAATTCTCTATGGGTATGTGCTAAAAATAGAAAGTATCCCTTTCTCTACATTAACAAGTCAAGTCTTGTAAGTTCTTCTCAAGCCCAGACCAGCACTTTAGACAAGGACTTTTTCCTTGTCACATGAGTAGTTCATGGCAGTATTTTCTAAATAGGTGTGTGTGTTCCTTTCTAATTCATCTAATACGTCTACCAAAAAGGTTTTTTCTTTCTTTTATTTTTGGTGCTGAACTCAGGGTCTGGGTGCTGTCCCTTTAGCTTTTTCACTCAAGATTGACACTCTACTGTATTGAAAATGAACTATACACCTTGCAGACAGGGCCAGGAGGGAAAAATCGTATGAAAGGAAGGAAGGGGGTAACAATGTCCCAAAAGAAATGTACTCATTATCTGATTTATGAAACGGTAACCCCCGCCTCCGTTTATCACCTTTGTAATAGCAATTTTAAAAATAAATTTTAAAAAAGATTGGCACTATACCACTTACGCCACTTCTCCACTCCCAGCTTTTTGCTGGTTAATTGGAGGTAAGAGTCTCAGGACTTTCCCACCCAGCCAGGCTTCAAATTGTAACCCTCAGATTTCAGCCTTCTGAGTAGCCAGAATTATAGGCATGAGCCACCTGTGCCCCACCAAAAAGATTTTCTTAAAACACAGATTTTATTGTATTATGGCTGGATGGAGAAAACTCTAAAATTGCTTTTCTACACATTCACATTCTTCTGCCCAACCTTCAAGGCCCAGGAAAATTGAACTTCTAGATCATTTCGTCATAAAAACTTTCCAAACCACCAATGGCACCCACCCTTTTCAACAAATCTATTGGGTTGTGTGTGTGTGTGTGTGTGTGCGCGCGCGCGCACATACGCGTGCACACATGCGTCAATCATAGGGCTTAAATTCAGTACTTAACATTCTCACTTATGGGCTGGGAAGGTGGCTCAGTGGTAGAGCACTTGCCTTGCATGCATGAGGCCCTGGGTTCCATTCCTCAGCACCACATAAGTAAAAAAGAAAAAAAAACAGAAGTGGCACTGTGGCTCTAGTGGTAGAGTGCTAGTCTTGAGCTGAAGAGCTGAGGGACAGCACCCAGGCCCAGAGTTCAGGCCCCACGACCGAACCAAAAAAAAACAACAAAAAAAATTCTCACTTAACTCTTACGCTCAACTGGTGCTCTACCATTGGAGCCACAGCTCTACTTTTTACAGTCCTACTACTGCAGGTGAGTGTATCAGTTGTTTCACCTTCTTGCTGACACTTTTAGTTAGCCATGTTAGTGGGTGTGCTACCCTATCTCGTGCATTTCTTTAATAACTATTAATAATAAACATCATTCTATGTGTTTGTTTAATTGTCATCTTTTGTTATCTCCTAGATGAAGTATCTGTTTTCAATGTTGGGTGTCAGTGGCTCACACTTACAATCCTAGATACTCACGAGGCTGAGATCTGAGGATTATAGTGCAATGCCATTCTGAGCAGAAGAGTCTACAAGACTATCTCCAATTAACCAGCACAAAGCTGAAAATGGAGGCATGGCTCAAGTGGCAGAGTGTTAACCTTGAACAAAATATCTGAGCAAGAGTTGTGAGGCCCTGAGCTTAAGCTTCAGTGCCTGTTCATATACATGGACACACATACACACAAACTATCTCTTCCAATCACTCATTCCTTTTAAGTACAAAGGACTCAAAAATGACTAGTTAGAGCTTACAATCTAGTAGGAAAGACAAATAAGTAATCATAGCAAAATGTGGTTTTAATCATGAGAGACTTAACAGAGTAGTGGAAGGGTACTAGGAGTTAAGAAGAGAGAACAGTTTAACTAGTCTATGGGTTAGAGAAAATGCCTGTGAAGAAATGAAATATAAATTCAAATCTCAAGAAATGAAGTGAATCTGAAAAGATCAAGAAGTGTGGAAATTTTGGTGGAAGTATGAGTGTGAATCCTTTCGGCTGAAAGTGAGCTTAGTGACCAAATGAATTCAGTATGGTCCCAGGCAGAGGGAAAGACAATAGGGGAAAGTCAGACAGTAGGGGCCTAAAAAGCTAGACAAGAGTATGAACTTAAGAAAAACCTAGTAGTAATCAGAGGGACAAAAAATGAGACTTAGTCCAGGACAGAGATGTTGGCAAGGTAGAAGCAGTGGAGAGACAGAGACAGGAACAGATGACTAACTGAATGTCACCTAGAAGACAGAATCAGAAGAATTCTGGGATCCCAAGTGGGAAAGGGAAACAGTAGACAGCAGAGAGAAAGTGTCCAGAGCATAGCTCCTGGTTTTTGACTCAGAAAACTGGGGATGCCATTTACTGAGCCATGCAGAGCTGGGGAAAGAGATGATACATTCATTTTGGATGAGGTGTTGATGACACATGTAAGTGGGCACTCAGCAGTCAGCTGGATATAAATACCTATAGCTCAGAAGATAAAATTAAGCATACACTTAAGCTTGGGAAAGCTTGCCCAGCAAACCTGTGTAAAGGGACGGATGTGAGAGGACCTATCTCTGAAGACTAGAAGGATTTAAAAGACACACCTCCTTATTCTTTTTTTTTTTTTTTTTTTTTTTTTCTGAATACAAACATTTTTATTACACAGTGAAGCAGATTATAATCATTTGTCCAAATAACAATTTCAAGATTCCATTTGCTGTTTGATTTTCAAATGGTACTTTTTAAATTTGACTCGAACATGAGTTAATTCCTGAATGTCTGAATTGTAGTTAGAACTGATTAAGATAAATTAACTTTACAAATTAACTTTATTTTTTTTTTTTTTTGGCATTGTTCTCTTTTTTTTTTTTTTTTTTTTTTTTTAATTTTTTTTATTGTAGAGATACTATACAGAGGGTTACAGTTACATGAGTGAGGTAATGAGTACACTTCCACTTCCTCTTGAACATTGTTACCCCCTCCATTGTTTTCCCCCTACCATCCCCTCCCTCCCTCCCTTCCCCAAGGTTCTTTTTTTTTTTTTTTTTTTTTTGATCGTGATTAAGTGATTACTTAATTTCCGGAAATTCACAGTATTGTGGAATAATGATGCTCATTTAAAGTCACAAGTTCATTCTAACTTTCCTGGAGCAAATTGTCTATCACAGTCTGTAATATATAACGGTGCTCATATGTTATATACCATATATGTGATCAGCAGCATGGGGATATTTAGTAGTGGTTCAACCAGATGAGTGGGAGTTCTTTGTTTCTTAAGTCCTGTTAGTTTTGTCATATCACCTAACATTTTGGATTCATCATCCACTTATCAGGGAGACCATGTACTGTTTGTCTCTTCGTTCTTGGCTTACCTCGCTCAACATGATTCCTTCTAGCTCCATCCATTTCCCTGCAAATGCCATTATTTTGTCATTTCTAATGGCTGCATAATATTCCATTGTGTATAGATACCACAATTTTTGGATCCATTCATCTGTGGTGGGGCATCTAGGTTGTTTCCATATCCTAGCTATTGCGAACAGTGCTGCAATAAACATGGAGGTGCACGTGTCCTTGTATATTGGTTCCTGTTGTTCAGGGTAGATGCCTAGAAGTGGTATGACTGGGTCGTAAGGGAGGTCAATCTTTAGCTTTCTAAGGACCCTCCAGACTGCTTTCCAAAGTGGTTGTATGAGTGTACATTCCCACCAGCAGTGTAATAGCGTTCCTCGTTCTCCACATCCCCTCCAGCATTTGTCGTTGGCTGATTTGTGGATGTGGGACATTCTGACTGGGGTAAGGTGGTATCTCAGGGTTGTCTTTATTTGCATTTCCTTCACCACCAGGGATGATGAACATTTCCTCATGTGTTTCTTTGCCATTTTTATTTCTTCATTTGAGAAGTCCCTCTTTAGTTCCCTTGCCCATTTAGTAATTGGTGTGTTGGGTTTGGGAGGGATTAGTTTCTTGAGTTCCCTGTATATACAGGATGTTAACCCCTTGTCTGATATATTGCTGGTAAATATTTTTTCCCAATTAGTTGGTTGTCTTTCTAGCTTGGCTGCGATAGCTTTATCTGTGCAGAAGCTTTTTATTTTAAGGTAGTCCCATTTGTCGAGTCTCTCTCCAATTTGTTGTGACCCTGGGACTCTGTTCAGGAAGTTCCTTCCTGTGCCTATTAGTTCAAGTGTCTCTCCTACTCTGTCCTGCAGTAGTTTCAGAGATTCAGGTTTAATGTTAAGGTCTTTAATCCATTTTGAGTTGATGTTGGTGCATGGTGATAGGCTGGGGTCCACTTTTAGTTTTCTGCATGTGGCTGCCCAGTTTTCCCAGCACCAGCGGTTGAAGAGGCTGTGTTTCTTCCATTGTATGTCTTTGGCTCCTTTGTCGAATATCAGCTGGCTGTAGGCCTGTGGATTTATTTCTGGATCTTCTATTCTGTTCCATTGGTCTTCGGGTCTGTTTTTGTGCCAGTACCATGCTGTCTTTGTTATTATAGCTCTGTAGTAGAGTTTGAAGTTCGGCATGGATAGCCCTCCCATATTGTCTTTATCCCCTAGAATTGTTTTGGCTATTCTAGGTCTTTTGTTGTTCCATATGAATTTTTGGACTGTTTTCTGTATTTCAGTGATGTACGTCATTGGGATTTTAATAGGAATTGCGTTGAATTTGTATATTAGTTTTGGAAGTATTACCATCTTTACTATATTAAGTCGGCCTATCCAGGAGCATGGGAGGTCTTTCCATTTCCTAGTGTCTTCTGCAATTTCTTTCTTTAACTTTTTATAGTTCTCATTAAATAGTTCTTTTACATCTTTGGTTAGGTTAATTCCTAAATATTTTATTTTTCGGGAGGTTATTGTGAATGGGGTTGCTCCCTTTATTTCCCTCTCTTCCTGTACATTATCAGTGTATAGGAAGGCAACTGATTTTTGTGGGTTTATTTTGTATCCTGCTATTTTGCCAAAGTGATTTATGATTTCTAAGAGTTTGGGGATGGAGTTTTTGGGATCGTGGAGGTATAGTATCATGTCGTCTGCAAAAAGGGATAGTTTAACTTCTTCTTTTCCTATGAGGATCCCTTTAATATCTTTTTCTTGCCTTATTGCCCTGGCTAAGGGTTCTAGGACTATATTGAAGAGGAGTGGAGACAGTGGGCATCCTTGCCTTGTTCCTGATTTTAGGAGAATTGGTTGTAGCTTTTCCCCATTAAGTATAATATTGGCTATTGGTCTGTCATAAATGGCTTTTATTGTTTTTAGAAATGTTCCTTCTATTCCTATTTTCTCCAGAGCTTTTAGCATGAATGAATGTTGAATTTTGTCAAAGGCCTTTTCTGCATCTGTAGCGATAATCATGTGATTCTTGACCTTGGCTCTGTTGATATGTTGGATTACATTTATTGACTTACGTATGTTAAACCATCCCTGTGTCTCTGGGATGAAGCCTACCTGGTCATAGTGAATTATTTTTTTTATGTGTTTCTGGATTCTGTTAGCTAGAATCTTGTTAAGGATCTTTGCATCTGTGTTCATCAAGGAGATTGGCCTGTAATTCTCCTTTTTGGTTGGGTCTTTGCCTGGTTTGGGGATGAGTGTGATATTGGCTTCGTAGAATGAGTTTGGGATAGCTCCTTCCTTCTCTGTTTCTCTGAAGAGCTTGAGGAGTATGGGTATTAGTTCTTGTTTAAAGGTCTTATAGAATTCTGCTGTGAATCCATCTGGTCCTGGGCTTTTTTTTGTTGGAAGACTTTTGATAGCTTCCTGTATCTCATTATAGGATATTGGCTTATTTAATTGGTTAACTTCTTCTTTGCTCAGTTTGGGCAACTTGTATTTCTCTAAAAATGCATCCATTTCTGCCCGATTTTCTTCCTTTAGAGAGTATAGCTTTTGAAAGTAGTCTGTTAGAATTGTTTGGATATCTTGGGTACGTGTGGTGATGTTTCCCGTGGCATCCCTAATCCTATTAATATGGGTTTCCTCTCTTCTTTTTTTAATTAATCTAGCCAATGGGCCATCAATTTTGTTTATTTTTTCAAAGAACCAGCTTTTTGTTTGGTTTATTTTGGTTATGGTTTTCTGATTTTCTAATTGGTTAATCTCTGCTTTTAATTTGGTTATCTGGCTTCTTCTAGTAGCTTTAGGTTCCATTTTTTCCTGTTTTTCTAGCTGTTTTAATTGCAACATGAGGTTATTTACTTGGTCTGTCTCCATTCTCTTGATGTGGGCACTGAGGGCAATAAATTTGCCCCTCAGGACTGCTTTTGCTGTGTCCCACAAGTTTCTTTGTGAGGTGTTTTCATTTTCATTGAGTTGTAGGAAGTGCTTTATTTCTTCTCTGATCTCTTCTGTTATCCAGGCATTGTTAAGGAGTGTGCTGTTCAATTTCCATGTATTGGAGAAATTTCTGCGGTATGCTTTGTTATTGAGAGCTAGCTTGATTCCACTGTGGTCAGATAGGATACAGGGGATTATGTCGATCCCTTTGTATTTGCTTAAGTTCCTTGCATGAACTATGATATGGTCTATTTTGGAGAAAGTTCCGTGAGCTGCTGAGAAGAATGTGTACTGTGTTGTTTTAGGGTGAAATACTCGGTAGATGTCAGTTAATTCCGCTTGCAGTATGGCCTCTCTTAATTCGGTAGCTTCTTTGCCAATCCTCTGGTTGGTAGACCTGTCCTTTGGTGAGAGTGGTGTGTTAAAGTCTCCTAGTATTATCGTATTGGGATCTATTTTATTCTGTAAGTTTGAGAGCATTTGTTTGACATATCTGGGTGCACCAATATTTGGGGCATATAAGTTGATGATGGTTATATCCTCCTCTTGGATTGTTCCCTTTATTAATATGTAGTGTCCGTCCTTGTCTTTCTGTACTGATTTTAATGAAAAGTTTATTTTGTCAGATATCAGGATAGCTACACCTGCTTTCTTACTGGGGGCGTTTGATTGGTAGATCCTTTTCCACCCCTTCACTCTGAGTTTGTTTGTATGTTTGGCTGAGAGGTGGGTCTCCTGAAGGCAACAGATGGATGGGTCTTGTTTTCTTATCCAGTCCTCAGTTCGTTTTCTTTTAATTGGCGAATTCAGCCCATTTATATTAAGAGAAAGTATAGAGAGATGCATTGTTGTCCCTGCCATTCCGTTTTCCTAAGTTTTTCTTTTTTCCTTTCCTCCTGTGCTTGCTCAGTTAGACTTTGAGTAATGCCTGTTTGGGGCAGGCCCCAGTTCCTGGCTGCTTTCTTCAGGTTGTGTCCCCCCTCTTAGAATTCTTTGTAATGCTGGCTTAATGTTTATGTATTCATTTAGTTTTTCTTTGCTATTAAAAGTTTTCAGTTCTCCATCAAATGTGAATGCTAGCTTTGCCGGGTAGATCAGTCTGGGTTGGCAGTTATTGGCTCTCAGGGCTCGTATGGTGCTTTCCCAGGCTTTTCTTGCATTCATTGTTTGTGTGGAGAGATCTGCAGTAATTCTTATTTTTTTCCCATTGTAGTATAGCTCCTTCTTCATTTTTGCTGCATGCAGGATTGTTTCCTTATTATTCAGATCTATCATTTTTACTATAATGTGTCTAGAAGTGTTTCTCCTGGGGTCTTGCTTGTTGGGTGTTCGATAAGCTTTTGTGATGTAGTTAAGATGGTCGTTTTTGAGGTGGGGAAAATTTTCATTGATTATCTTGTTAAATAGGTGTTGCATTCCCTTGCTCTGGAATTCCTCACCTTCGTCCACTCCAATTATGCGAAGGTTAAATTTTTTAGCATTATCTGCTTGCTCTTGAATATCCCTTTGGTTTAATTTGAGTAATTTTTCCATATCTGTCACTTTTTGGTCCAGTTGGTGTATTCTGTCTTCTGTATCTGACACTCGACCTTCCATTTCATTCACTCTGTTGACAGTGGCTTCTATTGTGGTTTGCATGGAGGAAATGGATCCCTTTATGGATTCAATGTTGGTTCTCAGAGTACTGATCTCACCTCTCAATGAGGTATGCATTACCTCTAATTTGGCGTTTATCTCACTTCTTATTGAGGTTTGTGCAGCTTCTATTTTTGCATGCATCTCTTGTTTGATACCCTGTATCTCTTTGGATAGTTCATCCTTGTGCTCTTTCAATTTCTGATAAATTTCTCGCTTTATTTCTTGAGTCATTGCCTCCAGCAACCCTTGGAAGTAGCCTTTGTCTTCCATTCCTGCTTTGCTCCCACTGGGGCTCTCCCCTGTGTGGCTGCTGGCTTTTGAGGTGAGCTTGCTGTCCTGGGTGGTAGTAAACCTTGTGATTTTTCTCTGTGATTTTCGCATGGAGGTTCAGGAGACTGCTCTTCAATTTTGTTTTGGTGTGTCTGTCTTTGCTTGGTTGCTGATTCTGTATTGGTAGAGAGAGTCTGTGCCTGATCTGGGTTCTGTTGGGAGCCTATTTCCAGCTGCTATTCTGACTTACTTAGGATTCTCAGCTCTCTGCTGTAGATTGCTGACAGTTCCCGCCTTTGGAAGGGTTGAGCAGCCTAGACTGCTTGTGTTTGCTCCTACGGGTGCTCTTGTGAAGAACAGATGCTCTGGATGCACTCTCCCAAATGCTGGAGTCTGCTATGGGCTCCTGATGTGTTTTTGTTTATTTGTTTTGGGCTGGTTGTGGGCTTGAACTCTAGGTTTGGGTGCTGTCCCTCAGCTTTTCAGCTCAAGGCTGGCACCCTACCGTTTGAGCCACAGCACCACTTCTGACCCTTTTTGCTTTTGTGATGCTGAGGAATCAGATCCAGGGCCTCATACATCCAAGACTATCACTCTATTGCTGAGCCGCCTTAACAGTCTGAGCTCCTGCTTACTATCAGGTGCTGGCAGCCTGTGTTGCCCAATTCCCAGTCTAGGGTATATGGGTGGAGTTTTGGTGGGGTTTGGGCTTCTCTTGTCCTGGGCCTCCAGGTCTTTTGTTGTCACAGGCGTGCTTCCCGGGGGAGTGTTGTTTCCTGGTTTTCTCCCCTCTGTTGAGGCGTATGCTCAGCTTTTTACTTCAATTGGGAGGAGTTGGTTGTGTTGTTCAGGTGCCGGATCCCCGGGCTTGGTTCCGGCCCCAGCCTGGAGCGCGCTTGTTAGGCCTGTGCTGATGTGTATACCCCCTAGGTTATACAGCCTGGGGGACACAGTTCAAATTTCTTCTACTGTTGGTAGTCTTGACCCAGGGGCGCTGTTCCTGGCTTGGGCATTTAAGCTCCCTTCCAGGGGTGCTCTTGCTCTAGCCTGGCCAGCTGAGTGTGCTCCACGGGCTGGTGGAGCTCTCAAACAGTTCCCAGTTTTAGTGGGTCCTGTGGTCCGGGTGCTGGGGTAGGGAGTCTAGGTCAGGGTCTGGGGATTCCCTCCAGCTCTGGTCTCCCTTGAGGGATACACTTCCCCTGTGGGGTACTCACCCTGGAGCTGGTTGTTTCTGTGTGGTGTAGGTCGTCAGTTGTTGTTGCAATCCGGGCTGGGTTGGGCGGTGGTGGCTCTGTGTGATTCTTTTCTGTCTCTGCCTCTGTCGAAGCTGTTGGGTCAAGAGTGTCCACGCTCAGGCAGCTTCTTCTCGGTACCTCTGGGGCCCAAGTGACCCCGCCGGGTTGTTGCGATCGTGATCGGGCGGGCGGGTGGTCTGCAGACAGGACCCTTTGTCGCGCCGAGCCGCTTTGGCGGGATGGAACCTCTCTGCTCGGGTGGAGAGTGCTGGATCGTTGCGATCGCGATCCGCGGGCCGGGTGGTCTGCCGCAGGTCCTTTTGTCACTCTGCTGATGCCGAGCGGCTTTGGAGGGATGGAGCCTCTCTGCTCGGGTGGAGAGTGAGGGGTGGGGGTGGGATCCTCGTGGAGACTCCCGGCTGGTAGGTTTCTCTGTTCCTGGCGATCTGCTGTTCTACAAACCAGTACCTGATGTTCTGAAAGTGGCCCCCTGTGTCTCTGCTGTTTCTCTGGGGCTCCCACAGCCCCCGCCGGGCCGGCTGGCCGGCGGCTTGGTGCGCTGCCGCGCGGCCAGTAAAGGTTGGGGGAGGGGTCTTCGCTTTTCTCTGTTTTGAAATTCTTTTCCTCTTTCTTTTTTGTTATTCTCCGCCTCTGGTTTTTCTCTGAGTGTTCGTCTTTTTGTTGTTGTCGGTCTCTTGGGGAGATTAAGCGTTGGAACTCGAACTCTCTTTTTGGTTGGAGAGAGCTGTGGCGTTTCCCTACTGCCCCGTCGCCATCTTGGTCCCCCCCTCACACCTCCTTATTCTACTTTCTCCGAGATGTGCCTTCCAACTCTCTATCTCCCTACAGTCTATCTATCCTTTAAGGACCTCATCAAGCCTCAGTGCTTATGCAGTGTTCTGAGAAGTGCTAGCTGACAATGTGTTTAACTCTTTACAACATAATTTGAGATTTAATTACAACTTATTTAGAAACAATTCCTTAACTAAAAGCCTCAGCTAGTTGGCAGTGGCATATACCTATAATCCTAGCTATTCGGGAGGCTGAGATCTGAGGATAACAGTTCAAAGCCAGCCCAGGCAGGAAACTGTGAGACTCTATTTCCAATTAGCCACTAAAAAGCTAGAAATGGAAGTATAGCTCAAGTGGTAGATCACAAGCTTTAAATGCAAAAGTTGAACAAGAGGGCTGGGAAGGTAGCTCAGTGGTAGAGCGCTTGCTTTGCATGCATGAGGCCCTGGGTTTGATTCCTCAGCACCACATAAGCAAAAAGAAAAAAGCTGGAAGTGGCGCTGTGGCTCAAGTGGTAGAGTGCTAACCTTCAGCTAAAGAGCTGAAGGACAGCGCCCAGGCCCAGAGTTCAGGCCCCACGACTGGATCCCCCCCCCCCCCAAAAAAAAGAGTTGAACAAGAGTACTAGGCCCTCAGTACCAGCCCCAGAACCAGCAAAAAATAAAAATAAATAAATGCTTTTAGTCTAGTTATTTTTTTGAAATAGGTTCTCACTATGTTACCCAAACATATCAGCTGAAGCAATACATTCAGCTCAGCATCCCAAGTAACTGGTACTACAGATATATCTTACTACATATACTCCCCCGGCTATTACACAATTCAGTAAGACTAAGAAGGGGAGGGTGCAGTGGCTCATTTCTGTAATTCCAGCTACTTAGGAGGCAGAGATTGAGAAGAATGTGGTTCTAGGACAACCTAGGCCAAAGTCTCTGAAACCCCATCTCACTAATAAGAATCTGGATGCAGTGGCACAAATTTGTCATTCCAACTATGTGAAAAGCATAAATAGGAAGATTGTGATTCAGGCTAACCCAAGGAAAAAGCAAGACCATATCTAAAAATAACAAAAGCAAAATGGGCTGAGAACATGGCTCAAGTAGTAGAGTATATGCCTACCAAGCTTGATGCCCTGGTTTCGTTCTTGGTTGCTCATATTGTCAGAAGACTACCACATGAGTTAATAATAATGGCTCCATAAAAGAAAGGGGTGCAAGAGCAAATGAAGAATAAAGCATAGTTACATAAAGTTTCCATATTTTTTTTCTTTTCTCTACCTTAGTTACTCAGTATCAAGTAAAGTGCATACTTAACACTACTTACTTGTACACCTTCCATAAATACTTACCAAGCAAAAAGGCTGTGAAAAATCTGCAGCAGCTTCTGATAACAGGAAGACATTATGTGGGATTCCTGAGTTTTCCCTCCCTGCCTATCAGCAACATGAGTCTCAGCAACTGAGCACTAAAAAAGAAAGAAGATCTTAAGATAGGTTCTCTAGCAATTACAATTTTCCTTAATTTTTCTCATCAACAACTGAACTCTTATGTTGACTTAGTGATTTCTAAGTCTCTAAGACAGTAAGATAGTCTCTGACCTGGAAGTAGTTGTGAATGTTCTCCAAATGGTTACACATTGGGGCCAATAGCTGAACAACACAATGAACAACTTCCTGGGTAGATTTCTGATGGAGATGTGAGAATCCAACATTCCAGCTTCCTTTATTCTACAATAAAATCAGACTTATGGGGAAAGAAACTATTGGACAGATTCTCTGAAATCATTAAGGCTGACATCCGTAGCTAATGCCTATAGCTACTCAGAAGGCTGAGGTCTGAGGATCATGGTTCAATGCCAGTCTGTGCAAGAAAGTCTGTGAGACTTATCAATTAAAAAACTGTAAATATAGCTGTGACTCAAAGTGGTAGAGCACTAGCCTTGAACAGAAGAACTCAGAGACAGCACCCAGGTCCTGGGTTCAAGCCCCACAGCTGACCAAAAAAAAAAAAAATTAATTTAAGGAGTTTTGATCCTAGGTATGAGTGGAAGGAGACCTGAGCTACTTGCCTAGTATGTAATTTTTTTAGGGGGCGGGGTCAGTCCTGGAGTTTGAACTCAAGACCTAGGCACTGTCCCTGAGCTTTTTTGCTCAAGACTAACACTCTACTACTTTGAGCCACAACACCACTTCTGGTTTTCTAGTGGTTAATTGCAGATAAGAGTCTCAAGGACTTTCCTGCCCTTGATGGCTTTGAACTTCCATCCTCAGATCTCAGCCTTCTGAGTAGCTAGGATTACAGGCATGAGCCACCAGTGCTCAGCTTTCTAGTATGCTATTCTGACAAAAGAATTATCAAGAGAATAGTTTTTGTGGAGTAATAATAGTGTTTGATTAAGAAACTTAGGCCCAGCCAGGAACCAGTGGCTCATCCCTGTAATCCTACGTATTCAGGAAGCTGAGAGCTGAGGATCGTGATTCAAAGCCAGCCTGGGCATGAAAGTCTGTGACACTCTTATCTCCAATAAACCACCAGAAAACCAGAAGTGGCGCTGTGGCTTAAGTGGTAGAGTGCTCGCCTTGAGCTGAAGGGCTGATGGACATTGCCCAGGCTCAGAGTTCAAGCCCCACGACCGACCAAAAAAAAAAAAAAAAGAAAGAAACAGGCCCATCAGAACAAATGAGGTAAACAAAGTATAAAGTAGGTATTCCTCAGCTAGGCAGAAAACATAAATAGGAACACTGCAGTCCAGGCTGAACCAGGAGGTATATAGCGTGACAGGAATGCAGACCAAATAATACAAAGAAAGAACCAAGGAACCAGATGCATTAATGTTCAAATGTCACATTTTACCACTTGTCCCCTTCATGCTAGATGTACACACTTATGCCTATTCTATACATCTGAGGCTGTTACCCAGTGACCCAAACACAAAAGGGACAACTTACTCATTACTAACATTTGCTTGTTTCCACATCCACTAAGCTCAAGTCCTATTTCTCTGCCTCCACTCACCTTGAAGAAGGGAATTCTCTTGGCAGAAGAAGGTGTCAGCTTATTCTCTAACTTGTGGGAGAGATCTTCTAGCAAGAAAAGCAGCTCAGGAGGCCCAAGTTGCATAACCTCTGTAGCCTGTTTCATGAGGAAAGGGGGATTAATTCTAAGTGTATGCTACACACTGTAGTGCTGGCACATTTCACATTCACTCCACTCACCCATGGATGGTAGGTAAAGAACTTGACTTTCTTTTGTGGGGCTTGACTCAGAACCTCACCCTGGGTAGGCTTTCTTGCATATGGCTGGCAAACTGCCACTTGAGCCATGCCTCCAGTCCAGCATTGTGTTAGTTAACTAGATATAAAGTCTCACACTTCTGCATGGGGTGGCTTTGAACTGAGAATACTACAGGTATCAGTCTCCTGTGTAACCATGTTTACAGGCATGAGCCACCAGTGCTGAGCAAGAACCTGACTTCTAATGTGAAAGGGAAAAAAATAAAATCTCTCTACTACATATAAAGAATGACTGTTCTTTCAATTTATCAGAATTCAAAATAAGTTTGCCAGTAATCCCACATATTGGGAAGCAGAGGCAGGAGGACCACAAATTTGAGCCAGTCTAGACAAAAAGGTAATATAATCCTGTTCCAAAAGCAAAATATGCCTATAATCTTATAAGAATTCATGATATTTCAATTGTTTTTAGTCCGGAAAATATCTACTTTTCACTAAAATGTCTTTTTAAAAGTTATCTGCAGTTGGCTGGTAGAGTGATCCAAGTGGTAGAGCACTTGTTTAGCTTGTACCAGAACAGGCTGAAATCCCATTACCACCCAAAAAAAAAAAAAAAAGGATCTGCTGACTAGCCACAATGTCTCCAGCCTCTCATGCCTGTAATTCTAGCAATTTGGAGAGTCTGATGACCAGTTATCACAGGAGGAGGGGCTGAAGTCTGCCTGGAAATGTTAGCGAGATCACATCTAAGTGTTAGCTTGAGTTGAGTTTCCAGAGAGGATGTAGGTAAGAAGACTGAGGTTTGAGGCTAGCACTGGACAAATATGAATGACCCTCCTTAAAAATCTAAAAAAGAGGGGCTGGGAAGATGGCTCAGTGGTAGAGTGCTTGCCTTGTATACATGAGGCCCTGGGTTCAATTCCTCAGCACTACATAAGCAGAAAAAAAAAGCCTGAACTGGCACTTTGGCTCAAGTGGCAGAGCGCTAGCCTTGAGGTGAAGAGCTGAGAGATTGCAGCTTCCTGAGTAGTAGGATTACAGGCATGACCTACCAGCACCCAGCCCTCCCTCCCGTCATTCCTTTCCTAAAAAGAAGAATGGACCTAAGGAACTTTCTGAAATGTTAGGCTTTCAGATTACAGTCAGTCACTTACTTCAGTATGCATGTCAGTATCTAAGATGACCTTTGTCACAAGCCCACAGTGTAGAATAGAGAAGACTTCAATGTCCAGCTCTCGGAAAAAAGCATGGTAATTCTGTAATGACACTGACTTCTTTCCTTCCATCTCAATGGACTCCTGCCAGGAAAGTAACAGCAATCAAATCTATGTTAATCTAATATTGGGGGGGGGGGGGCGGGGGCTAGCCTAGGCTTGAACTCAAGGCCTAGGCAACTGTCCCTGAGCATTTTTGCTCAGCACTAGCACTCTACCACTTGAGCCACAGCTCCACTTCTAGCTTTTGGTAATTATTTGGAGAAAAGAATCTCACAGACTTAAGAGCGTGGGCTGGCTTTGAATGGTGATTCTCAGATCTCAGCCTCCTGAGTAGCAAGGATTATAGGCATGAGCCATCAGTACTCAGCTGTTAGTCTAATTTTTACAGACAGTCCAAATATGCATTCAATTCATGTAAAAAATTTCACTTTTATTACATGGAGATTTCCTTTTTTGTCAGTACTGGGATTTGAATTCAGGGCCTTGTGCCTGCTAGGCATGCATGCTACCACTTGAGCCTTGCTGCCATGTTTTCGTTCCGTCACCATACTTCTTTCACCAAAATCTAGAGCACAATTTAACATGGGAACGTAAATAAAAACTACCACTTGGGGTTCATTTTTATTTAGGGCTAAACAATTAGGCAAACCAAGGCATCAAGGTATGCTTAGAAATTTATGGACTTGCCAGGAGCTGGTGGCTCACGCCTGTAATCCTAGCTACTCAGGAGGCTGAAATCTGAGGATCACAGTTCAAAGCCAGCCTGGGCAAGAAAGTCCGTGACACTCTTATCTCCAATAAACCAGTAGAAAACCCGAAGTGGCACTGTGGCTCAAGTGGTAGAGCACTCCTGTTGAGCTGAAGAGTGCCGCAGGGACGGCGCCCTGAGTTCAAGCCTCATGACTGACAAAAGAAAAAAAAAATGGACTTAGTAGCTAGAAAGATCTGACTTCACATCTGAGTTGAAGCAATTACACATTTTGTGTCTCAGGAAGAATCTCACTTATCCTCTCAGGGAATTGTGTAGATATTAATGCAAATTCTGAGTTTTTAGGAAAATTAGACAAGATGTGTATCTATTGATATATCTATGTCAAGATATGTCTATCAATAGATATCTAGATAGATCATATCTATCTTCTCTAATAGGTATTTATCTATCTACATATATATGTAAACAAAACAAAACAAAACAAAACAGAATTAGAGGCAGTGTTTAGGAAGTTTCACAAACATGTGAAATAGATCTTGTGAATGATATCGTTTCAGGAATAGGCGACAACAACTAGCTGCAGTTCAAGTTATCTCAATTTATCCAGAAGACTCATCTCCAATGAATCAACAAAAAGCAAGAAGTAGAGGCGTGGCTCAAGTGGTAGAGAAAAAAAATGTAAAATCATGAGTCTCTGAAGTCAAGCTCAAGTACCAGCCCAAAAACACAATAAATAAACACTCTAGTGGTAGAGTATCTACTTAAGCTCTGAGTTCAAACTCTAGTACTGCTAAAATATAAAGGTAAAAAAGATAAAGTAAATAACCAATAAGGCTAAGAGTGTGGCTCAAGTGGCAATGTACTTGCCTAGCATACAATCTCTAATACCACACACAAAACAATTAAGTAAAATAAATGAAAATAAAAAAGGAGTAATTAGGGGCTGGGAAGGTGGCTCAGTGGAAGAGTGCTTGCCTTGCATGCCTGAGGCCCTGGGTTCGATTCCTCAGCACCACATAAGCAAAAAGAAAAAAGCCGGAAGTGGCGCTGTGGCTCAAGTCGTAGAGCGCTCACCTTGAGCTAAAGAGCTGAGGGACAGCGCCCAGGCCCAGAGTTCAGGCCCCACGACTGGACCCAAAAAAAAAAGGAGTAATTAGAAAAAACAATGATGTGGCTGAGATCAAGTCTGAGGCTCTCGTTCAAACTTTGCTGTTAGCAGATTCCACTTGTTTCTCTGCTCCCTAATCATTTGCTTCCTAAAATGCAAGAAATCGAGTAGACCTCACTGGCCTTCACACACCTTGACACACATCTTGACACATACCTTGACACACACACACACACACACACAGCCTTCACATACCTTGACACACACCTTGACACACACACTCTCTCTCTCTCTCTCTCTCTCTCTCTCTCTTCAATACCTTGTCTAGGTGGCTTCTACCAGACAGCTCAGGGTCACATTCTGTGTTATCCTCCTTGGAAAGTTTGTCAGGGGACAATACTTTGCTGCCATCTGCTTTTCGTTTTATTCCTCCTTGTATTGCATAAAAGGGAAAAATGACTCAAGTAGTTAATAATCCTGTTTTGATAAACACTGCAGCCCTCAGGAAATAAGTTCTTGAAAACTAAATTATAGTAAGCTGGTAAAGAAAAGATTCAAGCACACAAACTGATGCCTTGATACATAATCTGATTAATGACAGAGATAAAGGGAGAAGAACATACTCACCTATCTTTGTTTTTTTCCTGTTTTTTGCTGAAGCAGAACTGCTATGAGGTATTCCATTTAAAGTTTCCAAGTCAAAATGTGCAAGAGGAGGAACATAGTCTGGAGTGACTGAAATAGAGAGCAAGCAGGCTTGGTATTAACCAAACACACAGACCTAGGATGCAATCACCCAGCTGGCTGAAACTGTTCTCCAAAATTACCAACTGAAGCAGTGACTGTATGTGAAGATACACTCAAGTTATTGGACACTATAATGCATAGCAAAACAGCTAGAGAAATTAGAAGAATTTTATTGTAACCAATGCTGATGAATAAATAAATGACATAAAACAACCAAATAGAAAAAGGACTAAAAATAAACTTACTAACATTAGCCACAGTAGATTGTTTTATTATTATTTTAGATGAAGACTTAAGGGTCCACATTTTCTCCAGGAGATCAGCCAGCATCCACTCCTTTTCTTTCTCCCTCCTCCATTTAATTCATTCAATTTATTTTATGGTACTAGAGGACTGAACTCAAGGCCTCAAATAATTGAGCCATAGTACCATATTATCTCATTTTTGATGTAGAGTCTCCTGACTTCTGCTGGAGTCAGTTTTAAACTGTGATCCTGTTATTATATGTCTTCCTCCTGAATAACCAGGATTGTAGGTGAACCCTATCAGGTCCAGATTTCAAGCTAGTTTATATCATATACTAGTACTTGGGTTTGGATTCAGGGTCTCACACTCTCATTTGCTTTTCTTCACTCAAGGGTGGCATTCTACCACTTGAGCTGTACCTTTACCTTTGGATCTTTACTAGTTAATTGGAGACTAAAGTTTCTTGGATTTTCCTGACTGAGCTAACTTTGAATCCTAATCCTCAGATATCAGCCTCCTGAGTAGCTATGATTACAGGCATGAGCCACTGGGGCAATATCTCATTGAAGTTCTTTATGCTATTTCAATGCAACTAAAAAAAAATTTTTTTTTTTTTTTGGGTCCGGTCGTGGGGCCTGAACTCTGGGCCTGGGCGCTGTCCCTCAGCTCTTCAGCTCAAGGCTAGCGCTCTACCACTTGAGCCACAGCACCACTTCCGGCTTTTTTCTTTTTGCTTATGTGGTGCTGAGGAATCGAACCCAGGACCTCGAGCATGCAAGGCAAGCGCTCTACCACTGAGCCACCTTCCCAGCCCCGCAACTAAAATTTTTAATGTGTACATCCATTTTGTTCCTATTGTGAATATCAAGAGATTTTACTCCTAACAGAAAATAAGCAAAGGGTAATGGTTTGCATCTAATAATCCTAGCTACTCAGGAGGCTGAGATCTGAGGATTGTGGTTTGAAGCCAATCTGGGTATACAATTAACCATCAAAAAGCCAAAACTGAAGGTGGGGTTCAAATGGTAGAGTGCCACATATGATTGAAAAAACTGAGTAAGAGTGAGTGATCCTAAGTTCAGTACAGGCACAGACATAGGCACAGGTACACACACACATGCATATACATACATACTTACATATATACAAAATGCTGAAAAAAAATTTATTCAAGGGCTGGGAATGTGGCTTAGTGATAGAGTGCTTGCCTACCATGCATAAAGCCCTGGGTTCGATTCCTCAGTACCACATAACCAGAAAAAGCCGGAAATGGTGCTGTCGCTCAAGTGGTAGAGCATTAGCTTTGAGCAAAAAGCAGCTTAGGGACAGGGCCCAGGCCCTGAGTTCAAGCTCCAGGACTGATAAAAACATTTTTATTCAATTGTATGTATATGAAGAAATGTTACAATGAAAACCCCTTGTCCAATGATGTACATTAATAAAAATAATTGCTGAACAGGAACCAATATACAAGGACACGTGCACCTCCATGTTTATTGCAGCACTGTTCATAATAGCTAGGATATGGAAACAACCTAGATGCCCCACCACAGATGAATGGATCCAAAAATTGTGGTATCTATACACAATGGAATATTATGCAGCCATTAGAAATGACAAAATAATGGCATTTGCAGGGAAATGGATGGAGCTAGAAGGAATCATGTTGAGCGAGGTAAGCCAAGAACGAAGAGACAAACAGTACATGGTCTCCCTGATAAGTGGATGCTAAATCCAAAATGTTAGGTGATATGACAAAACTAACAGGACTTAAGAAACAAAGAACTCCCACTCATCTGGTTGAACCACTACCAAATATCCCCATGCTGCTGATCACATATATGGTATATAACATGTGAGCACCGTTATATATTACAGACTGTGATAGACAATTTGCTCCAGGAAAGTTAGAATGAACTTGTGACTTTAAATGAGCATCATTATTCCACAATACTGTGAATTTCCGGAAATTAAGTAATCACTTAATCACAATCAAAAAAAAAAAAAAAAAAAAAGAACCTGGGGAAGGGAGGGAGGGGATGGTAGGGGGAAAACAATGGAGGGGGTAACAATGTTCAAGAGGAAGTGTACTCATTACCTCACTCATGTAACTGTAACCCTCTGTATAGTATCTTTACAATAAAAAAATTAAAAAAATAATAATAATTGCTGAGACATTAGGGGACAGCAGATTCTTCATCTTGAAATGCTTTTAAATGTTCTGAACCAAGTTCCAGACCAATGTGGGAATAAGAAAGAAGCCTCGTATATACGAAAAAGCTTAAGTTATAATCCAGGAGTAAATCATGCTCTACTATCAGATCTCTTATTTCCTTCTAACCCTCAAAGAATTACCTGTATCTAAGATAATAATATAACTAGTTGAGGACTTTGGCATTTGGGACTCCTGGCTTTTGCTGTGACCTAAAATGAAACTTGAATTTCCTATTCCTGAAATATACCATGTCATTCAATCTCATTTATTGTTGAGACTCCAAGAAAGAAAAATAATGTAATTTAAGAGAAAGTTCAAATATTCTAATCCAACATTTCTATTCTCAGCAAGTTCTTTGTGAACTCAGATGACATAAATTGGGCCCTATCCAAAAAGAAACTATTAGCCAGGTGCTGGTGGCTCACACCTGTAATCCTGCTACTCAGGAGGCTAGAGGCTGAGATCTGAAGATTGCAGTTTGATGCCAGCCGGGCAAGAAAGACCGTGATACTCATCTCCAATTAACTACCAGAAAACAGGAAGTGGAGTGTGGCTCAAAATGTTAGAGCACTAGCCTTGAGTGAAAAAGCTCAGGGACAATGCCCAGTCCCTGAGTTCAGGCCCCAGGAGCAATTAAAAAAAAAAAAGTTACTGAGATGTAACAAGGGAGCATCCAGTAAAGGACCGAATCTGCTGCTGTCCAAAATAGTAAATATGTTCATGAATAAGTATGTGGCTGCCCACCTCCTAGGGACAGGACCTGTCTCAATTGCTGTTTCACCCAAAGCAGTACTTTTTCAGAGCCTTGTCCCCAAGACTTGCCCCCTGATAAGGAAGCAAGATGCAGAGTTAGAATACTGAAGTCATCAATCATTCTGTGGTAAACTGGAATTTTAAGTTCTTTTATTTTTACTTTTTCTCATGGCAGGAATAAAGATCTCTTCCTTACAATTAGGAATACAACAACTTACATCAAGTTTATGGAAGCAAAATTCACATACAATTTAATACATATATATTACTTACATGTATTTTAGCTTTTATTAAAATATTATAACTTTTCTTTTAATCAGAGGTGTAGGAGACTGCTATTACTGAACCAGAATTAAAAGCTGATTGGTGTTGGTGTGCATTGGTGGCTCATGCCTATAATCCTAGCTACTCAAGAGGCTGAAATCTGAGGATCGAAGTTGGAAGCCAGCCCAGGCAGAAAAGTCCCTATGAGATTTTTTTTTTTTTTGGGTCCAGTCGTGGGACCTGAACTCTGGGCCTGGGCACTGTCCTTCAGCTCTTCAGCTCAAGGCTAGAGCTCTACCACTTGAGCCACAGCGCCACCTCCAGCTTTTTTCTTTTTGCTTATGTGGTGCTGAGGAATCGAACCCAGGGCCTCAGGCATGCAAGGCAAGCGCTCTACCACTGAGCCACCTTCCCAGCCCCCCCCATGAGATTCTTATCTCCAATAAACTACTCAGAAAAGGCCAAAAGTGGCACTGTGGCTCAAGTGGTAGGGCACTAGCCTTGAGACAAAGAAGTTCAAGGATGGTGCCCAGGCCTTGAATTCAAGCCCCAGGAAACACAGACACAGGAATGGATGGACACACACACACACACACACACACACACACACACACACACACACACACAGCTAAATTCTTTATCTCTTAACATGAACATACTGGGGTTCTCAGGATAGGATCTCCTTACACACACACACACACACAGAGCTAAATTCTTTATCTCTTAACATGAACATACTGGGGTTCTCAGGATAGGACACACACACACACTCAGGATAGGACACACACACACACACACACACACACACACACACACACACACACACACACACACACACACACACACACACACACACACACACACACACACACACACACACACACACACACACACACACACACACACACACACACACACACACACACACACACAGCTAAATTCTTTATCTCTTAACATGGACAAACTGGGGTTCTCAGGATAGGATCTCCTTACCTGCCAAGTACTTTTCCAAGATTTCCTGCAGCCCTACAATGTCCTTTAACCGAGTGAGTAGCTTCCCCTTAATCTCAGGTGGTGTTTGTAGGCAGAAGGCATTCATAACCTACAAGTACAAATTATATGTTTATGCTTTGACATGTTCAGATTCTACCCTTACTACATGACCCATTGAGAGCTGAACAAGGTCACTCGGCAGCATACTTGTGAGTTTTATAGTTTAGATCTTAAAAGTCCTCTTAACACTCATAAGATAAAGCCTTGATCCCTAGCTACTGCAAGGTGGTGGGACCATAAAGAGGTGGGGCCTACCAGGTAGCACTGGCTCACACCTGGAATCCTAGTTACTCAGTAGGCTAAGCTCTGAGGATCTCTGTTCAAACTAGTCTGGGAGAGAAAGTCTATGAGACTATCACCTCCAATTAATCACAGAATAATATGGAAGTGGCACTGTGGCTCAAGTGGTAGAATGCTAGCCTTGAGCAAAAAATGGTACCCAGGGACAGCTCCCAGGTCCAGAGTTCAAGCCCCAAGACTGGCAAAAAAAAAAAAAAAAAAAAAAAGAGATGGGGCCTTAGGGGAGTCTTTAGGTCATTGGGTGGTATGCCCTTGAAGGGAATTATAGCATATCAGCCCTTTTTTCTTTCCCTTTTGCCTCCTAGCAAGCGACTTTGTTTTACCATTATCGGGTGGGAATGCCTTAGCTCTTACAGGCCCTATAAGGCTCAGGAAATCTAGTGCATGATAGGACATAGATACTTGCTTCTCATTAGCTGCCCAACATCTGTCAGCCAGTTTTGATAGTTTTGTATAGTCTCCAAACGACGTTTTAAATATCCAAAAGCCGTTGCCAGAGAAAAAAAAATTCCCCTACCCCAGGTTCTAAATGCTCAGTCTTAACACATGCCCACTGATCACAGGCTGGAAAACTCCAAAACTGTATGCTGAAATAAATCTTTCACTTTATAAGGTAATTGTCTTGGGTATTTTGCAATAGTGATAGCAAACTTTTACATTGCCAACTGACAATGTAGAAGTTCTCTCAGCAAGGTGACAGATAAAGGAAATCCCTGTACCAAAATAGAAAAAAAAAACTAACTTTTCTTTTGAGGCAGTGAAGGAAGAGGCAAGGGCTGTACTGGAGATTGAACTCAGGGCTGTGCACTTTCTAGGCAGGCAACCATACCACTTGCGCCGTACCCCTAGCCCTAGAAAATCACTTTTAATCCCTATTTACTTGCACTAGTCATGAACCAAGGTGGAACATCTGGAGGGCACTGTCTTGAGGGAAACAAAGTCCTACTCTGCCTCTTAGCAACCCTTTGTGATGTGGCTGGCCTTAACCTGAGATTTTATTTCTTAAAGTGGGAATACAGTTGTTACATGAATTAAACAGTATAGAGAAAATAAACCAGTATGGGGTATATCATAGGTGTTTCATGACTTTTAAGGACTTTGAACTCTGTACTTCAAATTCTTGAAAACAAGAACAATGTCTGTCCTTCCCCATATTGTAATAAAACTGTAATGACTGAAGGAGTTTATTCAAGCCACAAATGTCCTCTGAAAATCCTTTTGAAAGAACCTATGGACAATAAGTGAAACTTTCCAGTAACTGCTCACCTCTCGGAACCAGTTCAGTGTAAAAAATATAAGTGAACACATGAATGAACGCTCTTTAGCCGACATGGACTCCAGCCTCTCTCCAGGCTCCAACTCAGTAAGAAATAGAGGACAATCTAAGAGAGAAAAACGAATGTTTCCAGCTCTCCTTAGTTCAAGCCAAAGTAAGCTGGAAGTTGCCCCTTGGAACTATGTTCCTCTGTGTTTAATTGGTACTTATGGATCAAGCTTTGATTAACCTCAAAAAATATTTTCTTATTATATAGCAATCAACAAATACAATTAAGAAGTCTGAATAACAATCAGAGAGAACTATTGGGAAGCAATGAAAAGCTGAGTGATTAGCATAAGAGGATGCTAATATATATACTACTTTGTCTGTGCTATTCCATTATAATTCCTCTACTGCCTGAGGGCATTAGAGAACTGCTTCTCACATACACTATGAACTGGCCCAGCTCTTGTCCATGTTTATCACAGAGGTCACAAGGAAGAGAAGAACTGAGGACTTCATATACCTAAAAGACCATCAATCTCTTCCAGGTTTCCATTATGTTGTCTTGCTACACAAAGTCTCAGTAACCGGAAATAGGGAGCCAGGCACAGTGCAGACACCAATCTGAAAAGGGAAAAACAATGCATTGCTACAACTAAACTTTATAGTCAAAACGATATATGTCTACAGGGAGCCCAACTTGTAACTAACAGTTTTGCCCCAAATAAATACTTCATTTCCAAGAATAAGTGGCCAGAAATAATAAGTTCTCAGGAAACAATAATAACCCAAATGGCAAGAAGTCAGAGGGTATGTGGAGCATATGTGAAATAAAGGTGGATGGAGGGAGGGAGAGAGGCAGAAAAAGTTGTTCGTAGGAGGGAAAGTTAAGGGTAAAGAACAGAAAAGGAAATCGCCTGCACACTATCTGCTAGCTTTCAGAAGACAACACAAATCTTAACCCTAACATCTAAGAAAAATATCAACTGTCTCTTTCCCTCTACTTCTTCCAAGTATCATCTTAGGGGAAACATTTTTTATTCAAGTTCCCCAAAAATTGAAAAGACAATGTAATTCCGTGTGAGCATTCAAAACACACAGAAACTTCAGAAAAGAAAAAAGGGAAAACAAAAACAAAAAACAACTACTGACTTTTGCCCTGGTTCCTGTGAAGTCATCTGACCACTATCTTCTGCAAATTTCCAAGACAGCAATGGTAGGAGATTAACTGCAATCCCATCACGAGTATTGTATTCTTCCAGTCCATAGAGGGCTTTCACAGGAAATGGAAAGTCACTGTGAAGAGAACCCAGATTCTTTATGCCTCAGCTCAAGGGCAAGCAAGACTATGGGGGAAAACACTAGAATAAATCAATTTCAAACCAATTATTAAGGGGAGAAGTTAGAAATAGGAAAGAACATGTAGGGACCTTCGATCGTCTCCAGAGCTAGGAACCAGTGGTTTTAATGTTAGAAGTAAAAAAGCTGTGGGAGTAGGAACCTTGACTTGAGGCCAAGGTTAGCATTAAGCTGGGATCAGCTACCAACAAATTAGTGTAACTTCTTTGCCAGTATAGCCAAATGGCACTTACCCTTTTGGAACAACACAGAGGTCCACCACAAAGGCATCCTGGAAATCATTAAAGATATTCTGGCCTGCCCATTCCTGAAGGAAGCAAGCAAACAAACATACAAAGATAGTGTAGCCCAGCATAGCTAGGTAAATTACTGTTAAGCTTTCCAAACCTCAGTGTTCACTGCTACACAGAAGAATACATACCTCATCACTGTGAAGTAGAAAAGAGATTAACAGGTGGCAAGTACCTTGTTCAGTGTCTGGCATAGGATAGGGGGTGGTTAAATGGAAGGAGTCTACTAACACCATCATCAGTTACAGCCTCCTCCCATTTATTACTATTATTGTTACTACAGGAAGGAGACCTCATGAGCACTGCTCCCTGATATGGGATGCCTGAGAACAGACTTCCTTATAAGCTGTGAGAGCTTACAGGAACTCACACTGCAAAAGAGAAGCCAGAAGAATGTATTGTAAAGCAGTTCTCATGCTTTACTACTTTAAGAAACAGACTGGCGTGGGGCTGGGAAGGTGGCTCAGTGGTAGAGCACTTGCCTTGCATGCCTGAGGCCCTGGGTTCGATTCCTCAGCACTACATAAGCAAAAAGAAAAAAAGCCGGAAGTGGTGCTGTGGCTCAAGAGGTAGAGCACTAGCCTTGAGCTGAAGAGCTGAGGGACAACGCCCAGGCCCAGAGTTCAGGCCCCATGACCGGACCCAAAAAAAAAAAAAAAAGAAAAGAAAAAAAGAAACAGACTGGCTTATGTCTGAATCCTAGATACTCAGGATGCTGAGATTTGAAGATTAAGATTTGAAGCCAAGCCGGGCGCTGGTGGCTCACGCCTGTAATCCTAGCTACTCAGGAGGCTGAGATCTGAGGATCGCGGTTCAAAGCCAGCCCCGGCAGGAGAGACCGTGAGACTCCTATCTCCAATAAACCACCAGAAAACCGGAAGTGGCACTGTAGCTCAAGTGGTAGAGCGCTCGCCTTGAGCTGAAGAGCTGAGGGACAGCGCCCAGACCCAGAGTTCAAGCCCCACGACCGACAAAAAAAAAAAAAAAAAAAAGATTTGAAGCCAACCAAACAGAAATGACTACTGAGACCCTTATTTCCAATTAGCCAGCAAAAAAAGCCAGAAGTGGAGTTATAGCTTAAGTGGTAGAACAGCAGCTTTGAGAGAAAGGCCAAGCAAGAATGCAAGGTCAGCCAGGCACCAGTGGCTCATGCCTATAATCCTAGCTACTCAGGAAACAGATCTAAGGATCGTGGTTCAAAGCCAGCCCAGGCAGGAAAGTCCATGAGGCTCTTATCTTCAATTAACCACTCAGAAAACTGCAAATGGCACTGTGGCTCAAGTGATAGAGTGCTTGCCTTGAGCTGAAGAGCTGAGGGCCCACAGTTCAAGCCCCAAGACAGAAAAAAAAAAAAAAGCAAGGTTGCCGCCTGATGCTGGTAGCTCACACCTGTCATCCTAGCTTCTCAGGAGGCTAAGAACTAAGGATCACACTTCAAAGCCAGCCCAAGCAGGAAAGTCTGGGAGACTCTTTTCCAATTAACCACCAGAAAACTGGAAGTGGAGCTGCAGCTCAAGTGGTAGAGCAGTAGCCTTGAGCAAAAAAACTCAGGGACAGCACCCAGGCTCCATGACTGACAAAAGAAAAAAAGAAAAAGGGAAAAAAAAAAAAAGAATGTAAGGTCCCTAGTACTGGCTCAAAACAAAACAAAAAGTGCTGGTGATAGGCTCAAGCAGTACAGCACTTGCTTAGCAAGAACAAGTCCTTAAGTTCAAATCTCAGTGGAAGGGAAGAAAGGAGGAACAGAAGGAGGGCAGAGAAAGAGAAAAGAAGTTGTTAAAGAAAAAGAAGCTGTGACTCTTGTCTTACCAAAGTTTTTGGAGCTAGCTTTCCTTCCTGGATCAGGTTGGCAAATTCATCATAGTAAAGTGCTGAGGCGCGAGGAGACTGCTCCGTACAGGTGTGAACTAACTGCAGCAAGGAGGTCACCTGGAGCAGCCAAAGAGAAAAACAAGCTACAACTCTTCCTAAACTCCCTTCACCTATTCCATAGTAAGATACCTTTCCAATCTTGCCAGCAACCTCTCACTGAGGTTTTCCTGAGCCTCATATCTCCTGTTTCTTTCCAATCGCATGCCATTTACAAATCTATTAGACACATACAGTCAGATTAATTTTTCTAAAGAAAAACTTTGATTGCACCATTTCCATGCTAAGAAACCTTTAAGAGCTACCTCTGCTTCAAAAGTGAAGTAAAAATAACTGTCCCAGGCTGGGAATGTGGCCTAGTGGTAGAGTGCTTATCTAGCATACACGAAGCCCCAGGTTCAATTCCTCAGTATCACATACACAGAAAAAGTGCTGTGGCTCAAGTGGTAGAGCTCTAGTGCAGAGACAGCGCCCAGGCCCAGAGTTCAAGCCCCATGACCAACAAAAAAATAAAGTAAAAAATAATAATAATTGTCCCTAGCCAGGCTCCATTGACTCATGCTTATAATCCTAACTACTTAGAAAGCTGAGATTTAAGGATTGCAGTTTGAAGATAGTTGCGGCAGGAAAGTCGGTGATACTCTTATCTCCAATTAACCACCAGAAAACTGGAAGTGGTGCTGTCGTTCAAAGCGGTAGAGTGCTAGCCTCCAGTGAAAAAGGTCAGGGACAAAGCCCAGTCCCTGAGTTCAAGCCTCACAATAACAACAAAAAAAGAAACATCACCCCAACATTCAAGGACCTGTTTTCTATCTCTAAAGGAGCTTTCTGTCCAACTTACCACTATACTATTATTCCCTATGTTCAATCAAGCTGTGCACGCTAGACAAGCATTCTACCACCAACTCACTGCCTCATCTCAACCTGCAATTCTTTCACATCGGCTCAGTTTTCTTGCTCAAAATATATAGCTTATAGAGATTAGACAGATATAGAAATAAAACAGAAACCAAAGATCTTCAATGTTAGAAAATTAGTATAAAGAAGTTACAAAGGCACTTTTGAAAACAAAATACTGTTTCTGCTGAATCAGCAATGACAAAATGCAATCTTTAGGTTTACACATTCACATAAAATGTAACTCTATTACATGGGCTCACCTGTGTGTACTTGTCACTGCTCAGGTCAGCTCTCCCTTGGGTAGAAGTAGAACTACTAGAAAAAAAAACAAGTTTTAGTTTCATTTTTGTAATATTTGACAACAACTGGCAATAAGTTTAAGAATCCTGCTTTCCTTCAGAAAGGAGTGAGATAAAATTTATGAAGGCATAGGGAGCACTTATTTTGTCCATACAAAATATGGATTATAGCCAAGGATGGCTCTCTCTCTATGAGTACCACTATGTTATCTGAACTTGTCTCAAACTCCTGGGTTCAAGTCATTCCCATCTGGGCCTTCTGGATTGCTAGAGGAACTCGAGGTATACATCACTATACCCAGAATATACGTGCACGCACACACACACGCGCGCGCGCGCACACACACACGCGCGCGCGCGCGCGCGCGCACACACACACACACACACACACACACACACACACACACACACACACACACACACACACACACACACACACACACACACACACACACACACACACACAGAAGTCTATACTATGTAACATTTTATTTTTGTAGGACAGCAACTTGATTGATCCAGTGCCACAGAAGTCAGTCAGAGGCCAATATACCTGTCTCCTTCCATGATTCCAGCCATGGTGATTGCACCAATGATCCCAATGAGCTTGTACTTGAATATAGTGCTAGAAAGCTGCTTCCGGACCACCAGGTACAAGTCATCCTTCAATGAGACAAGGACAAAGAAGATGAAGTGTTGGAATAGCAGCAAATATATGCATGTTGGAATCACAAACACCACAACCAACAACAAAAATTATATTAAGAAGGGTTCTATCATTTACTAAGTATGTGGATCATAGGCCCCCTCCTACCTTTTCTGATAGTTAATTGGAGATAAAGAGTCTCCAGGCTTTGAACAGTGATTCTCAAGTCTCAGCCTACTAAGTAGCTAGGATTAAAGACCTGAGTCACTAGCACCCAGCTGAGCTGGCTTAAGGGAAGAAGATCTAATATACCTAGTACCTCAGTGTCGGGTACACAATATGCATTTACTTGTAGTAAGAATAAAAAAAAAATTGAAGGTATGACTATGCCCTCTATTTCTACTACTACTACACAGAATAGAACAATTTTATCTAGCAAATATAAAATAAAGAGACTTAAAAGATTCTGTCTTAACTGGTATAGTAGTTTACACCTGTAATCCCAACTGCCTGGGAGATGGAAAATCAAATGATCACAGTTGAGGCCAGCCTGGACCAGAAGTTAACAAGACCCTACCTATCTCAACCAACAAGCCAGAGGTGGTGGTTCAGCCTGTGATCCTAGCTACGCAGGAAGCATAGGAAGGTTCTAGTCTGAGGAGAGCCCCAGGGGAAAATGCAAGACCATACACAAAAAATAGGCAAAGCAAAAAGGACTAGAGGTTTGGTTCAAGTGCTTGAGCTAGCAAAAACAAGTTCCTGAATCCAAAATTCAAATACCACCACTTTAAAAAGGAAAAAAAAGATAAGGTTATTTCTCTACACATTCTCTATTACCTGGATGTGGCTGCTAGTTTCATGCTGTTTACTGAACGCCAGTGTGCTAAGAATATAGAAGAGTTTTCTTATTTGTCGAGGGGAGATATTCTCCAGATAATCTAAAATGCCCTGTAAGAAAACAGAATGACGGCAATGAAGTTAGTAGTTATGATTAATCTCCTTAAATAAAAGTAAAATCCTTATTATGGCTTCAATATGAATGGTGGCCTGCCTGCCAGCAGAGAAGCTTTTGCAAAGTGAATGCATCTTGAGAACTCTGACAACATCTGCAGATTCTTACATCATATGATGGTGTTATTGGCCACTGGTGAAAGAAGGTAAGGCCTACCTAGCTGGAGGATGTCACTAGGAGCATGCTTTTCAAACAGGTGTCATATCCTTACTACCCCTTCCTTTATCTCAGCCTCTGCCAACTTCACCTGCTGTGGTATTCTGCCTTACCTCAGGCCCAAAGTAATGGAGCCAGCTGACCACGGATAGAAACATCTGAGATCAAGAGCAAAAATAAGGTTTTCCTCGTTCAACTTGTTCTCTAAGGTATTAATCATTGATAAGAAGTCTAACACAATCTTTATCAGACAATCATTCAGCCAAGCTTAGGTTATAAAAACTTAGATTATAAAAGTTGTGCTCTGAACCCAAAGGCTCGACATTTTGGAAATAAGCTAAGAAGGCAACTGTGACTAAATCATTCTTCTCACAAGCTAGGAACCACCAGAAACAAAAGAAAACTCATTTGTCCTCTGCATTCTGAACCACAATCCTGGGCTTGCACAGTTATTCCGGTACACATTCTAGTACTCTGTATTCTTTTTTTTGGGGGGGGGGGAGGGATCATGGAGCTTGAACTCTGGGCCTGGGTGCCATCCCTCAGCTCTGCAGCTCAAGGCAAGCACTCTACAACTTGAGCCACAGTGCCACTTCTGGTTTTCTGGTGGTTAATTAGAGATAAGAGTCTCACAGGTTTTCCTACCCAGGCTGGCTTTGAACCACCATCCTCAGATCTCAGTCTCCTGAGTATCTGGAATTACAGACGTGAGTCCCTAGTGCCCGGTTACTAGGTATTCACCTCCTCTCTTTCTGTCCTAGCTTGCTTCAAACTGGGATGCTCAGATCTCACCCTCCTAAGTAGCCAGAATTATAGGCATGAGCCTCCAGTGCCTGGCTTCAGTCTGTATTTTAGTGACTTGTTTGTATGTCTTATTATCATCAAAAACAAAGACTGATCTTCATATCTACAGCATTCAGAGCAAAGGCTGGCACATAATTAGGTACAAAAATATGGCTTATAAAAAAATATGGCTTATGCCTCTAATCCTAGCTATCAGGAAGCTGAGATCTGAGATTGTGTTCAAAGCCAGACCTGCCAGGAAAGTCCGCAAGACTTTTTTTTTTTGCCAGACCTGGGGCTTGAACTCAGGGCCTGGGTACTGCCCCTGAGCTTCGTTTGCTCAAGGCTAGCACTCTAACACTTGAGCCACAGTGCCACTTCCAGTTTTCTGAGTGGTTTATTGGAGATAAGAGTCTCATGATGGGGGGGGGGGGAAGGGTAGAGTGTAGTCATGGAGATGGGAGGTCAGGGATGGTAGGAGAAAAACAAAGGAGGAGGCAACACTGCTTGATAAGAAATGTACTCATTACCTTGCTCATGTAATTAACCTCTCTGTACTGTATTTTCACAAGAAAAAACTTATTAAAAAAGAGTCTCATGGACTTTCCTGCCCTGTCTGGCATTGAACCATGATCCTCAGATCTCAGCCTCCTGAGGTAGCTAGGATTATATGTGTGAGCCACACCAGCTTCTGCAAGATTTTTATCTCCAATTAAGCAGCAAAAGTCTGAAAGCGGAGCTCAAGTGGTAGAGCACTAACTTTGAGCAAAATAGCTCAAAGATAGCATCTAGGCCTTGAGTTCAAGCCCCAAGACTGGCAAAAAAAAAAAAGGAGTATTTGCTAAATTAATTAATAAATACATGTGTCATATTTTTAAGTATCATTCAACTTCCTATCAAACTTTCTCACAGGGCTGGCAAGGTGGCTCAGTAGTAGAGTACTTGTCTTGCATGCATGAAGCCCTGGGTTCAATTCCACATAAGCAGAAAAAGCCAGAAGTGATGCTGAGGCTCAAGTGGTAGAGTGCTAGCCTTGAGCTGAAGAGCTGAGGGATAGCACCCAGGCCCAGATTTCAGGTCCCACGACCAACAACAACAACAACAAAACCCACAAAAAATGAAAAAATCAACTTTAAGAAGTGGTGCTGTGGCTCAAGTGGTAGAGCCCTAGTCTTTTTTTTTTTTTTTTGGCCGGGGGTCGGTCGTGGGGCTTGAACTCTGGGCTTGGGCACTGTCCCTGCGCTCTTCAGCTCAAGGCACTCAAGGCGTGGGCTACCGCTTGAGCCACAGCCCACTTCCAGTTTTTGATTGGTTTATTGGAGATAAGAGTCTCACAGACTTTCCTGCCCAGCTGGCTTTGAACTGCGATCCTCAGATCTCAGCCTCCTGAGTAGCTAGGATTACAGGCATGAGCTACCAGCACCCAGCTTAGAGCGCTAGTCTTGACCTGAAAAGCTGAGGGACAGCACCCAGGCTGAGTTCAGGCCCCACCACTGTCAAAAAAAAAAAAAAAAACTTTCTCACAACATAACAGTGCTAAGTATCTAAAGAATACCAAATATCATTGCCACTTACTAACATATCAGATAATGCTCAGATACATGAAGCAAATAAAATAGTTCCATGTGTATCAGTGCAGCCAGTAGATACCTTCACAAAAACAGCATTGAGCCTCATAGCAGACGGGTTTAGGATGATCAACTCGAGGAGGACATCCAATGCGGCGTCCACTTCAGCTTCATTCCCGCTGCAGATGTGGGTCACTAGGGCACCCACCACTTCCTACAGAAGCAAAACTTGGCAGGATTATTCTGACAGGGTTAATGTCTTTAAAACATAGCTCCCTGATCTTATCCATTACCTGCACTTCATTATGAGCTTGGCTTTAGGAGGCTTGTAAGTGCACCAATATAACTACCCTAGCATTCAGTCTCTATGTTCTCCTTATAACTTCTTAGTAACTAATTAGTAAGCTCCATCTAAGTCCTCCTTGTTTTGTTCCTTGACATAGTCTTCCTCTCATTTTTCCAAATGGGCTAAATTTTACTGTAGGCTTTGAGTGCACTAAATCTTTTGGTTTCTTGAAAAGACTGCACTAGTTTCATAGGTTTTCTATAAATAGTACAGGTTAGACCTCCATGTTTCCAAAAAACACTGGTGGGACAGTGTCTCTAAGACATTAAGAGGAGCCAAAATGTCTCAAATGCCATTAGCTCTTCCCTGATTCTGCTATTCCACAACAAGGGCACACAGTTTTCTCAACATAGGTTGTGTTTCTTCAGTGTTCTTCCTTTCAGCTTTTAAAAACTTTTACAGAGGACAGGTATGGGTAACCCACGCCTGTAATCCTAGTTACTCGGGAAGCTGAGATCTGAGGATTATGGTTCAAAGGCAATCTGGGCAGGAAAATCATGAGACCACCAAAAAGCTGGAAGTAGAGCTGTAGGTCAAGTGGTAGGAAGCTAGCCTTGAGCATCAAAGCTCAGAGACTAGGCCAAACCCCTGAATTCAAGGTTTAGGGCTGGCACCAAAAAGAAAAAACAACTTTAAAGGGGACCAGCAATGGTAGGTATATTCCTTGTCTTACATGTGCAAGCCCCTAGATTCAATTCCTAGCAACTTAAGAAAATTATTTGCTGGGCTGGGAAGTTGGCTCAGTGGTAGAACGCTTGTCTTGCATGCATGAGGCCCTGGGTTCGATTCCTCAGCACCACATAAGCAGGAAAAAAAAAGCTAGAAGTGGCGCTGTGGCTCAAGTGGTAGAGTGCAAGCCTTGAGCTGAAGAGCTGAGGGACAGCATCCAGGCCCAGAGTTCAGGCCCCACGACCAGACCAAAAAAAAAAAGAAAAGTATTTGCTTATTTTCTTATGTGTCTTTATTTGTAAAAGTTATGTTCAAATGTTTTGTAAATATTGCTAATAAATGCTAAAGTATAAGTAAAAATACAAAGTAATACATTGGTTCTTTTTTTTTTTTTTGTCCGTGGTGGGGCTTGAACTCTAGGCTTGGGTGCTGTCCCTGCACTCTTCAGCTCAAGGCAAGCGCTCTACCACTTGAGCCACAGCGCCACTTCCGGTTTTCTAGTGCTTTATTGGAGATAAGAGTCATAGACTTTCCTGCCTGGGCTGGCTTTGAACCGTGAACCTCAGATCTCAGCCTCTTGAGTAGCTAGGATTACAGAGTGAGCCACCGGCAAGGCAAGACATTGGTTCTTATCTGCTTTCCTCAGCTATAGCCTTCCCTCTCAGTATTTGATATTAAATTTTGTGTCTTCTGTTTGTGGACACTGAGTTAGGCCTCAAGCATTTCTCACTGATTTATTTTCCACTGGTCATTTCTTTTTTTTTTTTAATTTTTATTTTTTTTTATTGTGAAAATACTGTACAGAGGGGTTATAATTACATGGGCCAGAATCCACTGGTCATTTCTTTAGGGAGCAATTCTAGGATCAATTGGAAGTTTATTATCTACAGATAAGTTTAATTGCCTTTCCTATGCTGTAAAAACTATGGGACAACCCCAGACAATGTTCTGAACACAAACACAAAATTTGCTTCTTCGGATCAATTTCCTCACTTCAAAACTGGGACAGAACTAAGTTTCAAGACTCAAAATTCTTTCCCCTTCAATATCTTCCAACTGACACAAAATAATCACCTGAGCACATGCAACTCACTTGGAAATATATTTCTTTATCTTTTCATTTCCTTATTCCTTCCTTATGCAGATAAACATGTCAACATACCTGCTGGCAGTAAGTGTCAAAAAATCTAAAAGCATATGTATACAGGAGACTGCCAAATGAAATTATACTTGGGTCTTGTGAGTGAAACAAACTCTGAGCCAATGACAGAATGGATGGACAAATATCCTTAAGAACCTGGAGGGGAAGAGAGGAAAGAAATGTGGAAAAACAGTTATAAAAGAAAAAACACATAGTAACGTCCTTTGGAGTGCTAAGTTTTCCCCCCCAACTCTCTATCTGAATTTTCTTCATGCATGCTAAGGCAAGTGCTCCACCACAGAGCCTGTCCTCAGCCCCAACTGTTATTTTCACTTAAGGAACTTTAATTCTTATTTTAGCCAAGATAATTCTTCACAGGTGCAAATGTTTTGTCAGGATAAATGGAATGTCACAGACACATAAAAACTGTTTTAAAAGGTTAATAAGAGCTGGGCACTGCTGGTTCATGCCTCTTGTCGGAGCTATTCAAGAGACTGGAGTCTGAGGATTGTGGTTTGAAGCCAGTCTAGGCAAGAAGGTCAAAAAGATTCTTATCTCCAATTAACTACTAAAAAAGCCAGAAGTGGAGCTGAGGTTCAAGTGGTAAAAGTGCTAGCCTTGAGGAAAAGAGCTCAGGGACAGTACCTTCAGGCCTTGAGTTCAAGCCTCAGGACTGGCACCAAAAAACAAACAAAGGAAAGAAGGTTAATTCGGCCAGGTGTCAGTAGCTCAAGTCTATAATCAGACCTACACAGTAATCTGAAATTTGAAGATCACTATTCAAAGCCAATCTGAGCAGAAAATACTTTTACTTTATCTCCAACTAGCCAGAAGGAAAAAAGAAAAAGCCAGACTGGAGGCATGGTGGGCTGAGAATGAAAGGATCTCGGTTTGAGGCCAGCCAGGGCAGAAAGACTCATGAGAAGTCTACACAACCTGTACCTGGGTGCAGTAGTGTGGCCTCATCATCCCCAGCTATGTGGGAGACTGAAATTGAAAAGACAGAGGATCCAGGCCAGCCAAGGCAGAAAAAGTCTGAGAGACTGTCTCCATGGAGTAAAGCTGAAGGCAGTGGTAAGACACCTGAGATCCATCGATGATGGGACACCGGAAGCAGGTGGATCACAGCTCAGGAATGAGCTGAGAGGGAAGTGAACTCTCATTCTGAAAGGAGTAGGTGAGAAACAGGACGGAAGTGTGTCTCAGTGGTATCACTATCACACCAGCCTAGCAGGTATGAAACCTGAATACAAAACTGATATAATTAAAAAAATAGAGAGGCAGAGAGAGACAGACAGAGAGAGAGTGGGAGAGAGAGAGAGAAACTACAAGTTGATAATACTGATTCATACCTATAATCCTAGCTACTCAGGAGGCAGATATCAGCAGACTCAAAGTTGCAAGCCACCCTTGGCAAAAAGTTAGAAAGAGCTCATCTCAACCAGTAAGTTGGGCATGGTGGTATGAACCTCTCATCCCAATTTCATGGAAAGCAAAATAAGACAGTCATAGTCTAGACCAGCTCAGGCAAAACCAGACTGTATTAAAAAAATAATACAAGCAACTGGGACATGATTCAAGTGGGAAAAGTGTTGGCCTAGTAAACCTGTGACCCTCAGTTCTATCCAATACCACCAATGGAACAACAACCAAAATGACAGGTGTATGGCTCATGCCTGGAATCTCAGTTACTCAGCAGTAGACATCTAGTGGATCATAGTTCAAGGCCAGACTGGACAAAAAGTTCGCAAGACCCTATCTCAACTAATAGCTGGGTGTGGCAGTGCCCATCTGTCATCTCAGCTCCATGGAAAGCATAAGTAGAATTGCTGTCTAGGCCAACCCAGACATAAATGTCAGACCCTTTTTGAAAAATTGCTAAAGAAAGGACGGCTGAAGGCATGGCTCAAGTGGTAGAGCACTCCCGAGTATATACTCTCTTCAGCTCCTAAGCCAAGGTCCAAATTGCCAGCCCACTAAGCTCAGCACAGTGAACTTCTAAATTTCCAGTTGGCAAAACACCATTCCCAGCATTTTTGATCTTGGGTTGGCTTACATTCTGAGAAGGATCGACCTCTATTGTTCACAATATTGAATGGCCATACTGATATGTTTCATAGCTTCATTTTATGTCTCTTTCATGTTGTCCTCCCTCAGGGTTTTCAGGGGCTATTTTTCGAAGTGAGACAGACAGACTCTCACCATACAGCCCAAGATTGGCCTCAAACTTAAAATCTTCCTGCCTCAGCCTTCTTTGTGCTGGCACTACAGGTATGAACCACAGTAATCAGCACATGTCAGGACTTTGGAAACCTCTTAGAACAGGATCCAAGAGGCCAATTTGTCAAGGTTAAAAGCTTCATAGAAGGGGCTGGGAAGGTGGCTCAGTGGTAGAGCGCTTGCCTTGCATGCCAGAGGCCCTAGGTTCGATTCCTCAGCACCACATAAGAAAAAAGCCAGAAGTGGTGCTGTAGCTCAAGTGGTAGAGCGCTAGCCTTGAGCTGAAGAGCTGAGGGACAACGCCCAGGCCCAGAGTTCAGGCCCCACGACCGGACCCAAAAAAAAAAAAAAAAAAACAGCTTCATAGAGACTACTAAAATGACCAGGGAAAAATTAAACTTTGAAAAAACGAGATGAAATTTTGCATAACAATTTAGTCTACCTTCTGGGAGGAAAAAAAATCAACTTATACACTATGGAGAAAGAAGACCTAAATGTAAGTTGGAATTTGAGTAAAATTAAGTTCAATGCAAGAAATTTCATGAACTTTCTGCAGAAAAAAATAAAAATCAGCCAGGCTCCAGTGGCTCACACCTGTAATCCTAGCTATTCAGGAGGCTAAGATCTGAGGAAGGAGGTTCAAAGCCAGCCTGGGCAGGAAAGGCCGTGAGACTCTAATCTCCAAATAACCACCACAAAAACCCGGAAATGGTGTTGTGGTTCAAGTGATAGAGTGCTAGCCTTGAGCTGAAGAGCTGAGGGACAGTACCCAGGCCCAAAGTTCAATACCCACGACTGACAAAAAAAAAAGGGGCTGGGAAGTTGGTTCAGTGGTAGAGCACTTGCCTTGCATGCCTGAGGCCCTGGGTTTGATTCCTCAGCACCACGTAAGCAAAAAGAAAAAAAGCCGGAAGTGGCGCTGTGGCTCAAGTGGTAGAGCGCTAGCCTTGAGCTGAAGAGCTGAGGGACAGCGCCCAGGCCTAGAGTTCAGGCCTCACGACCGGACCCCCCCCCCAAAAAAAAAAAAAAAAGTAAGCTGATTTTTGCTGGGCACTGGTGGCTCACGCCTGTAATCCTAGCTACTCAGGAGGCTGAGATCTGAGGATCTCAGTTCAAAGCCAGCCCGGGCAGGAAAGACCGCAAGACTCCTATCTCCAATAAACCACCAGAAAACCAGAAGTGGCGCTGTAGCTCAAGTGGTAGAGCGCTCACCTTGAGTTGAAGAGCTGAGGGAAAGCACTCAGGCCCAGAGTTCAAGCCCCACGACCGACCAAAAAAAAAAAAAATCAGCTGGACACTGGTGGGTTCACACCTGTGATCCTAGCGACTCATGAGGCTGAGAGCTGAGGATCATGGTTCAAAGCCAGCTCAGGTTCAAAGCCCGTGAGATTCTTATTTCCAATAAACCAGCAGAAAACCAGAAGTGGCACTGTGGCTCAAGTGGTAGAGCACTGGCCTTGAGCTGAAGAGCTCAGGGACAGAGCCCAGGCCCAGAATTCAAATCCCATGACCAACAACAAGTAAATAGTAAATAAAATCTTAGGTTTATTTACTAACATCATAATAAATCAGTCAAGCTATGTAATACTATAATAATTGTAATTATCTTGAAACAGGCTTTGAACTCCAACAAAGATCAAAACTTAGTAAAGGTCTGGAAAGGTTAAGATGATCTTTCTGTTTTTCTCAAATAAGCTTGCCTGATTCTCTGACACTTACCATGTCATGAACACAGAATGTATTCTCTAGCAGATGCTTTTCAATGTGGCCTAATCGAATCTTGCTTCTAAGCACCCTCTCTATGTACTTCTTTGTGTGGGTGCTGGTGCTGTAGATGACCAGAAGCATCGCCATATCAAAAATCTACATCAATAGGCAACAGTAACAGTTTAGTAACCCAATAGTAACTCTCAACTTTCTCCCATAAAACAGAGGGATGAAATCATTTGTTTCAAATACTCCCAGAGTACATATATAGTCACAAGACCCAGAAAATTTTTTTCAGAGAAATTAGGTGCCACAACTATTACCCACAGTATCTCTCAAGAAAACCCTGTAAATGAACTCCAGGAAATGGAAACGTTTTTTTTTCCTTTGTTGATGTTTTTGTTTTCTTTTGGTCTTGTTTCTTTGGGAGGGTAAGAAAAAGCACAGAAATAGAGGGACAAGGGGTAAACAAAAACAACACTGGTACTCACTAGACACTATGTTGAAAATCAACTATACAACTTGTGGGAGGGAAAAACTAGGAAAAAGGAGGGAAGGGGTAACAATGTCCAAAAGGAAATGTACTCTTTACCAAACTTATGTAACTGTAACCTCTCTGTACATCACCTTTATAATAACAGTATTTTTTTTTTAAATTGGAAGTGGCTCATATCTGTGGCACATACCTAGTTAATCAAGAGGCTGAAATCTGAGAATCAAGGTTCAAATCCAGACCAAGAAAACGTTTTTTCTTGTATGTGACCTTAGGGCTTGAACCCAGAGCCTGGGCACCACACTTGAGCCACAGCTCTACTTGTGGCTTTTAGTGGTTAACTAGAGATAAGAGTCTCACAGACTTTCTAGGCTAGGCTGGTTGTGAACGTTGATCTTCAGATTTCAGCATCCTGAGAATCTAGGATTATAGGTGTGAGCCAGCAGCACCAGGCTACAGAAATACTTCTTGAGACTTATCTCCAATTAACCAGAAATCCAGATGTGGAAATGTAGCTTCAGTGGTACAGTGCTAGCTATGAACTAAAAGAAACTGAGCTAAACTGCAAAACCTAGAAGTTCCAGTACCTACTACCACACACACACAAATTAATTTATTAAAAGAAGAAAACACTGCTAGGTGCCAGTGGCTCACGCCTGTAATCCTAGCTACTCAGGAGTCTAAGCTCTGAAGATCAAGGTTCAAAGCCAGCCCAGACAGTAAAGTCTGTGAGACTCTTATCTACAAGTAACCACCAGAAAAGTGGAAGTGGCACTGTGGCTCAAGTGGTAGAGCGCTCACCTTGAGCTGAAGGGCTCAGGGACAGCACCCAGGCCCAGAGTTCAAGCCCCCTGACTGACAAAAAAGAAGAGGAAGAAGAAGAGGAAGAGGAGGGGGAGGAGGAAGAAAAAGAAAATTACTGGAAATATAAAAGTGATATTATAGGAATAATTCTGGATCGCTTCAGATTTATCATAAGAAAACAATAAGGGTTAGAGGCATTGACTCAAATGGTAAGAGTGTCAGCCAAACAAGTGGAAGGCTATAAGTTCAAAACCCCATGTACTGGGGGGAAAAAAAGGTTGGGGGGAAGGTTTTCCAGTAGCATTTCATTGATAATACAGAGCATACAGGCCTCCAGGGAGAAATTGCAGTGACACACAGAATGTTCTTTTTTGTTTGTTTGTTTTTTGTTTTTGTTTTTGTTTTGGGTCCGGTCGTGGGGCCTGAACTCTGGGCCTGGGCGCTGTCCCTCAGCTCTTCAGCTCAAGACTAGCGCTCTACCACTTGAGCCACATCGCCACTTCCGGCTTTTTGCTTTTTTCTTACGTGGTGCTGAGGAATCAAACCCAGGGCCTTGAGCATGCAAGGCAAGCACTTTACCACTGAGCCAACTTCCCAGCCCACAGAAAGTTCTTATCTGGACAATACTTCCTGCCAGATGGAAGGAAGGGCAGACAGACACAGGAACCTGCCATAGACCATGTAGGAATGATGGGTCTAGGATTTTCCTATTTCTTCTAAATATTGGAGGCTCATCTAATTACTAAAATTAATTAAAAGAACTGGTTATTTGGAAAGTTACCCTTTAGATCATCATCCCAGCCAATATTTAGTAGAGCAGCTATGGAAAGTACTGAAGGATGACTGTCGTGTCACTACACAATGTCACTACTTTGGCTATAATATTTTAAATTCATAGTACAAGACTGTAATTACCTTGTGTTCAGCCACTGAGGCAATGCTTTCAATTGCCTAAAAAAAACAAGGGTGACAATAATATTACCAAACATCAGTGGAACATGCCTAACTCTGCATGCTCTGTTTTCTTATCTGAGAGTCCACATTTACCTATCAATCATCTAGCCCTTATATTTGAATGATTTTTAGGAGTTGTGACTCAAGAGGTAGAGCACTAGCTTTGAGCAAAAAAGCTCAGGGACAGCACCCAGGCAATGAGTTCAAGCCTCAGGACTTATACAACTGACAATAATTGACATTCATTTTCCCCATGATACTCAAAGTTCCAAAGATCTTACTCACCTTAATCCAGGCTTCTGAAATGGTTTTGTCATATCTAACTGCTGACTTTATTACATCAAAGAGAAGAACGATACAGTCTTTACTGGTGCTTTCTTGGCTTCCTGAAGAACTAAAAATTGAAGGAAAATTGTATCTTTCCCTTACCAGAGAAGAACTTTTAGGATCTGGGTTCCTGCTTAGTAGCCACATACCCTGGAGTAAATCTCAACATCATATGTCCAATAATTAACATATTGCAGCTGGAGGCTGGTGGGTCATGTGTGTAATCCTAGCTAGCCAGGAGGCTAGGATCTGAAGATTGAGGTTCAGAGCCACCCCAGGTAAAAACATCCAGGAAACCTTACCTCCAACAAACTATCAAAAAGCTGGAAGTAGAGCTGTGGCTCAAATGGTAGAGTGCTATCCTCCAGCAGAGAAGCAGAGAAGCACAGGCAGCAAGGCCTGGAGTACAATCCCCAGGATCAGAACACAACACACACAACACACAACACACACAACACACACCACACACCACACACACCACACACCACACACCACACACACCACCACACACACCACCACACACACCACCACCACCACCACCACCACACACACCACCACCACCACCACCACCACCACCACAACTTGTAGTCTATCTAGGATTATTCTGACTAATAAAGCTTTACATAGACATCGGAACTGGAGGCATGACTCAAGTGATAAGTGATAGTGTCAGCCATAAATCAAAAGCCAAGTAGGAGCCCAAGTACATGCATTCAAGTCTGACACACACCGTAAAGATTAGCACAGTACTGTATGTGAATGTAATAATTACTGCTAGCATTCATAGTTCTGAGTAGTAAGCACTAACGATCCTGACTTTAGGACCCACATCAGAAAACATTTGTCTATGCAGGAAAAAGAATGGCAACTGTCAAAAAACTGTACCTTGCTCCTCCTTTACTTTTCAACTTGTTTTGGGAGGCAAGAAACTGTGACGGCAACATAAAGTGGTGCAGGTCAAACTTCTTCCGAAGTTCAGTAATTACCTACAAAACTAAGTATTAGTCATGTGTCCTGCAAACTCTCCTAACAGAACCATAGTAACTCCTGAAAGACTGAGGAAGAAAAAAATTTTAATGCCAGGCTGAGAAATTTGAGAGCAGGTTAATAAGACAAGTTAACGCCAAATAGAGTATGTCATCCCAGAATCCCAGATTTCCTTAGACACTAATACACAAAAATAGTAAATACAAGCCAGGCGCTGGTGGCTCACGCCTATAATCCTAACTACTCAGGAGGCTGAGATCTGAGGATCATGGTTCAAAGCCAGCCCGGGCAGGAAAGACCATGAGAATCTTATCTCCAATAAACCACTAGAAAACCGGAAGTGGCACAAGAGGTTGAGCGGTCGAGCACTCGCCTTGAGCTGAAAAGCACAGGGACAGTGCCCAAGCCCAGAGTTCAAGTCCCACGACCGACCAAAAAAAAAAAGTAAATACAACTAAAGCAGCTTAAAAGAATAATCTGACTAGTGGCTCCAGTCCTTTCCTCAATGTGTCTGCAACGATCAGCATTATCAATTAGTCTGGGGGCAGAGAAGAACAATTTAGACTAGTAATTTATCCTGATTTTTTTTTTTTTTTTTTGTCAGTCATGGGGCCTGAACGCTAGACCTGGGCGCTGTCCCTCAGCTCTTCAGCCTCAAGGCTAGCGCTCTACCACTTGAGCCACAGCACCACTTCCGGCTTTTTCTGCTTATGTGGTGCTGAGGAATCGAACCCAGGGCCTCATGCATGCAAGGCAAGTACCCTACCACTGAGCCACCTTCCCAGCCCCAGTATATTTCTTTATATAGATTTGGTGGGAAATAATAGAATACCTCAAGTGCATTGGTGGCTGTTGCAGAATGAAGAATAAACTTCATTATCACAGGTAAATCATCCAGTCTGAGAGATGACAGTTTACCCATCACCAACCGCTGTATCTAAACATAAAAAAGCACAAAGAACTTCTTTCAATGGAAAGTGAACACATTCATAATATTCAATGTACATATGTAAAAATGGAACCAGGTAACTTGAGGGGATAGATAGGGTGAGGAAGAAAAAAGAAAACCTTTTCATGTCATTACTTTAACCAGCATGACTTGTTAGTTAAAATTAGAAAAATTGGCTAAATGTAAGTGGCTCACGCCTCTATTTCCATCTACTCAGAAAGATGAGATCTGAGAATCATGGTTCAAAGCCAGCCAAGCATTGAGCTGGGCATTGGTGGCTCACGCCTGTAATCTTAGCTACTCAGGAGGCTGAGATCTGAGGATCACGGTTCAAAGCCAGCCCGGGCAGGAAAGTCCGTGAGACTCTTATCTCCAATAAACCAGTAGAAAACCGGAAGTGCCGCTGTGGCTCAAGTGGTAGAGTACTCACCTTGAGCTGAAAAGCTGAGGGACAGTGCCCAAGCCCAGAGTTCAAACCCCACGCCCGAAAAAAAAAACCAAAAACCAAAAAACAAAGCCAGCCCAAGCAGACAAATCTAAGAGATTCTTATCTCCAAATAACCAGCAAAAGCTGGAACTGAGATGTGGCTCAAGTTGTAGAAAGCCCTGCTATGAGTGAAAAAGCCAAGCAAGAGCAAGATGTTGAGTTCCAGTCTCAGAATAAATTTATACATGTATGCACGCGCGTGCACACACACACACACACACACACAAAACAGTGAATCCATTATAATATGCACATAGTGAGATTCATTGAAAGCCAGGCACTGGTACTCGTCTGTAATACTAGCTACTCAGGAGGCTGAGATCTGAGGATTGTGGTACAAAGCCAGCCCAGGCAGGAAAATCTGTGAGATTCTTATTAACTGCTAAAAAGCCAAAATGGAGCTATGTCTCAAAGTAGTAGATTTCATCTTGATCACAAAAGTTCAGGGACAAGCAAGGTACTGGTGCCTCATGCCTATAATCCTAGCTACTCAGGAGGCTGAGATCTGAGGAACATGGTTCACAGCCAGTTCTGGTAACAAAGTCTATGAGACTCTCATCTCCAATTAACCACCAAAAAACCAGAAGTGGAGAGCACTAGTGTTGAGCAAAAGAGCTCAGGGACAGTACCCAGGCCCTGAGTTAAAGCCCCATCACCAACAAAAAAAGAAGCTCAAGGACATTGCTCAGGTTCTAAGTTCAAGCCCAAGGACTGGGCCAAAAAAAATAATGAGATTCACTGAACACTGACTATACTTCAAAAAGCTGTTTTCACTATATATGATTTTTCCCAAGTTGATGGCCAATTAACATAGACTGGTTCCAAAAGGTCAGAAAGGTGTGTGCCATTTCTGGAAAGCAGAGTCTTTCCTACCTTAGACAGGAAATTTGTGTCAAGTCGGAGGCTGGAAAGAACATCCAGGATTGGGACAGTAAGTGGAGTAGTGTTCTCCATCAGCAGGTCACTGTGAACAGTAGAAAAAGAAAAACTGTCTAATGGTTTACATACAAAAGGCAAATAATGACTTGAAAAGACCACTCACTGGTGTGGGAAGAGAGATGCATAGTTATCTCTTAATATATGTAGAGACTAGGTTCCAGGTCCCATGGATACCAAAATCTTCAGATATACAAGTCCACCATATAAAATGGTATGGTTATTTGAATATGACTTACAAACCCAGCATGACTTTGCACTTCCTCTAGAATACTTCAAACCACCTCTAGAATATTTATAATATTTAATACAATGTAAACACTGGACAAATACTTATTATACTTTACAATTTAGGGAGGGACAAGAAATGTCTGTACATGTTATGAATGAAATTTTTTTGTCAGTCATGGGGCTTGAACTCAGGGCCTGCACACCATCTCTGAGCAATTTTGCTCAAGGCCAGCACTCTACGACTTTGAGCCACAGCTCTACTTCTGGTTTTCTGATATTTAATTGGAGATAAAAGACTCACAGACTTTCTTACCCAGGCTGGCTTAGAATCGTAGTCCTTAGACCTCAGCCTCCTAAGTCACTAAGATGACAAGTGTGACCCACTAGCTATCTTTGATCTGTAATAGGTTGGATGTAAAAATGGAATCTATAGATACATAAAATGAACTGTTTATCTCCTACTTCATTACTATATATAATATTTTAATTAAAAATTATCTGCATGCCAGATGCCAGTGGCTTATGCCTGTAATTACAGCTACCAAAAAAAACAGAATTACAGTTTACAGCCACTAGGGAAGACAAATCTCAGAGACTCTCTTATTTCAAACTAGCAAAAAGCTGCAAGTAGAGGTGTGGTTCAAGTGGTAGAGTGCCATCTATGAGTGAAAAATGTGAAAAATGAGAGGGAGAGAGTGAGGCCCAAAGTTCAAGTCCCAGTACAAAAAGAAACAAAAGTCTTATGGTAAACATAATACATGCTTATAAAAATTCCAATCATCAGAAGAACTAAAGTAGACATGAGAATCAATCCCTCCTTCACTATCCTTACTACTGAGGTCACTACTGTTTAACTTGATACATACCCTTCCTGAGTTGTTTTTTTTTGTTTGTTTGGTTCTTTATTTTATTTTATTTACTTTAAAAAAATTTTTTGTGAGAATACAGTACAGAGGAGTTACAATTACATGGGCAAGATAACGAATACATTTTTTTTTTGGGGGGGGGAGGGGGGTCCGGTCGTGAGCCTGAATTCTGGGCCTGGGTGCTGTCCCTCAGCTCTTCAGCTCAAAGCTAGCGCTCTACCACTTGAGCCACAGCGCCACTTCCGGCTTTTTTTTCCTGCTTATGTGGTGCTGAGGAATCAAACCCAGGGCCCTCAGGCATGCAAGGCAAGCGCTCTACCACTGAGCCACCTTCCCAGCCCCAATGAGTACATTTCTTATCAAGCATTGTTGCCTCCTCTTTGTTTCCCCTTCCCATCCCTTCCCATTCTTCCCCCCCTCCCCCTACCCGATTCTTCCCTCGCCCCTTTATTTTATTCTAGTACTGATCCTAGGGCTTGAACACAGGGCCTGAGTGCTGTCCCTGAGATTTTTGTCATTTTGCTCAAGGCTAGCATTCTACCACTTGAGACACAACTCCACTTTCAGCATTTTTAGGAATAGTTAAGAGTCTCATTGGGCTGGGAAGGCGGCTCAGTGGTAGAGTGCTTGCTTTACATGCATGAGGCCCTGGGTTCGAGTCCTCAGCACCACATAAGCAGAAAAAAAGCCAGAAGTCGCACTGTGGCTCAAGTGGTAGAGCGTTAGCCTTGAGCTGAAGAGCTGAGGGACAGTGCCCAGGCTCAGAGTTCAGGCCCCATGACTGATCCCCCACCCCCCAAAAAACAAGTCTCATGAACTTTCCTGCCTGACTAGTTTTAAACCATGATCCTCAGATCTCAACCTCCTGAGTAGCTAAGATTACAGGCATGAGCCACCATTGCCCAAATGAAATTTGTGTGTGTGCCAGTGGCTCATGCCTATAATCATAGCTACTCAAGAGGCTGAGATCTGAGGATCACATGGCTCAAAGTCAGTCTGGGAAGGAAAGTCCATGAGACATTGTTTGCCAAATAGCCACCAGAAAACTGGAAGTAGCACTGTGGCTCAAGTGGTAAAGCGCTAGCCTTGAAGAAAAGAGCTTAAGGACAGCACCAAGCCGTAAGTTGAAGCCTCGTAACAGACAAAAGAAAAAATATAATAATAATCAGTATAAACAGGAGCCGGAGGTGTGGATCAGAAGTACAAGCTCCTGCCTGGAAAGCACAAGAACCTGCATTCAAATCCAGTACCAGCAAATAAAAGAAAGAAAAACAAGTTAAATCTCATTCCCTAACTATGAAAAGGAGGTAGGTATACCAGAGTCTTTTTATATGGGAAGGACCACATCACCACTTCACACCACAGTGCAAAAGCTGCCTTGTTGGACACTTCACTGAGATAATACAGCAGTGCTTACTCACCTGAGTTCATTCGCTACATCAGCATGCTGGGCATCCCCCAAGATCTCAGGAAGGCTGGTGACAAAGTCCTGTTGTAGAGGGACTGGAGCAATGCTAATCAGCTGCATGATTTTCATGGTGAGGTCCTGTGATGGAAGACATTATGAGAAATGGCCCAATAGCTACTCCGAGCTGAAATTTTCATACATACAATATAATGACAGCAAGTTCTAAACTTAACAGACAAGTGGCACAAAAAAAAAATCTAAACAAGCATATATAAATAATAGGATAGATGGCTCATTATCTAATACTTGTGCTATATACATTATTTCATTAGTCTTCACAACTATGGAGCTTGGATATCCCCATCTTCAAAATGTGGGAATACCAGTTACTCAGGATCTATAGCTAAGTGGCACATCCCAGCCCAGATAAGACCAAAACTCACGTTCTTTCCAACTTTCAACTTGGAATTTCTACTAAAATTAAAAGAATGGTTTTAAGAACAACTGAAAAGGGCTGGGAATGTGGTTTAGTGATAGAGTGCTTGCCTAGCGTACATGAAGCCCTAGGTTCAATTCCTCAGGACCCCATAAATAGAAAAAAGTTGGAAGTGGTGCTGTGGCTCAAGGGGTAGAGTGCTAGCCTTGAGCAAAAGCTAAGGGACAGTGCCTAATCCCTGAATTCAAGCCCCAGTACTGGTTAAAAAAAAAAAAAAAAAAAGAACAACTGAAAAGAAGACCTCAAGTTCAAGTACTTGGTTCAAATAGATTCAACTTACCAAGGGGTTTAAGTAATGAATTCATAACTGGAAAAACTTCCTATAATTTTCCTTCATATGCAATTAAATTAAAACACTTGCGCCAGGCGCCTGTGGCTCACGCCAGTAATCCTAGCTACTAAGGAGGCTGAGATCTGAGGATCGCGGTTCAAAGCCAGCTTGGGCAAGAAAGCCCGTGAAACTCTTATCTCCAATAAACCACCAGAAAACCGGAAGTGGCACTGTGGCTCAAGTGGTAGAGTGCTAGCCTTGAGCTGAAGAGCTGAGGGACAGCGCCCAGGCCCAGAGTTCAAGCCCTATGACAGACAAAAAAAAAAAAAAGCAAAAAACAAACAAACAAAAAAAAAACACTTACAGTAAAGTAAGACAGTTGGGATCTGACTACTTTTGAGAAATATTAATCTCTATATTTTGAAAGCAAGTAATATTTAGTTTTTATTATTTATATATTAAATTATAGGTATTTTGTTATTTTATATAAAATAGCAATATGTTAAATTATGTGTATATTGTTATTTTATATAAAATGTATACTATAAATACCTTTATGTTATAAAGTAACTTTATGTTATTGAGTAAGCTTCTCTTTTTCTTTTTTTTTCTTTTTGTTGGTCATGAGGCTTGAACTCATGGCTAGGGCACAGTCCCTGAGCTCTTTTGCTTAAGCCTAGCACTCTACCACTTTGAACCACAGCTCTACTTCCAGTTTTTGAGTGGTTAATTGGAGATGTGTGCCCAGGCTGGCTTTGAACTATGATCCTCAGATCTCAGCCACCTGAGTAGCTAGGATTATAGGTGTGAGTCACCAAGTGTTGTTTTTGTTTAAAAGAGACAGAGTGACTTTGTTTGGCCTTCTGATGCTCCTGTCTCAGTGTTCCAGGTGCTGAGTTTATAGGTATGCACCACCATGCATGATGTTAGTTTATTTTTTGAAGAAATTTACAGATGAAATACTCATGATTCTCAAATGATAAAAGCTGGGAGAAAAGACAACTAATAGACAAATGGAAAGGTGCAATTTTCTGTTTTAAAAAAAAAAACTTTTGTAAATTCTAAACATTTGACATGGAAGTCTTTAAGTAATAGCCCCCAAGCCTACCTGGCCATCCACAATTCTGTCAAGCCATTTCAGCTGACTGATAATGAGTCGAGGCATGCTGATCCCATCACTATTTGGTCTGTATGTGAAAAATAGAAGAGCAGGGACTTAGCCTTTCTGATTTTTGTTTTTTGGTGCTGGGGACTAAACCTAGGCTCTCACACATCCTAAGCAGAGTTTCTACAACTGAGTTACATCCCCAGCTTGGGAACATAATTTTTCTGACTTACAAAACAAGCATAACCATTCTCAAAATATCATACCTATTTAATTGATATTTACAGCACACATGCTATGTATGGTTCACTTGCTAGAAACATGGAAGCCCTACCAAAAGAAGTAGATTTATGATTAACTACTTTGAGAAAATGTCTAGAAGAAAACGTACTGAATTGTCAACATCCAGGAGAAAGTAGAGAGAAAACAAAACAGAAGTTACAGAATTATTACTTAAAATTAATATAATTAAAGCTAGGATGTAGCTCAGTGGCAAACCCTTGCCTAGCAAATGCAAGGTCATAAGTTCAACCCCCAGTACAAAAAAAAAAAGGACAGTCAAGGCACTGGTGGCTCACCTCTGCAATGTTAGCTACTCAGAAGGCTGAGATGTGATGACCGCGGTTCCAAGCCAGCCCAGGCAGGAAAAGTCCGTGAGATTCTTATCTCCAATAAACCACCAGAAAACCAGAAGTGGCACTGTGGCTCAAATGGTAGAGAGCTTGCCTGGAGCTGAAGAGCTCAGGGACAGCACCCAGGTCTAGAGTTCAGGCCCCATGACTGACCAAAAAAAAAAAAAAAAAAAGGTAGTGGTGCTTTGGCTCAAGTGATAGAGCACTTGCCTTAAGCTGAACAGCTCAGGGACAGCACCCAGGCGCAGAGTTCAAGACCCACGACTAAAAAAAAAAAAAGGTAAAGAAAAAAATGGAGGCTGGGGAGGTGGCTCAGTGGTAGAGTGCTTGTCTCACATGCACGAGGCCCTGGGTTTGATTCCTCAGCACCACATAAGCAGGAAAAAAAGCCAGAAGTGGCACTGTGGCTCAAGTGGTAGGGTGCTAGCCTTCAGCTGAAGAGCTGAAGGACAGCGCCCTGGCCCAGAGTTCAGCCCCCATGACCGACAAAAAAAAGAAAGAAAGAAAGAAAGAAATGTACTCTTTACCTGACTTATATAACCCCTCTGTACATCACCTTTATAAAAACAATAAAACATTTTTTAAAACCTACAGCAAAAAGAATTTAAGAGTGTAGCTCAATGATAAGAGAGCTTGCCTAGCCATCACAAAGCACTAAATTCAACCCCCAAGACGAGCACACACACACAAAAAAGTCTCATGGACTTTCCTGCCCAGACTGGCTTCAAACCATGATCCTCAGATCTCAAACTCCTTAGTAGCTAGGATTATAGGCACGAGTCACTGGCACCTCACCAAACTTTTTCATTTGGTAGTGCTTTGGATCAAACCTAGGGCCTTAGAGATGCAAAGCACCACTGAGTTATATCCCAGTCTTAAAACTAAAGCTTAGATACATAAAACCTATTGTTTTTCAGAATAAGTAACTGCTTTGCATCTTTATTAGCAATAGGTGAGGATTATATGCAAAGAAGACTGCTAGTAGAAAAAATGCAATTCTTTTAAGTTTTTCTGTATTTGCTAGCAAAACTGAACATGTTAATTGTTGATGTTCTTATATTTGTGAGGACTCTATTCATGATCTTTGTGTACTTTCTATTAAGCTGTTTCTTTTTTCCCTGACCATAATTTTTAACAATATGTAGAGTACACATACATTACTAGGCTAATCAAGAGGCTGAGATATGAAGAATCATGGTTTGAAGACAACCCAAGCAGAAAAGTCCATGAGACAAAATCTACAATTAGCCAGCAAAAAGTTGCACTGAAGGCCTGGCTCAAGTGGTAAAACACAAGCTGAGCTAGCAAGCCAAACAAGTATAAGGCTCTGAGTTCCAACCCTAGAACCAGCAAAACCAATAGCTGGGCTTGGTGGCATGAACCTATCATCTTCTGTATGTAGTAAGCATAAAATAGTGCCACAGCCACTCCTGATCCAGGCATAAAATAGTACTACAAACACTTCTGATCCAGGCATAAAACAAGACATTATCCTAAAAATAAAGCAAAAGGAGATGGGGGTACAGCTCAAGTGGTTGTCTGCCAAGCAAACAAGAGGTCCTGAGTTCATATAAACAAGAGTACCTTATAAACAAACAAACACACACAATCCAATCCAGTACAGAAAATAGAATGAAAAGGAAAGAACAGTGTTCAGCAAATATCTCACTCCAGTCAGTCAATCCCCTCCTTGGAAATACCTATTATTGCCAGTGTACCATGTATCCTTCTAAGGCTCATCTGTGCATATATATAAACCTATGTACTACTTAATTTGCTACTTAATTTTAACAATAATTTTGTTAGCTTTATGAAATCATTAAGAGATGAAATTACACAAATAGACACCCCTATAAACTTGCAGTAGTCACACATGAGCCTGGCACCATAGTAAATATATGATTCTAGGAGACTAACAATATTTTAAGCAAGCTTTTCAGAATAGCATTTGAATATTTGAAAACAGCTCCACTTACTTTTCAAAAAGAAATTCTGGTAACTTTTCAAATAAAGTTTTGATAATAGCAGGCTAAAAAAGAAGACATAGTAGTTAGGCATTAGATGGACTCAAAACACACAAAAAATCCTGTTATAAGAATCTTCACATAAAGCCGGGCGCTGGTGGCTCACGCCTGTAATCCTAGCTACTCAGGAGGCTGAGATCTGAGGATCACGGTTCAAAGCCAGCCCGGGCAGGAGAGACCATGAGACTCCTATCTCCAATAAACCACCAGAAAACCGGAAGTGGCGCTGTAGCTCAAGTGGTAGGGCGCTCGCCTTGAGCTGAAGAGCTGAGGGACAGCGCCCAGGCCCAGAGTTCAAGCCCCACGACCGACAAAAAAAAAAAAAAAAAGAATCTTCACATAGGGGATGGGAAGGTGGCTCAGTGGTAGAGTGCTTGCCTTGCATACATGAGGCCCTGGGTTCAATTGCTCAGCACCTCATAAGCAGAAAAAGCCAGAAGTGGCACTGTGGCTCAAGTGGTAGAGCGCTAGCATTGAGCTGAAGAGCTGATGGACAGCACCCAGTCCCAGAGTTCAGGCCCCATGACCCGTTAAACAAACAAACAAAAAAACACCCAAACTCTCCAATGAGCCTGCCTCTACCCTGGGACCCAGTCACTTATGTTGGTTACACACCAAACCCCATCCATCAAACATTCACAAAGCAAATGGCAGTCTTACCTGTAATATGTCAATCCCCAGAAGTAGTTTAATGAGGCTCTTAGAATAAGATGTACTCATGCTGTAAAAAAGCGATAGGTGGTTCCAAATTTTCCCTGTTCTAATGTTTGTAATGATTTTTTGTTCATAAACTTAATATACAACCCTTAAAGGTTATGTTCAGTGTCATCTTGTTAGACAAGAAATACTAACAATAGGAAGAAGCAGAGACCTGAAATTCTATCAATAGGTTAAGACATGTTATTAAAAAAAATTCTTCTAGTTCTTAGACTTAGAGCTACAAATTTAATCATTTTAAAGTTAGGCTTAATCTTTGAGGTACAGAGATCATAAGTCAAAAGTGAAATGGTAAAAAGTTGAATTTTCCCATCCCAACTCAATTACTGAAACAGAATGGGTCACTGTGTGCCGCCTCTCCACACCTGGCTTCTTCATCCTGCAGACGTTCACACGATAGAAGGCAGTTCCTGAAACTTTCACTGTCCTCAATGTAAGACTCCAGGCCCTTGACAAATTCTTCTATTACCTTAATGAACAGATTTTAAAAGTAAACAAAGTGGAATGAAAAAATAAACAGGAAAAAGATAAGACTGCTCTTGAGCCCTCTAGCTCAGGCCCACCATTTCCTCTCTATTAAACTCCTCGCTTTGTCATTAAAAAGAGAGAGAGGGGAAAGAAGGATACGATTTTTAGTGTAACATGTACTGTCACCTAGAAATGATTCTAACTTGTTCAACTTTCTCCCAGGGGCTTTAAATTCCTAATTACAGAGGACTGCATGAAGAAAATACATACTTTGGGATAAGAAGGATGTTTCCTCAGGGTCTGAAAGAGCTTCTTTTGAAAAACTATTTGATCCACAGCTATGAGGAAAGAAGGATAGCTGGTCACCAGACTGTAACATCTACCAGTTTTCTTCCATATAGATTTACATTTCTAGCTGGGTGCCAGTGGCTCATGCCTGTAATCATAGCTAGAGTGAGGGTTAAGTTTGTTTAAAACCAGCCCAAGCAGGAAAGTCTGCGAGATTCTTTTTTTCTTTTTTCTTTTTTTTGTTGGTTGTGGTGCTTGAACTCAAAGCCTGGGCACTGTCTCTAAGTTTCTTCACTTAAGGCTAGCACTCAAGAACTTTAAGTCACAGTGTCACTTCCGGTTTTCTGGATGTTAATTGAAGATAAGAATCTGACACTTTTCCTGCCAGGACTGGCTTTGAACCACAATCCTCAGATCTCAGCCTTCTGAGCAGCTATGATTATAGGCATGAGCCACAGGTGCTGGCACTGCGAGACTCTTTTTTTTTTTTTTGTCGTGGGGCTTGAACTCTGGGCTTGGGCGCTGTCCTTGTGCTCTTCAGCTCAAGGCAAGCGCTCTACCGCTTGAGCCACAGCGCCATTTATGGTTTTCTAGTGGCTTATTGAAGATAAGAATCTTACGGACTTTCCTGCCCGGACTGGCTTTGAACCGAGATCCTCAGATCTCAGCCTCCTCAGTAGCTAGGAATACAGGCATGAGCCACCGGCACTAGGCTTGCAAGACTCTTATATTCAGTTAACCATCTGGAAGCTGCACTGTGGCTCAAAGTGGTAGAGCACTCACCTTGAGTGAAGAAGCTAGGCCCTGAGTTCAAACCACATGACCAACAACAACAACAACAAAATTACATTTCTGATGACACCACTGAAACTTTCAACTTAATTTTAGAGCTCAAACATCTAAACCCTCAGTAAAAGGTTTAGTTTTGATAGAAGACAGGCACTAAACTTTCTTCTTTCTCCCTCTTTTTGGTGCTTGTATGAGGCTTGAACTCAAGGCTAGGTCCTGCTTCTGTAACTTTTTCACTCAAGGCTGGCAATATACCACTGAGGAACATCTCCATTGATCACTAAGCATTCATAAAAACACCTGCCACAAGCTGGGCACCAGTGGCTCACACCTGTAATCTTAGCTACTCAGGAGGCTGAGATACAAGGATTGTGCATGGCTCAAAATCAGCACAGGCAGGAAAGTCCATGAGACTCTTATAGCCAATAAACTACTCAGAAAGAGCCAACAGTGTCACTGTCGCTCAAGTGGTAGAACACTACCTTGAGCACAAAGAGGCTCAGGGACAGAGCCCAAGTCCCAAGTTCAAGCCCCAGGAGCGGCAAAAAAAAAAAAAAAAAAGAAGTTGAGACAATGTAAAGGTCCTGAGTTCAAGCTCCAGTACCAACAGAAACAAAAATATTGGTGATTGGGCTGGGAAAGTGACTTAGTGATAGAGTGCTTGCCTAGCAGGCATGAAGCCCTGGGTTCAATTCCTCAGTACCAAATAAATAGAAAAGGCCAGAAGTGGCACTGTGGCTCAAGTGGCTCAAGCCTTGAGCTGAAGAGCTGAGGGACAGCACCCAGGCCCAGAGTTTAGCCCCCACAACCAACCAAAAAAAAAAAAAGTTGGTCATGGTAGCTCATGTCTGTAATCTCAGTTATAGAGAAGGGAGAGATACAATGCTTTTAAGTCTGAAGGTGCCTTGAGACACTACCTGAAATATAACTAAAGCTAAAAGGAATGAGGAATGCATCAAGTGTTGAGCCTAAATGGTAGGACTTGCCTAGCAAGTTCAGGGCACTAAATTCAAACCACAATACCCAAAAATTATGTTACTTGTAATAATAAAATTACTTATAACAATAAGTTAATACTTATAAAATAACAAAAAATTACCCAGTTGATTCTGATTCTGTCCAGTTTTAAGAATAAGTCCTGATGTCTTGAGAAGTCTTACAAAAACAGTGTCATTTTCTTCAACTTGATTGGGAGCATGAGATTTCTTTATTGTTTTGGTAAGTGGCTGCATCTTGTCTTCTGAGACTAAGCAAAATTTTTAAGATGACAAAAAAGAAAGAAAGAAAGAAAAAGAAAGAGAGAGAGAAAGAAAGAAAGAAAGATTAAATATAACCTCAGGAATAAGAGCGCTATGATGAAAACTGTTATTTCTGAAGAATATAACTAGAACTGGTGCTTCAATAGAAGGAACTATTTCCAACAGTGGACAACAAATGTGACTTCCAAATAAACAGATAAATTAAGCAATCAACAAATAATTATCTTCAATTGAATTTTTCACTCAAAGAATACAAAATGTGCCAGCAGCTCAGGATTGCTTGGTAACAAGAATAACTATGGAAATGGAAATGAATGTCTTCTTCAAGCTGCTGTTTGCAAACCACTAAGAAGCTTATTAAAATGCATATTCTAGGCTTTATTCCTAAAAGTCTGAATTTTGGGCAAACTTTTCCAGCAATAATTCTGAGATACACCAAAGTTTAAAATCACTCAACTATATACAAAAACAAGATGAAGCAGGTTCTCTGGCATCAAAAGTATGAGTACAAAATCCACACTGTTTTTATCCTAAGGCTTTCAACTTAAAATAAGGTAACAAAGGGCTCCTGAAGAAAACTCTTGAAGAAAACTTTTCTTTTTCCTTCACAATTCTATTTTTTCCTTTTTTTTTTGTCAGTCGTGGGGCTTAGAACTCTAGTCCTAGGCGCTGTCCCTCAGCTCTTTAGCTTAAGGCTAGCAGTCTACCACTTGAGCCACAGCACCAGTTCTGGCTTTTACTGTTTATGCGGTGCTGAGGAATCAAACCCAGGGCCTCATGCATGCAAGGCAAGCACTCTACCACTGAGCCTCCATCCCAGCCAATTTTTTTTTTCTTTTTCATCTTTTTTTCCCCAATAAATAGCCTTAAGCAGGTGGAAAAAAAGATCACTCACTGTCTTCCTTGAAGAAACAGGCCAGGGGAAACAAAAGAGGAGGCAAAAATGCTTGATAAGAAATGTACTCAGTGGAGGGACAGACACTAGACACTATGTTGAAAATGATCTAACAACCTGTAGATGAGGACAGGAAGGAAAAACTAGGAGAAAGCAAGGGAAGTGGTTAAAAAAAAAAAAAAAAAAGAAATGTACTCAGGGAGCTGGGAAGGTGGCTCAGTGGTAGAGCACATACCTTGCATGCCAAAGGCCCTGGGTTCGATTCCTCAGCACCATATAAGAAAAAAGAAAAAAGCTGGAAGTGGTGCTGTGGCTCAAGTGGTAGAGTGCTAGCCTTGAGCTGAAGAGCTGAGGGACAGCGCCCAGGTCCAAAGTTCAGGCCCCCATGACCGGACCCAAAAAAAAAAAAAAAAAAAAGAAATGTACTCATCTTGCCCATGTAATTGTAACTCCTGTGTACGGTAAAAAAAAAAAAAAAGAAAGAAAGAAAGAAAGAAAGAAAGAAAGAAAGAAAGAAAGAAAAAAGAAAAGAAAAAAAGAAACAGGCATTGGTGGCTCAACCTGTAATCCTAGCCACTCAGGAGGCTAAAATCTGAGAATCATGGTTCAAATCCACCCTGGGCAGTAAAGTCCATTAGATTCTTATCTTTGCACTAGTTCTTTGCCTCTGGTGTATTTACTTTGATATCCTTCTCTTTAACTATTCTAGTATTCATAATCTTTTTTAAAAGGGGACCAAAAGCTTACTAAAGGGGAGGGACTGTCATTTCACTGTGTCCCAGCCCCTAGATAATATACAGATGAAGTCTATAATACTAACTTTTCTTATTAGTGTGAAAGACAGGCTCAGAGGATGTTCCAGTCATTCATGAAACGTGAGGTAAAACTCCAGTCTCAAATCCCCTCTATCCATTAAATCCCTATAACTGCAAGCACCTGCAAAACAAACTTTTCATCTCTTCAACTACCTCGTGTATGTGCGACCAGACACACAGTAATGAATGGCTAGGTAACTTACTGGACTCCTCTTTTGTCAGGGTATCGTTACCACTTGATCTTGACAGTCTTCTTTTGAAAACCATTTTGAGTTAAATTATTTCCTAAAGTAAAATCAGATAACAAAAGTTATTCTCTAGACGGGCGCTGGTGGCTCACACTTGTCATCCTAGCTACTCAGGAGGCTGAGGTCTGAGGATCACGGTTCAAAGCTAGCCGGGGCAGGAGTCTGTGAGACTCTTATCTTCAAGGAACCACCAGAAAACCGGAAGTGGCGCTGTGGCTCCGGCCGTAGAGCGCTGGCCTGGAGCCGAAGAGCGCGGGGACGGCGCGCACGACACCACGCACGGCACCAAGTCCTCGGGAGACAGCTGGCGGGCGGGGCGGAGGCCGCACTGGGGCCGTCCGGAGGGCAGGCTCCTCCAGAAGAGTTAGGAGATAAAAGCCCTTCTCAGTTCATCTCGTCATTTCAGTGACGCCGGGCGGTACCTGTGGGGATTATCCCGACAGGAGACGGATGAGCAAACCGAGGTTCGAGGCGCGAGGCCCCAGAAGAAAAGGCTGGGGTCGGCCCGGCGACTCGAAGATAGACAGCTACCGCACTCAACTGCCGCGACGCCGACTCAGCCCCTCGCTTTCGATTTTCCCGCGCTGGCTCAACGACGCCGTGACGTCTTGAACGCGCTCCGACGTGACGTCAAGACTCAGCGACGGAAGTCGGCGGCCCGGCGGCCCAGCTGGAAGCAGTGCGCCGCGGGTCGTGACTGCCGTCGAGTCCCGGGCCCCGCCAGCATTGGGGCGAGAGAAGGCCCGGAAGCGGAATCTTAGAGGGACGGGACTACCCCGGTTTGGCAGCCGGCTTCCAGTGAAGATGGCGGGGCCAGAACTGTTGCTCGACTCCAACATCCGCCTCTGGGTGGTCCTCCCCATCGTTATCATCACGTTCTTCGTGGGCATGATCCGCCACTACGTGTCCATCCTGCTGCAGAGCGACAAGAAGCTCACCCAGGAACAGGTGTCCGACAGGTGAGTACCGTCCCCGGCCTGCCGACCTCGCTCCCCCTGTGACCTTGGGCAGCAAAGTGCCGGTTTGCCGGAGTTCGCATCGCGCCCCCTACTGGTAGGTTGGCCTCGGTCCTGGCAGTGTATTTCACGTCTGTCGTCGGTAAAATGAGGATGATGGCAGTACCTGCCTTGGAGAACAGGCTTTGGAGATCAATTAGATGATGTCTTTAAATCTCTCAGTACGAGGCTCATAATAATCGTGAATATTGGTCGTCAACTCGCTAACCTTCCGTACGATTATCTACAGTCTGTCCTATTCCTGCCCTTCGTTAGGAAGAGTTTCTACCGAGTTCTAGGTGCGTTACTGCCTTTAGTCGTTGTGACACCAGTCAAGTGGATGTGATCGTCTGCGTTCTGTGAAACAAAATTCTGTAATGGTCAGCTGGGACGCTAGGAAACAAAGCACCACTTTGCAAACTGTAAAACTGCCGTTAGAGAAATGTGATGGGTTCGCACGATCATTTCCCCTCCTAAAGTCGAGGCAACTTCTTCCTCACATGCTTCCTGTGGAAGTTACTTACAGAGACAGATTTTGAGATCATTTTCGGTTGTACATAAACATATATCCTGTTTAACTAACATTAACAACTTTTAATCAGTTCTAATTATTTTCATGCAATCTCAAGAAATACTATATTGTTAACACCCCTTAGTCGCTTATCAGTCTCTTTCTCCCCCCTCCGACTTGCTCTCTCTCCCTCCCTCTGTGTGAGTGTGTGTGTGTGTGTGTGTGTGTATGACAAAGTCTCTATAGGCAGCCCATGCTGTCCTCAAATTCACAATCCTACTCCCCCCCCCCCCCCAGGCTCTTACTTTAATAAAGAGAGTAAGCCCCAGGTTCAGAAGTTAACACACGTAATCATGTCTAGTAAAAATTTATTGTTTAATTTTATTGTACTTATTAGAAATAATTTCTTTCACTGATGGCTGGTGGCTCTTGCCCATAATCCTAGCTACTGAGGAAACTGGGATCTGAGGATCACAGTTCAAAGCCAGTCCAGGCATTAAAGTCCATAAGACTTGTTTTGTTTAGTTTTGCCAATGCTGGGGCTTGAACTCAGGGCCTGGGCACTGTCCCTGAGCTTCTTTTGCTCAAGGCTAGCAATCTACCACTTGACCCACAGCACCACTTCAGGTGTCTTCTGTTTATAGTACTGAGGAATTGAACCCAGGGCTTCATGCACTCTATTACTAAGCCACATTCCCACCCCATTAGACTCTTATCTCCAATTAACTGCCCCAAAAAATTCCGAAGTAGGGGCTGGGAAGGTGGCTCAGTGGTAGAGCGCTTGCCTTGCATGCATGAGGCCCTGGGTTCAATTCTTCAGCACCATATAAGCAGAAAAAGCCAGAAGTGGGGCTGAGGCTCAAGTGGTAGAGCGCTGATCTACAGCTGAAGAGCTGGGGGACAGAGCCCAGGCCCAGAGTTCAGGCCCCACAACCGACAAAAAAAAAAAAAAAAAAAAAAAAAATCGGAAGTAGAGCTGTGACTTAAGTGGTAAAGCGCTAGCCTTGAGAAGAAAAGAAAAAAAAAAGCTCAAGGGACAGGACCCAGGCCCTGAGGACCAACACCAAAATAATAATAATTTCTCTCATTTTGTGGAATATAATACTGGGTTTCCATTTGCTGGAGATGTAAAGATTCTTTCAAATTAAAAACACATGGGGGGGGCAGCACTGGAAAGGTGGCTCAGTTTAGATCCTTGCATGCATAAGGCCCTGGGTTCAATTCCTCAGCACCACATAAGCAGAAAAAGCCAGAAGAGGTGCTGTGGCTCAAGTGGTAAAGTGCTAGCCTTGAACTGAAGAGCTGAGGGACAATGCCCAGGCCCAAAGTTCAGGCTCCAAGACGGACACACACACAAAAAAAGAAGTTCCATAGTGACATTTAAGACTTTAAGCCAAGTCTCTGGTTCCTAAACCAGATACCATCTTAGTTGCAAGTTTGATTATTTTTTCTGTAGCATGTTTCAGCCCTGACCATACTTACTTCCCTGATACTAACTTTAACAAGTAACTTTACTACTAAAGGAATTTATAGAAAGATGCAAAGTGAAGAGAGCATAGGTATTCAGCATTTCTTGGTACCTTCAAGTTAATTTTCGTTTGATCCTTACAGTAGCACTGAGATAGGTCATAGTAAACCTATTCCAATGGTTATAGAAAGAAAAGCCTGCAGAAGCAGCCTTTCCAGTGTAACCACAGTTCTAATTGTGCTTGAATGTGTACTTGAACCCAGATTGGTCTCTGATCTGCTATCATTGTTCCTAACTGCCATTTCTGTACAATGGATGATATCCTGCACTATGTGAATTCTGATACTCAGACCCACTGCTGCCATTCCTTTCTCCAAAATGACATTCATAGTTGATGCAATCTTTGTGTGGAACTGTTTTTTAAAAAAATAATAATAAAGTAAGGCCGGGAGCCAGTGGCTCATGCCTATAATCCTAGTTACTTAGGAGGCTGATATCTGAGGCTCAGGATTCAAAGCTACCCCCAGCAGGAATGTCCATGAGACTCTTATCTCCAGTTAACCACCAGAGCACTAGCTTTGAGCTGAAGAGCTCAGGGACAACACCCAGTCCCAGAGTTCAAGACCGAAGACTGACCAAGGAAAAAAAAAGTAAACTGTAGTTGTAATAATCAGAAAAAATAAAAGGAAAATCACTTTTAATAAAAATCGTGTGTGGGGCTGGGAAGGTAGCTCAGCGGTAGAGTGCATGCCTTGCAAGCATGAGGCCCTGGGTTCGATTCCTCAGCACCACATAAACAGAAAAAAAAGCCAGTAGTGGCGCTGTGGCTCCAGTGGTAGAGCGCTAGCCTTGAGCTGAAGAGCTGAGGGACAGCGCCCAAGCCCAGAGTTCAGGTCCCATGACCGGCAAAAAAACAAACAAACAAAAATCGTGTGTGTGTGTGTGTGTGTGTGTGTGTGTGTGTGTGTGTGTGTGTGTGTGTGTGTGTGTGTGTGTGTGTGTGTGTGTGTGTGTGTGTGTGTGTGTGTGTGTGTGTGTGTGTGTGTGTGTGTGTGTGTGTGTGTGTGTGTGTGTGTGTGTGTGTGTAATGCAGATGTATGTATGCATCTAGCTATAAAATCACCAGAAGGGATGGGTCAATTGAAGCCTGAAGTCTTCTTTTTTGAGACAGGGTCTCCCTAAGTAGCCTAGGCTAAACTCATGATCCTTCTGCCTCTGCCCCTTAGTGTTGGGATTATATTTGGAGAAAGGGCATATATAAAACATGTTTTCCAACTTACAGAATGTAATAGTGCATTGGAAAAGAAGAAAAGAGTCACAGATTGTTAAGAATAGGGAATTCCAGGGCTGGGGAGGTGGCTCAGTGGTAGAGCACTTGCCTTGCATGCCTGAGGCCCTGGGTTCGATTCCTCAGCACCACATAAGCAAAAAAAAAAAAGCCAGAAGTGGCGCTATGGCTCAAGTGGTAGAGCGCTAGCCTTGAGCTGAAGAGCTGAGGGACAGCGCCCAGGCCCAGAGTTCAGGCACCATGACGGACCCAAAAAAAAAAAAAAAAGAATAGGGAATTCCATGCCAGACACTGGTAGCTCATGCCTATAATCCCACCTACTTAGAGGGCTGAGATCTGAAGAATCATGATTCAAAGGCCATGCAGAAAAGTCCATTAGACTCCATCTCCAAAGTAACCACTCTAGCAGGACTGGAGGAATGACTCAAGTAGAAGTGGTAGCACACCAGCTTGGCAAATGAGAGGTCCCCTAAACCCCAGTGCTGTCAAAAATAAAAATAAAAAATAGAGCCTCAGGAGGTTGAAATCTGAGAATTGGGATGTGAAGCCAGCCCAGGCAGGAAAGTCCTGGAGACAAAGTCCTGGAGACCTATCTCCAATTAACTACCAAAAAAGCCAGAAGTAGGGGCTGGGAAGGTGGCTCAGTGGTAGAGTGCTTGCCTTGCATGCATGAGGCCCTGGGTTCAATTCCTCAGCACCACATAAGCAGAAAAAAAGCCCGAAGTGGCTCTGTGGCTCAAGTGGTAGAGTGCTAGCCTTGAGCTGAAGAGCTAAGGGACAATGCCCAGGCCCAGAGTTTAGGCCCCATGACCGACGAAAAAAAAAAAGCCAGAAGTGGAGCTGTAACTCAAATAGTAGAGCACTAGCCTTGAGCAAAAGAAGCTTAAGGACAGTGCCCAGGTCCTGAGTTCAAGCCGCCCCAGAGAGAAAGAGAGAGAACTCCAGTTTGAGAAATACTGACTTTAAAAATTGAAGTTTTCCAGGTGCTAGTGGCTGTAATACTAGCTATTCAGGAGGCTGAGATCTCAGGATTGCAGTTTAAAGCCATCCTGGACAGGAAAGGCAGGCAGTTTGAGACTTATCTCTAATTTAGCCACTAAAAAGCTGGAAGTGGAGGTGTGGCTCAAGTGATAGAACTCTAGCCTTGAGCAAAAAAACTTAAGAGACAGTGCCCAAGCCCTGAGTTCGAGACCCAGGACCACAACCCCACCCCCAGCACACAGATACACAAAGAAAACAAAAACCCTAAAGTTTGGCAAGGTGAGGTGCTGCATTCATGTAATTCTGTCTCTTGGGAGGCTGAAGCAGGAAGTGCTTGGCTGTCATGGACCAGCACTGGTACACTGGCCACACACTGAATAGCATTAGTCTAGCTTCCTGGAATAGAACAGATATAGTAAGGTCCCCTCTGTAGGCCTGTGGGTAAAGAAGTCAGGTGTTTAGTCCTGAGACAGAACTCCAGGAGGACATTGGGCCTTGGAGAATTTTGTGCAGAAGGTGTTAATGGCATGATGGCTAGCTAGCACTGGCAGGAAACAGGGGGCCAGTACATGCTCACCATCAGGACAACTGGCATACATGCAGGATAGTGGGCAGACACAGAGGATGCTAACACAGTTATATTCTTTTTTTTTCCCCCACTCTTCAAAAATTCCATTAATTTCAGGGTTTTTTGCTCCCTTTCAACAGCTTTAGAAAACTTTTAAGTATTTTGATCTCTATTGTTTGGTATTTGTATCTTAGCAACCCTAGTCCCCGTATAGCTCCATATTATCTGTAAGGATCCACTGTGCTCTGGTATCACTACATGATTCATTTATTCAGTCAGTGTTTACCGAGAACTTAGTCTGAATTCTGGGTGGAGTGGCTGATTGTTCTTCCCAGATAACAGCTAGGCCTGTCCTCATTTCCACGTGTGCCCGAAGAAGTTCCTTCTTTATCCTCATCCTTCCCCTCCCTGCCCCCAGACCTGCTGAGCAGTGTCCAACTGCTCCCCTTTCCACACTCAGAAAGTTCTTTCTTGTCTCATTATGAAGTAAGACAAGCCACAATGAAATATGCCAACTATGCCTACCTCAGAAATCTTTCTTTGTTCAGATCCACAGTCTCTTCTGAGGACTACTCTTTTGAAAATCTGAGTGTTAGGCTCAGGGTATTACGTTGGTTTTTAGGATATTTGAATTTAGGGTGAATTTCCACACATAGCTGTTGCAAAATAGGTTCTTTCTTGTGTTCAAATAGGTCTCCACTTTATTCTCTCCTTTTCTTCTCCTGTTTCACTTAAAAAAAATCTCATCGTCTGTCTTGGTTGTATTTTTCAGTCAAGTCCTAATTCGAAGCAGAGTCCTCAGGGAAAATGGAAAGTACATTCCCAAACAGGTACTCATTTCTGTTTTATTAAAAGCTCTATCATTCACAGCTGAATGTTTTATAAGAGAATTCTTTGGAAATTAGCAATTTAGTGCTGAAGCCATGGCCTGGTGGCGTTTGCTGTCACTGTGACCTTACCCTTCTTAGGAAATTGTTTTTAAATGTGACTCAGCTTAAGTGTCAGGTCGGCTGCCAAGGTGGCTGGCAGTGCTGACAGTAATAGCGTCTCCCAAAGCCTCTCAGCAGACCTCTGGGGACTAGTTGACAATTTGCAGTGTCACAGTTCTTCACACTTAAAACCCTTTCTTTCTTTTTCTAGTCTTTCTTGACACGAAAGTATTACTTCAACAACCCAGAGGATGGATTTTTCAAAAAAACTAAAAGAAAGGTTGTACCACCTTCTCCTATGACTGGTAAGGCCACCTCCCTTCTCTCGCCGTTACAAAAGATTGTTTAAATGTTAAATTGTAGGAGATGGAAGGGACCATAGAAGTCATCTCATGTGGAAAGCCATAGATTGCTACAATCTGGGCACACTGAGTGTAGGTGGATTTGAGAAGGCTGGGGAGCTTTCCAGCATCTCCCACCATGCCTGCGCCTCTGCTGGCAGATGGCTTCCTGCTGCTGCCTGAGCCAGGAGGAGCTCCGAGTTTGGTCCATCTGAAAGTATTCACTGCAGCCACAAATTGGAATACGCCTAGACATTGAAAATCCTGAGGGATAGTTACTATACCAGCGTGCAAATAACAGTCACAAAAAATTACTTTCATTCATTTTATTCTTTTGTTGTTGTTGTTAATCATGGGGCTTGAACTCAGGGCCTGGGTGCTGTCCCTGAGCTCTTCTGCTCAAGGCTAGTGATCTACCACTTGAGCCACAGCACCACTTCCTATTTTATTCTTTTGTCGGGCTGGGGAATCAACCTAGGACCTTATATACACAAGGCAAGTTCTCTACCACTGCGGTTAACAACTAACTATAGCCCTCACGAATTTTTTTTTTGGGGGGGTCCAGTTGTGGGGCCTGAACTCTGGGCCTGGGCACTGTCCCTCAGCTCTTCAGCTCAAGGCTAGCGCTCTACCACTTGAGCCACAGCACCACTTCCGGCTTTTTTCTTTTTGCTTATGTGGTGCTGAGGAATCGAACCCAGGGCCTCAGGCATGCAAGGCAAGCGCTCTACCACTGAGCTACCTTCCCAGCCCCACAAAATTATTTTTTAAAGGTTAAGAAACAACATAGTCAGTATGGAGCCCCTTTATATTTGAATCACTTTCATCAGAGGTGAAAGCATTTGCCATAGACAGTTGAACATGTTCGGAGAGGCCTAAAAGAGCCCCTCCAGCATCAAATTTTGTCATTTGAACTGCTTTATCATGAATGAGTCTCTAAGTTTCATCTACATTATAAGAATTTCCACAACATGGGCATGGTCAGCGGAGGAAACCTGAGTGCCTTGTGCTTCTGTCCTAGATCCCACCATGCTCACAGACATGATGAAAGGGAACGTGACAAATGTCCTTCCCATGATTCTCATCGGAGGTTGGATCAACATGACTTTCTCTGGCTTTGTTACAAGTAAGTTCCAGCTCTAGCGCACCTCACGTTTACTTTGGCTGCACTCCCTTCTCAGGTCCCCAGCCAGAGAAATCCCCAGCTGCTGACACCCGTAATGTTCTGGGTCTTAGGCTTTCTTGTGGAAACTGCTAATATTGCTTGAATAAAAGCATTTAATAAACTACAGTTTTGCGCCACCTTTTCCAAATTGATCCTAAGTTCCTGGGCTGGATGCCCTTTTCCCAATGAAGACTCAAAAGAGGGACTTGCTAGTTTGCCTCTGTGATGAGGTGTATTCTAGGGAAGGGAGTTTTAACTCCTTCTGACTTCCTTTGCCAGGTGTGAAGGGCAGTTTTCAACCTGTTTTGCTTGTAAGTTGATTTGATTTTCATCAATCCTAGATCTGTAGTGACTTCGACTTGTACAAACTCCACTTAGGACTTAGTGGATCAGTGCAATTTTTTTTCCAAATTTTAGGTCACAGCTCAGTTTGAGTGCCTGCTCAGCTGTCTAGAAGTTGGTATTATTCAAGGAAACTGGAGCAGAGCCACACTCTGACTGTTTTTTTCTTCAGGAACTGCCATGGATTTCCTGGTGGAAATCATTTTCCAACAGCCAGATGGCACAGAGTCCCCACCTCCTCAGGAGAGTGCTTTCACACTTCAGCCCTCTAAAAATAACACGGCTGGGTGCTGAGAACGTTTCTCTCCTCTCTGCAGCCAAGGTCCCATTTCCACTGACCCTCCGTTTTAAGCCTATGCTACAGCAAGGGATTGAACTGCTCACCTTAGACGCGTCCTGGTAAGAACTTGCTTATCTAATAAAAATATAAGCCAAAACCTAAACATCAAAGCTCCCAGTTTGAATTTCTACCTGGAATAGGTGTTCTAAAGGTTGTCTTTGGTTTGTTGTTAATAGTTGAAATCTACTCAGAACGCCCTGCTGGGTTTTGGTCTTTGCGTGGGTCTTGCCTGAAGAGAGGATGTGCTGGGTTTTGGTCTTTGCGTGGGTCTTGCCTGAGGAGAGGATGTGCTGGGTTTTGGTCTTTACATAGGTCTTGTCTGAGGAGAGGATGTGCTGGGTTTTGGTCTTTGCGTGGGTCTTGCCTGAGGAAAGGATGTGCTGGGGTTTTTTTCCCTGGGGTATAAGTGAAGGTGCTGGCTTAAAAAAAAAAAATGACCTCTGACCACACAGTCCTTGATATTTCATTTTGGGTTTGTTTCATTATTTTATTCTGTATTTTCTTTTGGCTTAGTTGTGTGAGGTGGGTTTGTTTTCAAGTGTTAGGAATGGAGCTCAGGGCCTTGCACATTCTAGGCAAGTACTCTACCATTGATCCAAACTTTGGTCTTGTGAGACCAAGTCTTGCTATGTAACCCAGGAAGACCTCAAACTCTTGGTCCCTCGGACTAGTGCTGGGATTACAGGTGTAATCCCTGGCTAGGGGAAACCTTTTTATCAATATCATGGAGCTTACGGGAATGTGTGTGTCAGCCATCTTTCTGTTATTGTAACAAATACCTGAGACAACCAGTTTATGAGGAAAGGTTTGTTTCAGCTCACTTTTAAAGTTCTCATTCATTCCATGACCAACAGGCCCCACGGGTTTGGCCTGTGGCAGCGGATCTTGGCAGCAGCATGGTTCTAGCCCAGTAGTCAGAACACAAGAGGGAGAGGGGAAGAGTCCAATCTGCCACCTTGGGGGCAGGGGACAGACAGAGCTAAAATAAAGGAGGCCTCAGCGATGAAGTTCAGAACCCAAAGACTTTCCCAACAGCTGCTGTCCTCAGCCACTGCAAGCACTTCCTGAAAGCCTCCTCCTGCCCTTTTCTGCTGAGTGAAACACACAAGCATGCTTCCTCTAGGGAACCAGATTCTAGACAGGGGCCTCTTAACAGAGAAGTTCCTTCCCTCCCTCCCTTCCTCCCTCCCTTCCTTCCTTCCTTCCTTCCTTTGCCCAAGCTCAGAACCTAGGTGCTGTCCCCGAGCTTTATTTTTTGTTTATTTTACTCAAGGTTAACACTCTACCACTTCTAGCTTTTTTGGTAGTTTATTGGAGATAAACTCCAATAGAGTCTCCAATAGAGTCTCCCAGACTTCCTACCAAGGCAGGTTTCAAGCCATGATCCTCAAATCTCAGCTTCCTATTATAAGCGTGAGCGAGACCCTGACACCTGGCAAGAAATATCAGTCAGTATTCTGTATCTCTATTTGGGTTGTGAATTGGCTGCATCAGCCCTAACCCAGGCAGGCAGAAGGGTGCTGTGCATTGATTTCTGAAGTTAACGACCTGTACTTTCCTTTGGCTTTGTAGGGTGAGTTCTGCATCCTGGTACTTCCTCAATGTGTTTGGGCTCCGGAGCATTTATTCTCTGATTCTGGGCCAAGATAATGGTAAGAAACAGTAGGCCTGATCACAAATAATTGCTTAGAGGAATCGTCCATATTAGAGCACAAAAACTCTTGTAGTTAGTTAGCTATTGGTTATCATAGAAGAACATTGCTTCATTCTTCAAGTTCCTGAGTTGTTCTGGAAACCTAAAAAATTCCCAGGCTCCCACCGAAGCCCTGGGTTGCAAGTTGAGACCTTAACAGCCACCCTGCAGGGCTGACAGAGCACACAAAGTAGATACACAGAGCACCTCGTGAGGGTCCTAGCGGACGGTATCACTCAATAACTGGCAGCCCCTGTCGTGGAGGGTAAAATAAAGTTGCAAGCTTCTGTTAGTTGTCTTTCTGCAGCGGTCAGCCCTGTTTTTCAGGGGAGGTACAGTGGCTTTCCCATAATCACAGTTCATGGGTGCTAGCCAGTCAGGGATCCCATCCTGAGAAACACCATCAAGCTGGCAGTGCCGAGCGCTGCTTGGGATTCACTCAGCCTGTCTTCCATGCAGCCGCTGACCAGTCACGAATGATGCAGGAGCAGATGACGGGAGCAGCCATGGCCATGCCCGCAGACACCAACAAGGCTTTCAAGGTATGTGCCCCGAGCTTGCCAGCAGCAGGTGGCATTGCAGTGCCCTCAGAAAGACACTGGTCCTCTCTTTCCTCAGTTTCCCTAGCTGTGGCTCCTCACCTATCATAAACAAACACACTGAGGAAAACTCCCAAAGTAAACAGTCATGGCTTCAACCTGCGCAGTGTTGCAGCCACCGTCCCCCATCCGGGCACTCAGTCACCACTCCATCCTTTGTGGCCCATGGCAGCTGAGAGATGCCAGGTTCATGCAACTTTTCTTTCTTTTTTTTTTTTTTTGTCGGTCGTGGGGCTTGAACTCTGGGCCTGGGCGCTGTCCCTCAGCTCTTCAGCTCAAGGCGAGCGCTCTACCACTTGAGCTACAGTGCCACTTCCGGTTTTCTGGTGGTTTATTGGAGATAGGAGTCTCACGGTCTCTCCTGCCCCGGCTGGCTTTGAACCGCGATCCTCAGATCTCAGCCTCCTGAGTAGCTAGGATTACAGGCGTGAGCCACCAGCGCCCACTTCATGCAACTTTTCTTATAGTCTTTCCTATACTTACTCTGTTTCATTATTGTTGTTTAGTTTCTAACCCCGACTTACAAGGTAAACTTCATGTTAGGGATGTAGCGAAATAGCTGCGTAGGGCATGGCACCCCTTTGCAGATTCAAGTCCACGCGTAGTCTTCGAATGTCCTCCCTGAGGACAAAGTAGAATGCTAAGCTGGACCAATGCATTCGCAAGCTATGTGCAATGTTGGCATAGCTGTAGACACCTGTAGTCCCAGCCTCTTGGGAGGCTGAAGGAGAATCATGTTAGTATAGGAATTTGAGACCAGCTTCAGCATCCTAGTGAGACCCTGTGTCACACAGAAAGCTCTGTGCTGAGCGCTATTGTTTGAACATAAAATATTTAAATTCATCAAAAAAAGAGCATGTGTATCTCTTGTTCTTCAGACAGGCGTGTCTATTAAGTTAATTGGAGATTCTTGTCACTTATACTGGTTTCCAAATATCCAAATTTAATCCACCATGGAAGTGAGGCTATAAAACAGCCCAGTTGTAAAGGAAGGCGTGACACTGTCCAAAAAGAAATGTACTCTTACTTTTTTTTTTTTTTTTGTCGGTCGTGGGGCTTGAACTCTGGGCCTGGGTGCTGTCCCTCAGCTCTTCAGCTCAAGGCGAGAGCGCTCTACCACTTGAGCTACAGCACCACTTCCGGTTTTCTGGTGGTTTATTGGAGATAGGAGTCTCACGGTCTCTCCTGCCCGGGCTGGCTTTGAACCGCGATCCTCAGATCTCAGCCTCCTGAGTAGCTAGGATTACAGGCATGAGCCACCAGCGCCCGGCTAATGTACTCTTACTTGACTTACATAACTAACCCCTCTGTACAACACCTTCTTCATCATCATCATCATCAAATTAAAAAAACAACCTAGTCAAAGGCAGTCCATTAAACATTTGGGACATTTCAGCCTTTTTGGGACCCAGCAGACATGAGATGTAAATGGAATGTGTACAATGGAGTATTATTCAACTATAAAAAGGGATGGGGGGGGTGAGGGGGGGATATGGGAAGGGATAGGAAAGGGAAACAAAGGAGGAGGCAAAAATGCTTGATAAGAAATGTACTCATTATCTTGCCCATGTAATTGTAACTCCTCTGTATGGTATTTTCACAATAAAAATAAAAAGGGATGAAGACTGGGTGCTGGTGGCTCACACGTAACTACTCAGGCGGCTGAGATCTGAGGATTGCAGTTCAAAGCTAGCCCAGGCAGAAAAATCCGTAAGACTTACCTCCAATAAACCACTGAAGTACAGCTGTGGCTCAAATGGTAGAGCACTAGCCATGAGCACAGAAGCTCAGCGATAATGCACAGGCCCTAAGTTCAAGCCTCAACACAGGTAACAAACACACAAAAAAGGAATGAAGTACTGAGTCATCCTGAACAGTGATCAGCCTTGAAAGCATGTTAAGTGAAAGGAAAACAACAAAGCCACACCCATCACAGACTATCAGACTATACAGCCCCTTCCCAGAATGTACAGGAGCGGGTACTGGGCAGCAGGGCCTGTGTGGTGGGCAGCTCCATAGCCTGTTGCTATGGAGTTTGGTTTCAAGTCTCAGGACTAGAGCCAGAAAGCAATAAATAATATTTTTAATAACTCAGGTAAAAGTAGACTAATAATAGAATATGAAGAAATTTTTCAGAAAATTATGAAAATTGGTTCAGCATATTACATCAGAATCTAACAACCCCAAGTTACCAGCATAAGGAAGTGTGTGTGTGTGTGTGTGTGTGTGTGTGTGTGTGTGTGTGTGTGTGTGTGTGTGTGTGTGTGTGTGTGTGTGTGTGTGTGTGTGTGTGTGTGTGTGTGTTCACTGTGCATCTTCACAGTGACATGGTGCTCAGTGAGCAAGAGGTTCAGCAGCTCTGTGTGATCTCTCTCAGCCCAGTCTCCTTGTAGCTCCTGGCTGGGCAGGCAGAGACCACAGGTCACCCTGGTCCAGTCACGAGCCCCTTCCTCCCCACCCTCTCGTCTTCTCTGCAGACAGAGTGGGAGGCTTTGGAGCTGACAGACCACCAGTGGGCACTGGATGATGTGGAGGAGGAGCTCATGGCCAAGGACTTACACTTCGAAGGCATGTTCAAGAAGGAATTACAGACGTCCATCTTCTGAGGACCAAGCAGGGATCGGCTGTGCCAGGAACTTGGAATAGCGCTTAACCTTGTAACTTTCGTTGGAGCTTCGGAGCCTCTGAGAATAAAAGGGGTGCCAGGGCTGGCGGGTGTGCTGCAAGGCTCGTTCTTGTCTGAGCTGGGTCCCCCTGTATTGGAAACTAGAGGAAAGAGGAGTATTGCGGGGTGACATGCTAGTTAAAAGTGGCACACATTTTCCTGATAGAGACTAGTGATGAAGTCAGAGAAAGGGGAATCCTCATAGAGCTACTAAATCTACACCCAAAGGTAGCCCAAACCACCCAGTCTCTGGAAGAAGCATCGTCAGTTATAACTAGTTCTTATGTTCAGTCAGCCTGACTTCTAACCACTGTAAACTCCTGTTTTCTTGGAATCCAAACACCCTGCATTGTACCTTTAATTTCTATTTTGTTAGGATTTTTAACTTTCTTTACAAAAGTAATACATTTTCAGTACCGAAAATTTAGAAACTATGGAAGAGCCAAATAAATGGCCTTGTGCTGTTCACTTAAAGCTTACTAAATGACACATTGGACAAATGTGTCGAAACTGGCTAAGATTAACTCTGCAGCGTGGCAAGCCTCGGTCAGGACAGACCCAGAACACAAACTTGTAATTCTGATACTGTCCAGTGAAAGTGACTGACCCCGAGGCCTGCCGGGCTCTCGTAGGCCTATGGGGTCATCAGAGACAAGTTCTTGATCTGGACTTCAGAAAACAGCAAATCCGCTGGCCAGTGGACAGTGCTGTGCTGTGCACGGCCAGCTAGCTGAACAGAAGACCTCATTCCTGATTACTCTGGACAGGAGAAAATTCACATATCGCTGTCAGAGAGAGGGGGCAGCCAGATGTGTAGGTCAGGATGCCCAGGAATACTTCTGTCTTGATTAATGGTCCCAGGGAGGTGGCAGGGCACCATTGCTGTACCAAGAGGTGAATGTAATTTGCATGTTGAGCTCTGTATCAAGAACAACAACTTGACTACAAATTAAACCATCCTGTGTTCTCTCCTTTGCCTGTGAATGTGTTGCCTCTGGGGGTCACTGAGTTTCTGCCAGCAGTGAGAAGTGTCTATTTAGTCCACAGCTGGTGTGTCATGGTGAAAGACAGTGGCTTCGTCTTCAGAGACCTCAGGAGAGGGGGGAGCAGCTCAGGTCGCCAGGGGCTTAGTGCGCATGAGGTCCTGGGTCCACCCCAGTAGAAAACAGAAATGAGCTTGTGAGCACTGTGAAATGAGCACTGTGTATACAGCCCAGGCGTGGAACTCACAATAGTGAGTGCTGGGATTACAGACACCATCACATGACACCCTCTTCATCCTCTTCATTGAGGCTCTGAAGCCCTCAGACACGCCAAGGAATGGAAGGCAGATGACATGCCGGTCTTAAAAGCAGAGCTGAGGGCTGGGAAGGTGGCTCAGTGGTAGAGCGCTTGCCTTGCATGCATGAGGCCCTGGGTTCGATTCCTCAGTACCACATAATCAGAAAAAAGCTGGAAGTGGCGCTGTGGCTCAAGTGGTAGAGCGCTAGCCTTGAGCTGAAGAGCTGAGTGACAGCGCCCAGGCCCAGAGTTCGGGCCCCACACCGACAAAAACAAAAAAAGCAGAACTGATCGTGATGGCAGTAGTGAGGAGCCTGCAGGAGGGGCTGAGGTGAGAGGTTTGCTGCTGGTGGAGAACGGAGGTTGGGATGGAGGGGTAGAGGTGGGCCGTGTTGGAGGGGGGGATGGAGGGTAGAGGTGGGCCGTGTTGGAGGGGGGGATGGAGGGTAGAGGTGGGCCGTGTTGGAGGGGGGGATGGAGGGGTAGAGGTGGGCAGTGTTGGAGGGAGAGGGAGATGGCAGGGATGGAGCTCAGCCCGTGTGGAGGCCTAGCACCCCCTCACTCATGCATGGCTCTGCCTAGAACCTTGCCCCTCTCAGGGCCTCAGTCTCCCCATCTGTCAAAGGGGATCCTATGCTGCCGCCACTTTGGAAAACTCTGGCAGTCTTCAAAAGGTTAACGTTTCTGTGTGACCCTGTGATGCCACTAGTAGACGAGCAAAAGCACAGGGAGCCACAGCACGGTGAGGATCTCGATGAATCGCTTTGTCCCAGAAGTGTGCAAACCCTCAGACTGGACTACTTAAACGTTTCTGTGTTTAAATTTTAAATACACAATTTGCAACCAGGACATCCTGTTGTCTCAAATAACATGTTTTGGGGACAACTAGTATGTGAGTAGGGGCACATGGACACACTGAGGTAGATACTAGGGCATTTGTTGCATTTGCTAATGATTATGGAAAACAATACCGTAAAAGACAGGGTTACAGAGAAACAAGAAACAGTCGAAGACCTCAGTGTTCAAAGCCAATCAGGCATACAAATTAGCAAGACTCCTATCGCCAAAGAGTCAGGTATAGTGAATCATGCCTGTAATCACAGCAATTCTAGAAACAGACATCAGGAGAATCCTGTTCAACACCAACCAGAGCCAGAAAATGAGCAAAGCCTCATTTTATCCACTAAGAGGCATGGTGGTACACACTGGGGATTTCACCTATCGCAGGAAGGAAGGAAAATCTCAGTCTAAGGCAAGGTCCAGGCAAAAACACAAAACCCTACCTGAAAAAACTAAAGCAGAGGGGGCTGGGTAGGTGGCTCAGTGGTAGAGCGCTTGCCTTGCATGCCTGAGGCCCCGGGTTCGATTCCTCAGCACCACATAAGCAAAATAAAAAAAGCCAGAAGTGGCGCTGTGGCTCAAGTGGTAGAGCGCTAGCCTTGAGCTGAAGAGCTGAGGGACAGCGCCCAGGCCCAGAGTTCAGGCCCATGACCGGACCCCCCCCCCAAAAAAAAAAAACTGATGAAGAGGTAATAGAGGATGAGGAATAAAGAACACTAAATGTTAAAAAAAAAAAAAAAAAAAAAAAAAACTAAAGCAGAAAGGGTTATGAGTGTGGCTCACTGGGAACGCACCTGTCCAGCAAGCTCCAGGTCCTGAGCTCAAACTCTAGTAACCATCAAAATGAAAACACAGGGCTGCACAAAGTTTAGACATATTCATAGCAACATTCACAAAATCAAGTAAGAAACACCCTAACTGTCCATTAAGTAATAGTGGATAAGCAAAATATTGTATCCATAGGACAGGATATTATTTGGCAACCAAACGAGTGATCCACTGACATTACCAACCCAGATGGACTGTGAACCACTTAGGGAAGCTCATTTCCATACATCAGAATATTCTCCAGGTTTTCTCTTCCTCTTTGCAATGCCAGGTGGAATGCAGAGCCTCACACAATGGGAGGCAAATGCTCCATCACCAGGCTACATTTTTACTGGCATGTCCAGAATTAGCCAAGCCACAGAGATGTAGGTAGGTGGGTGGTGGCAGACTTGGAAGGAGACTGGAAAGTGCTTGCTAAGGGGCTGCCATATACTAGCTTTCCACCACTGTGAAAAACACCTAAGAAAACCCACTTGAAAGGAGGACAGGCCTACTTAGGCTCACCTTTTCAGATGCGCTTCGTGGCGGATTGGCTCTGTCCATCTTGGGCCTGGCATCCATGGGTGGGGACATGGCGTGAAGCAGCCTGGCGTGGTGGAAATGTGTGGTGAGCAAGGCTGCTCACCCACTGCTGAGAAGTGGAAAAGAATTCAGGGCTGAGGTCCTGACATCAAGAGGACACACCCCATGACCTCACTTCCGCCATCTAGGCCCCACCTCTTAATGATTCCACCACCTCTGCTTAGTGTGGCAGATAGGAGAATGAAGGCCTTTTCCAAGTCACAGCAGGTGATGAGAATGTTCTAAAACTCATGGGATAGGAAGCAGGGGTGTGGCTTAGTCTTGCCTAGCATGGGCAAGGTGTTGGATTCAAAAATAAAAAGCAAAATATGGGCTGGGAATGTGACTCAGTGGTTGAGTCCTTGCCTAACATGCAGGAAGCCCTGGGTTCGACTCCTTAGTCCCACATAAACAGAAGAAGCTGGAAGTAACACCATGGCTCACGTGGTAGAGCGTTAGCCTTGAGCAAAAGCAGCTCAGGGACAGTGCCCAGGCCCTGAGTTCAAGGCCCAGGACTGCCCCTCCCCCCAAAAAGCGAAAACTAAAAAGCAAAACTGAATATGATGCAAAATGCGCACATCTGTGAATGCCTAACACTAAATAGTACTGTTACATGGGAATTTGGTGAGATTCGGAGAAGCCACACTTTGAGAGGTCAAAGTGGGAGTCTTTATTAGAAAGCCCACAACTTGCAAGCAGACTCATACCCCCCCCCAAAAAAAAAAAAAACTTGCAGTCCCAACTGTGGCTAGCACAAAGTTTATAAAGGTAAAAACCACATCAAGGCAGATGTCACATGTTGTAAGGACTAGCAAAGCGTATTTTACATAAGCAAACAAAACAAGATATCTAGGGGGAAACATCAGGGATAATCAAGGGCCAGTTATGGGGGGGGGCAGGGAAGGACATTCAAGGGCAATCAAGGGCAAGTATTCTCTGGAGAAAGACTGTCCTGGAGCTAAACCAGCCATGACACATCTGCAGTTCAAAGAATGACGTACATCACCTTTAGAGTTCTCCTGGGAAAGTCCCAAGAAAGACAGCAATGCTAGTCGGGCACCAGTGGCTCACGCCTTAATCCTAGCTGCTCAGGAGGCTGAGATCTGAGGATTGAGGTTCGAAGTGGGGCAGGAAAGTCTTTGAAACTTTTATCTTACCTCCAATAAACCACTCAGAAAACCAAAAGTGACGCTGTGGCTCAAGTAGTAGAGCTCTAGCTTTGAGCTGAAGAGCTAAGGGACAGCGCCCAGGCCCAGAGTTCAAGCCCCATGACCAACAAAAAAGAGAAAGAAAACAAAAATTTCTTATCTCAATGGGAAATCAAATCTTAAGATTATTTTTCACTTACCTAAGAAGATTAAAGCAAATTAAAAATCAAGCAATACACATCAGAGGAAAAAAATGCCTAAGGAAGGAGTTCCAATCACAATACCCTTCTTAAATTGGCTTCAGTTATTAAGTCATAATTCTAGTATCATAAAAGCAGAATTCTGATATAAACAAAAACAGTCCAGGCGCTGGTGGCTCATGCCTATAATCCTAGCTACTTAGGAGGCTGAGATCTGAGGATCATGGTGCAGTGCAAAGCCAGCCCCCGCAGAAAAGCCCATGACACTCTTTTTTTTTCCTTTGGGGCTTGAACTCTGGGCTTGGGCGCTGTCCCTGTGCTCTTCAGCTCATGGCAAATGCTCTACCGCTTGAGCCACAGCAGCACTTCCAGTTTTCTAGTGGTTTATTGGAGATAAGAGTCTCACGGACTTTCCTGCCCAGGCTGGCTTTGAACTGTGATCCTCAGATCTCAGCCTCCTGAGTAGCTAGGATGACAGGCGTGAGCCACCGGCGCCCAGCATCTGTGACACTCATGTCCAATAAACCACCAAAACACTGTGGAGCTGTGACTAAAGTGGTTGAGCACTAGTCTTGAGCAAAAAAACTCAGAGACAGCACTCAGGCCCTAAATTCATAGCTCCAGGTCTGGCACCAAAACAAGCAACAACAAAAGAACTTGAAAGCTCAGGTTTGTTGAGCTGGTATTGGTGGGGGCTGAAATCTGAGAACAAATGTGTTGGGGCTCAGAGGACCCTGTCCACTTAGCCTGGCCAGGCTAGCAGCAGAGCATGGCTTCCTGTGCCCTGGAAGTTGAGGACAGCTGGCAGAGCACAGAGCAGGTCTGCCAGCTGCCCCATCTCCCACCTGGTCTGCCTTTTGTTTGCTGGGCATGCCTGCCAGAGGGGCCAGCCAGAGCGAAGACGCCAGCCAACCGTTCCCGGCAGCGCTCCGGCCCTTTCCTCCTCTGTCTTTCTTGGGCGCTTCCAGACTACTTCTGGCGAGAGCTCACACAGCTCGCAGACGTGTGGATCTGAAGCCTTTACTCCACAGATCCAGCTGGAAGGCCTCGTTCACAGACAGATGAACAGCCAGGGACGCCTGGCCAGACTCAAGCTTCCATCTCCCTTCACTTCTCATTGCTCTTCCAGAGGGGTCGACGGAATGTCGCTATTAAGAGCACTGGCTCCAACTTACTGCCTTTTAGTTACTGTGTGACCTTTGAGCTACTTAGCCTTTCTGAACTTGAGCTTTGCCAGCTGGAAAAGAAAGAACACAATTGGGTAGTGTGCTGGGAGGATCTAGAAGGAACAATGCTAGCCAGACACCAGAGGCTCATGCCTGTAATCCTAGCTACTCAGGAGGCTGAGAGCTGAAGTTGGCAGTTCAAAGACAGCCTGGATAGAAAAGTCCCTGTGAGGCTCATGTCCAATTAACCACTTAAAAATTGGAAGTGAAGGGGGTAGGATGGGAAGGGATGGGAAGGAGAAACAAAGGAGGAGGCTACAATGCTTGATAAGAAATGTACTCATTATCTTGCCCATGTAATTGTAACCCCTCTGTACAGTATTTTCACAATAAAAAAAGTTGGAAGTGAAGCTGTGACTCACAGTGGTGGAGCGCTAGCCTTGAGCTAAAGAGCTCAGGGCAGTGCCCTCACCCTGAGTGAGAGCCCCACAGATGACCGAAAAAAGAAATAACAATGCACACAGGGTGCACAGTACCTTGGCACACTCAGTGCTTGATAAGCACCCTGTAATTAGAGTCACCTTTCCCCCACCCACTGTCCCTGGGTGCCCAGGACCATGCCGACAACTCCTGGAGGGAGATAGATGCTCCCACCTATAGTGGGCACCGGTGCGGCCTGCTGTCCCCTGCGTCCACCCCCTCACCTCCCTCAGCCTCCTCCTGTCCTACTGATTACTTTCATCTTGGCCCCTGGCCAACAGGCTGATCATCTCTCCTGACTCTGAAATCCCAGAGCCTGGCCCAAGGGCCTTGGAAACACATGGCTTGGGGCTGTGGGCTCCAAAGAAGGTAGTCAGTGAGCAGCACGCAGTCCTGCTGATGGGGTGTGAACACGCACACCTGTCCTCCTGGGGGAGACTGAGGAAGGAAACCAGGCCAGTCCTGAGCCACCCGGGTGGGGGTGGGGGTCCTCAGAGGACAAAGGATACTTCCCAGAGGGAACAGCCAGACCCTTGGCTCCCATAGTGGCCCTTAAAGCATTCCCAAGGAAGGCTTCCCAGCGGGGAAAGGACCTGGAAATCAGGATGCTGGAAAGAGACTGGACAGACTGCAGAACCCCAATCTACTATGTAGAGAACCGAGGTCCACCGGGTGTGGGGTCCATGCCTATAGTTCGAGTTCTGCTGGAAGTGGAGGTCTAGCCCTGCCTGAGCAGCCTCCCTGAAAAACTAAAAGCAAAAGGACTGGGGACGTGGCTCATGCGGTAGAGGGCTTAGGCCCTGATTCACTCCCAGTACCACCAGAGGGAAAAAGATCCAGGTAATGTTCCACAAGGAGAGAACAACTGAACACATCTAAGAAGATCAGAGAAGCAACACAGAAAGGTGCAGTGCTGCCTTTGAAGACTTGAAGCCAACTGCACACAAGAAGATGCAGAATGGCCTGGGAAGGTGGCTCAGTGGTAGAGTGCTTGGCTAGCATGCATGGAGCCCTGGGTTCGATTCCTCAGTACCACAAAAAATAAAAAGGAGGAGGATGAGGAAGAGGAGGAAAAAAAGGAAGAAGGAAGAAGAAGCACCAGCAGCTTCTGCCACCCCCATCAGCTGCTGGTGGCTCACATCTGAGATCCTCAGATCTCAGCCTCCTAGGCTGAGATCTGAGGATCTCAATTCAAAGCCAGCTGGAGCAAGAAAATCCATGAGACTTTTTTTTGGGGGGGTCCAGTCATGGGGCCTGAACTCTGGGCCTGGGTGCTGTCCCTCAGCTAGCGCTCTACCACTTGAACCACAGCACCACCTCCGGCTTTTTTCTTTTTGCTTATGTGGTGCTGAGGAATCAAACCCAGGGCCTCAGGCATGCAAGGCAAGGGCTCTACCACTGAGCCAACTCCCCCCCCCCCACCCCCGTGAGACTCTTATATCTCCAATTAACCACCAGAAAACCAGGCCCCGAATCCAAGCCCTGGGACTGACCTCCCCACCCCAGCAAAAAAAAAGATGCAGAAGCCCCAGTGGCTGCCTACTGGGTAACAAGGACACCAGGAACATTAATTGCGAGGCTGTGTAGAAGGAGCTTCCTGTCACATGACAAAGTACCTGACACAATCAATTTCGAAGGAGAAACTTTTTTTTTTTTTTTGTTGGTCGTGGGGCTTGAACTCTGGGCCTGGGCGCTGTCCCTCAGCTCTTCAGCTCAAGGCGAGCGCTCTACCACTTGAGCTACAGCGCCACTTCCAGTTTTCTGGTGGTTTATTGGAGATAGGAGTCTCACGGTCTCTCCTGCCCCGGCTAGCTTTGAACCTCGATCCTCAGATCTCAGCCTCCTGAGTAGCTAGGATTACAGGCGTGAGCCACCAGCGCCCGGCGAGAAACTTTTTTTTTTTGGTTCATGTTCTAAGAGGTTTCCATCCTTCGTCACTTGGCCATGTTGCATGTACACTGTGGCCAGAGCACGTGGTAACCGAGGAGCAGAGCAGGAGAGAAAGGGGCCAGTGCCCCAATATCTCCTTCAAGGGACCCCTTCTTCCAATTACCTCACTTCCCCCTCCTAGGCCCCAACTCCTCAAGATTTCACCCTGCCAAATGCCCTGAGAATTTTTTCTCTCCTTTCCTTCCTCCTTCCTTCCTTCCTTCCTTCCTTCCTTCCTTTTTTCCTTTCTCTCAATCTGCAGTACTTGGGTTTGAACTCAAGGCCTTGTGCTTACTAGGCAAGTACTCTAAGGGGAGGAATTCTTCCTGCTCTTTTTCACTTTTTTTTTTTTTTTTTGCCAGTCCTAAGGCTTGAACTCAGGGCCTGGACACTGTTCCTGAGCCTCTTTGTGCTCAAGGTTAGCACTATACCATTTGAGCCACAGCACCACTTCTGGCTTTTTCTGAATGGTTTATGGGAGATAAAAGTCTCAGGAGGGCTAGGAATGTGGCCTGGTGGTAGAGCGCTTGCCTAGCATGCATGAAGCCCTGAGTCTGATTCCTCAGCACCACATATACAGAAAAAGCCAGAAGTGGTGCTGTGGCTCAAGAGGTAGAGCGCTAGCCTTGAGCAAAAGCAGCTCAGGGATAGCACCCAGGTCCCGAGTTTAAGCCCCAGAACTGGAAAAAAAAAGTCTCAGACTTTTCCCCCAGGCTGGCTTCAAACTGCAATCTTCAAATCTCTTTTTCTCGAGATCTTTATCATCCTTCTGATCATAAAAGCAATGTTACGGAGTTTAGAGTACTAGCAAATATAAAAAAATCATAATCCGGTAAAAATCCTATCAGCCACTATTTACCTCCCCATCCTCAGGTGTAGCACAGTTGTGTGGGTATTAGGAAGAGACCTGAGAGGACAGAGCTATCAGCACGTGAGGACGCACACCTGGGTCAGGAGGCTCGCTGCAGTATCTGCTTAAATGAGCTAACTTGCTGCAGAGCAGATCCAAGCACCTGATGGCCCATCTGCAGGGCTGGAGGTGGGGGCGGGGTCTCTGAGTGAACAGCAGCTCAGCAACACCGTGCAGCTAGTTGAAAGAAGAGGGCGGAGCAGATGCTTACCGCCTTCAAAAAACTCCTAACCCATTGTGTAAATGAAAACAGTATTATAGAGTAATTATAGAATAATATGAGCCACGTGGTCCTAGTTATGTGAAAAGAAAATCTGTATGCACATGTATGGGGGTTTAAAATGTTTTTATTATCCTTTTTTTTTTTTTTTTTGTCAGTTGTGGGGTCTGAACTCTGGGCCTGGGCGCTGTCCCTCAGCTCTTCAGCTCAAGGCTAGAGCTCTACCACTTAAGGCCACAGCGCCACTTCCAGCTTTTTCTGTGTATGTAATGTGGTGCTGAGGAATCGAACCCAGGGCCTCAGGCATGCAAGGCAAGTGCTCTACCACTGAGCCACCTTCCCAGCCAGCTCTTTTTTCTTTTTTAAGTGACTGTCATGGGGCTTGAACTCAGGGTCTGGGCTTTGTCCCTGAGCTTTTACACTCAAGGCTGGCACTCTACCACTTGAGCCACAGCCTCACTACCAGCTTTCTTGGTGGTTAATTGGAGATAGGAGTCTCACAACTTTCTTGCCCAGACTGGCTTTGAACGGTGATCCTCGGGTCTCAGCTGTGATTACAGGTGTTTTACAGGCTTGATTGGCAGAGCCTTGAGCACAAAAACTTGGGGACAGCCCCAAGACCCAGAGTCCAAGCCCCCAGGACACACACACTCACGCCGGCTGCTGGTGGCCCACACCTCTGATCCTAGCTACCAGAGAGGCTGACCTCTGAGGATCAAGGTTCGAAGCCAGCCCCGGCAGGAAAGGCTGTGAGACTCTTATCAACAATTAACCCGCAGAAAAAAAGAGCTGGAGGTGGGGCTGTGGCTCAAATGGTAGAGCACCAACCTTCAGCAGAAAAGCTCAGGGACAGCGCTGAGTTCGAGCCCCAGGGCTGGCACAGGCTCACGCTAAAACCCAAACAACAGGTGCACCGGGAGGCCCCGGCGCGCGGGCGGGGATGGCCCGGGCCCTGGACGCCCCCGCGGGCCGCGGTCCCCCCTCGGACCCCCCCCGGGCCGCGGTCCCCCCCGGACCCCCCCCGGGCCGCGGTCCCCCCCGGACCCCCCCCGGGCCGCGGTCCCCCCCCGGACCCCCCCGGGCCGCGGTCCCCCCCCATCAAGGTCTTCCCCCCCGACCCCCCCCCGGGCCGCGGTCCCCCCCCGGACCTCCCCGGCCCTCGGCCCCCGGCCCCGCGGGCGGCAGGCGGGGACGGACCCCGCGAGGCCCCGGCCCCGGCCCCGGCCCGCACGCCCTCCGCCGGCCGCGGCTCCCGCGCCAGCGTCGGCGGCCGCCGCCTCGGGGAAAGGGTTAACGGCTGGCGGTGGGCGGGCCCGCGAGCCACCGCGTCCGCAGCGCGGGGCCCGAGCATCCCGGCTGCGGTGCGGGCGGCGCGCGCCGGGCGAGCGGCTGCGGGCGCGGGCGCAGGTGAGCGGCCCGCCGGCCGGGGAGGGCGCGGGGCGCGGGCGCGGGCGCGGGGCGCGGGGCGCGGGCGGCGGCGGGGCTCCCACGGGCGGCGGCGCCCACCCCCGCCGGGACACTGCGGGAAGGCGCGGAGCCAGGCCCAGAGGAGGCCGGGGAAGAGGTAACCCGAGCCGGGCCGGCTCCTGCAGGCTGCCCTGCGGCGGCCCGCACCCTGCCCCCGCCCCGCCGCAAGGTCTCCCCCCCATCCACCCAGCCCCCGCACCCCAACGCCGGGCGTCTGCAGGCGCCCCCTCCCTTGGATGGGGCGGGGGTGGCAGGCCGATGGTTGTTATTCTCCGCGATGACTTAAGCCTTCTCCGTGCTTTGCTTCTCGGAGGGAGCTGCTGGCCGTGCATGCGTGCACTCAGCTGGCTGTGTGACCTTGGACAAGTTGCTCAACCTCTCTGAACCGGGTGCCAAGCCCGCGCTGGGTGCACTCACACCGGCTCGTCGGGGAGGGGGAGGGCGGCACCCAGGGCACTGTCAGTAGCCGGCTGCTGTGTCGGGGCTCCAGGCCCCCATTTGGAACTGAAGCTTCGGTGCCCAGCCGGCAGCCTGGCCCGAGAGCAGGCCAGGAGGCCGGGAGCACTGGGGACGGTGGCTGCCCAGCACAGAAGAGCGAGACCTGGGACCCGAACACAGCCCACCGGCCACGGGGCCTAGGCGCTGGCCCCAGCTGCCTCCCTGGCCTACTTAGGGAGGGCCTGGGGAGTGGGGCCTCGGGAGGATCTGCCCGGGGCCAGGGGCGGCCAGGACCCGCTTCCCGGAGGAGGAGGAGCCCGAGGCCATCACTACCTGGCTGGGCGCGCGGGCCTCCCTTCCCTCTGGAAACTCTGAAGGCAGGTGGCCTGCAGGCCCCTTTGATCAGCCCCGGCCTCCCTGACTTCACCTTCTCCTGAGACTCTGTCCTTCACCGGCTGAATTCCAGCCACCGTGGGCTGCTCCCCGGGCTCCTTTAGCCATTCCTGCTCTAGGGCCTTTGCACTTGCTTTAACAAACTCAGCTCGTCCTAGGCCAGGCTCCTCCTGGCCAGGCAGCTTTTACTTAAATGTCTCCTCAGACAGGCCCCCTGGCACCCGGGAAATAGCTCCTAACCAGATTTACTCTCTTCACAGCCTATCTTATCTAGAATTACTTTCTCTGTCTCATCTAGAATAGAAAGCCAACTCCGTGGGGGCATCTGGTCTTGGTGTGTTTTTTTTTTTCTTTTTGTCAGTTGTGGGGCCTGAACTCTGGGCCTGGGCGCTGTCCCTCAGCTCTTCAGCTCAAGGCTAGCGCTCTACACTTGAGCCACAGCGCCACTTCCGGCTTTTTTCTTTTTTCTTATGTGGTGCTGAGGAATCGAACCCAGGGCCTCATGCATGTAAGGCAAGCGCTCTACCACTGAGCCACCTTCCCAGCCCCAAATATACCTTCCAGTGTTTTTTTTTTTTTTTTTTGGTCACTCATGGGGCTTGAACTCTGGGCCTAGGCACTGTCCCTGGGCTCTTCAGCTCAAAGCGAGCACTCTACCACTTGGGCCATATGCCACTTCCTGGTGTGTTTTTTTTGTTTTTTGTTTTTGCAGGTCCTAGGGCTTGAACTCTGGGCCTGGGCGCTGTCCCTGAGCTGCTCTTGCTCAAGGCGAGCGCTCTACCTCTTGAACCACAGCGCCACTTCTGGCTTTTTTGAGTAGTTTATTGAAGATAAGAGTCTCACGGACTTTCTTGCCCGGGCTGGCTTCGAATCGCGATCCTCAGATCTCAGCCTCTTGAGTAGCTAGGATGACAGGCAGGAGCGTGGGTGCCCAGCTTGTGTTCCTCATTTTACCCACACAGAGTTCGGTTTATTTGCTGAAATAGTTAAGGGGAAGGAGAAGGAAAGCTTTATGGAGCAAAAGAAAAGTGAAGGACCCTAAACCCTACCAGGCTGCTATAGGGAGCCTGGCCCTTGTGGGAGGACCGCGGTCCTCTTCCCGTCCACCTCAGCACTCTGGAGCTGGCCCTCCAGAAATCAGGCTTCAGCCAGTGAAGGCGAAAGGAGCGGGCTTTGCAAGCAGAGGGAAAGACGAGCAATGCGGGGAGCAGGACGCGGTGGGCGCTGGAGAGCAGGTGAGCAGGTGAGCAGCCTGCGCGGCCAGGAGAGGAGGCCGTGTTCTCTCCAAAGGCAGCCAGGGCCCATGGGAGGTTTTGCAGCAGGGTAAGTCTCATGACCACAGAGAGATTCTGTTGTTGTTTGGTTTGTGTGTGGTTTTTTTGGTAAGTCATGGGGCTTGAACTCAGAGCCTGCATGCTGTTCTGAGCAATTCTTGCCCAAGGCTAGGGCTCTACCACGTTGAGCCACAGCTCCACTTCCAGTTTTCTAGTAGCTAATTGGAAATAAGAGTCTCATGGACTTTCCTGCCTGGGCTGGCTTTGAACCGTGATCCTCAGATCTCAGCCTCCTGAGTAGCTAGACTTACAAGCATGAGCCACCAGCGCCCAGCTAGAGGTTCCATTTAAAAAGTTTTTAGAGGGGCTGGGAAGGTGGCTCAGTGGTAGAGCGCTTGCCTTGCATGCATGAGGCCCTGGCTTTGATTCCTCAGCACCACATAAGCAGAAAAAGCCGGAAGTGGTGCTGTAGCTCAAGTGGTAGAGCGCTAGCCTTGAGCTGAAGAGCTGAGGTGCCGCGGACCGGGTTCTGTCGGGGCGACGGAGGACACCTAAGGGAGGAACCTGGAATAGGTGGGGAGATGGCAAACAGACAACTCACACACAAGAGGAGTGGATGCTGAGTGCTGAGTGCGATTTAATGCAGAGGATAGCAACCTTTTATAACAGAAGTCTCATGAGAAAGGGCAAAAGGTTACACAGTCTTGCTGCATGGCTTCTTTCTTGGGTGGTCACCAGCTGGGCACCTGATAGGCATTTGTCTTCGGCTTATCTCTAAGGAATACAATGGGTTTGGGTTTCGATGTTTGTCACCAATTAACCATTACCTATTTTTATAGAGGCCTTAACTTTCCCATAAGATCTTTCCTGTCTCTTCTTTAATAGTAAACTTTAAGGAGACCTAGCAATTCTCTTAGTAAATAGCAGGAAATTCTCTCTCCTAAATAATTATCTCAGCAATTGCCATACATTCTTTCTGTTTTAGCTGAGCCTATAGCTTCTTGTAAATCCCTTACAAATAATTCCTTCTGCTGAAGTGACTTTGTGAAACCCCCAATACTTTTATATTTACTTATAACTTGTCTCCTAGCCTCCATAAGAGGGGTTTCAGGTTAGCACTTAACTCTGGTGAGTTAGTCATATTTTTAAGACACTCATCAGATATTGGAGTCGTCAACACTCTTAAGAGAGAGCTTTGAATAAGGGAACGTTGACAATGAGCAAGTACAAAAAGCAGTAGAAGCAGTAAAAGATTAACAGGCACTCTTATGAGGGAAGAAAGACAGAAACACATCTTTTCCCAGGGGTTTGCCAGCCTTTTTCCAGGAGTAGGCCTCTTAGAAGCCCTATTCTCCGAGGTAGACTTCGGTGAAGTCCCAAAACTTGGAGATAGGTTTCTGTAAAGCCCCATTCTCTGAGGTAGACTTTGGTGAAGTCCCAAAACTCAGAGATAGGTCTCTGAAGCCCCTATCATGGTCTGATAGATGGTTTCCCATGCTAAGCAGACTCTACTGGGGTCGGCGTGGCACTGAGGGGCAGCGCCCAGGCCCAGAGTTCAGGCCCCACGACCGACCACAAATAAGTAAGCAAATGAGTAGAAGTTTTTAGAGCGGCGGAGGCAGCTGCCTGTTTCTCTTCTAGCCCCTTGGGAGACCATGGAAACCCCGGCCCTCACGTGTCTCCCCTCTTCTTTAGACTCACCAGTGAGGACCGGAAGTTGAGGGCTCCACGCCTAGGAATCGGAGTGCGCCATGGCCCCCAGCCCACCAAGTCTCCTGCTGCTGCTGCTGCTGCTGCTCCGGTCCCTGGGGGCTGGCCCAGCCCTGGGCAGGGACCTTCGCGGGCCACTCGAGGACTCACAGTTCTACCTGATCCCATCCGGGCCTCAGGATCATGACCGGAACGCCAGAGATGCGAGCCTCTGGCATTCAGACAGCCCCCAGAGGCCCACGGAAGGCCCCAAGAGGCCTGCCGACCCTCCCCTGAGCCCAGCCCTGCATGGACCCAAGGCAGCCCACAGGGCCCGGGGAGAACGGCTCACTGCACCCGATGACCTCCAGCTGCCTCGGGGTCCCAGCTCCCAGGGCTGGACTGGACACCCTGACTCACAGGAGCCTCTGGAAGCAGCAGCCCAGGTGTCCCTGCTGCTGGCCCCCCCGCACCCCGCCTTGATCCCCACAAACTCCACGCCTCCGCTCAGGGTGCCCACAGCTGCTCCTTTCACGCAGGAGCCGGGAGGCCCAGCGGAACAGCACCCCCCGAGAGATGCGCGTCTGAAGGCCAAGGCTGGGGCTCCACGGGCACCGCCCGGGGCCAGGAGGCCAGTGCCCGGGGAACAGGGTGGGCATGAGGAGGACTTCCAGGAGGCAGCCCAACCCCCCCTCTCCACGCAGCAGGATCCAGCACCCTCAGTTGAGATGATGCCCCCGCAGGGGCCTGGGGCCCAGCCAGACCTGGCGTTGGCAAGAAGCCTTCCTCCTGCTGAAGAGCTGCCCCTGGAGCCCCCCAAAACGGGTGGAGCTGCAGAGGCCTGGGAGCTCAGCTCCCCGGGGCCTCAGCCCAAGCGGCCGGACCTCTCTGATGTTCAGGATGGCACAGAACCCCAGCCCACATCTCCAGCCTCACTGGCTCCCAGTGGGCAGCCGAAGCCAGGTGCGTGTCCCAGCGAGGGGGAAATAGTCCAGGCAGCTGCCGCCGCGAGCCTGCGGGGTTCTGGGTCCCATTTTCCTCATTGTGACCCATGCGGGCCACGGGTGGTCACTGCCACTCCAGGCACGGTGATCCCTTCTGTCTTTTCAGCCATCGCAGCGATGAACGGAGCCGACCCCATCTCTCCTCAGCGCGTGAGAGGCGCAGTGGAGGTCCCAGGCACCTCCAAGTCCCTCCTCCCTCATCTCTCAGACCCCCACCCAGCCACAAACCGAACAGAGAGCCCTGTGGGGGCCCCGCTGCCAGGTGAGGGCATGGCTGGGGGGGGTGGGGAGGTTCTGTCCAGTACCCCAAACTGTCACGTATAAGAGGAGAATGAGGAGCCAGGGGTAAGTGGACAAAAACAGCCCCTAAAAAAACAACTGGCTAGGCCAGGGCAGTGGCTCACGCCTGTAATCCTTCCTAGCAGGAGGCTGAGATCTGAGGATCATAATTTGAAACCAGCTCAGGCAGGAAAGTCTGTGAGTCTTGTCTCCAGCTAACCACTGAAAAGCTGGGAATGAAACCGTAGCTTGGGCCTGGGAACGTGGCTTCGCGGTAGAGTGCTCGCCTAGCATGTGTGAAGCCCTGGCTTCGATTCCTCAGTACCACATACACAGAAAAGGCCTGAAGTGACACTAGCTTAAGTGGTAGAGTGCTAGTCTTGAGCAAAAGAAGCTCAGGGACAGTGCCTAGGCCTTGAGTTCAAGCCCCAGGACTGGTAAAGACAAAACATAAAACACTGTGGCTCAAGAGTACAGCACCCACCTGAGCAAAAAAGCTAAGGCCCTGAGTTCAAGCCCCAGCGTGGACACGTGCACCCATGTCCCCGTGAGCTTGGGAAAGTTAAATAATTTACCAACCACAAAACAGCCCATTTCAGAGGCCATTTTCTACATTGTGATTGCAGACGAAGCCGAGGAGTGGCCCGGGCGCCCCCAAAGCCATCCCCCGGCACCCCCAGTCCAGGCCCCCTCCACCTCTCGCCGCGGCCTCATCCGAGTGACCACCCAGCGAGCCCTGGGCCAGCCGCTCCTGCCCGAGCCCTCGGCCAGCTCCACGGCCCCCGCCCCGGCCTCCAGCCCCCCGGCCAATGCCACGGCGCCACCGCTGCGCTGGGGGCCCCTCCGGCGGGTGCTGAGCTTCTCCTGGGAGCTGCACGTCTACGGGGTGGGGGTGCTCTTCCTGCTGCCCGCCCTGCTGGCCCTGGCCACGCTGGCGGCCGCCCTGGCCGGGCCCCGGCTGGCCCTGGCGGCCGCGGCGCTGGTGCTGGTGGCGTCGGGGCTCCGGTCGGGGTACATGCTCACCGATCCGTACGGCTCGCAGGCGCGGCTGGGCCTCCGTGCCGGCCTGGTGCTCTACAACCTGCCCTTCCCGTTGCTGCTCACGGCGCTGGCGGCCCTGACCCTGCTGGGCCTGGGCGCGGGGCTGCCGCCGGCGCTGCGCAGGCCGCTGCTGCTGGGGGCCGCGGCGTCGGTGCACGGCGCGGCCCTGCTGGCCGCCGACCTGCTCTCGCCTAGGCCGCTGCTCAACCTGCTGGCGCAGGGCCTGTCGTGCGCGTGGGGCGCGTCGGTGGCGCTGGGCACGCTGTGCCTGTGCCGCCGCCGCCTGCTGGCCGGGCCGCGCGGCGGGGACGCCAGGCCGGGCCCGCGGCTGCTGGCCGTGGCCGGCGCGCTGGGGCTGCTGGCCAGCGGCCTGCAGCTGGCGGCCGCGCTCTGGCTGTACCCGGGCCCCGGCCGCGAGGGCCGCTTCTCCTGGGCCTGGTGGGGCGTGCACTTCTGGCTGCGCCTGCTGGAGCTCGGCTGGGCGCTGGCCCTGGCGCTGGCCGCGCTGGCCACCGCGCGGCCCCGGCCGCCCACCGAGCACGCGTGCTGGGCCAAGCTGCTGCGCCTGGCCTGCCCCGCGCCGTCGGGCAAGAGCGAGGTGCCCGAGCGACCCAACAACTGCTACGCGGGGCCCAGCGGCCTGGGCGGCCCGGACATCAGCAAGAGCCTCATCCGCAACCCGGCGGAGGCCGGGCCGCCCGCCGCGCCCGGCGCCGGTGCCTGGGGCTCGGCCGCGTCGCTGGGTCGCGGCCGCCCGGGGGGCCCGGGCCTGTCCCGCGGCAGCGTGGCGCCGGCGCCGTCGCTGAGCGAGCTGGACCTGCGGCCGCCGTCGCCCATCAACCTGAGCCGCAGCATCGACGCGGCGCTCTTCCGCGAGCACCTGGTGCGAGACAGCGTGTTCCGGCGCTGCGGCCTGCGCGGCCTGGCCTCCCCGCCGCCGGGGGGCGCGCTGCGGCCGCGCCGGGGCAGCCACCCCGACGCCGGCCTCGAGGGCGCCGGTCCTCTGCGCCTGCGCGGACGCTGCCGCTCGCTCAGCGATGTGCGCGTGCGCGGGCCCGTGCCGCAGCACGTGGCGGACGAGACCGAGCGGACGGCCGCGTGCTCCGGCAGCTCGCTCGACAGCTACTCCCGGGGCTCCCTCAAGATCAGCTGGAACCCGTGGCGCCACGGGCTGTCGTCGGTGGACAGTCTGCCTCTAGACGAACTGCCCAGCACCGTGCAGCTACTGCCGGCACCCACCCCAGCGCCCGCCCCGGCTGGGCCCCGGGAGCCCCAGGAGCCCCAGGGCCGGGCCCAGCCGCGCTGCAAACCCGGGGACTCGCGCAGCGCCTCCAGCGACACCATTGAGCTCTGAGCGGCGTCCCTGCGGCGCCTGGCCGCCCTCGGGCCCTGAGCGGCCTCCCGCGGGGCCTGGGCGCCGCCCTCGGGCCCTGAGCGGCCTCCCGCGGGGCCCGCACCCCTCCTCTTCGGTGCCCGCCCGGAATGGCCGGCTCCAGGACACTGGCGATCAGCTGGGCCTTCTGGCTCTCCGCCTGACTGCAGCCCGACGTGAACTCACCACTAGCCCCCTCACACCCTGTTTTTTGTGTTTTTAATATCTATATTTTTCCCCAGCAGGAATTTTGCACAGAGGCCGTGACTCTCACGGAATACAGGGTGGATGTGCATGGACTTGAGCATGGGGGACAGGGACCGGGTGTCCCGGGGTCCTCCAGTGGGCATGAGCCTCCTTGTCCAGATTGGCTGTCCTTTCTGTGCCAAAGAAATAAATGTTTAAGATTTGGCCCACAGCTCTGAGCCAGCGCCCTGTACCCAACCAGAGCAGGGCAAGGAGGCCTCTCCCCACAGTAACTCAGGCCTGAGCCTGGAGGCCTTTCAGAGGGATACTTGTTTTGGTAATAACTGTGGTTCAGGGTCTTCAGCCCCAATGTGAAGCCAACTCTGAGCCTGAGGGGAGAACATTGTGTTTCCTTCCTCCCCCCCCCCCCCATCATGGGGCTTGAACTCTGTGAACTCTGGGCCTGGGCACTGTCCCACACTCTTCAGCTCAAGGCAAGTGCTCTACCACTTCAGCCATGGCACCACTTCTGGTTTTCTGGTGGTTTATTGGAGATAGAGTATCACAGACTTTCCTGCCTGGGCTGGCTCCTGAGCAGCTAGGATTACAGGCGTGAGCCACCAGCACTCAGCTCATTCTGTCCATTTTAGGATAAGGAGTGAATTTCTGAAGTCAAAATCATTTGATGACCCAGAAAGCTCAACTTGAACTCAGGCCCTAGGGGCTGTCCCTTCGCTTTGTTTGCTTAAGGCTAGCACTATAACCACTTGAGCCCCTCTCCACCACTTTTTTTTTTTTTCTTTGCCAGTCATGGGGCTTAAACTATCCCTGAGCTTATTTGCTCAAGGCTAGCATTCTACCATTTGAGCCACAGCACCACTTCCAGCTTTGTCTGTGTATGTCGTACTGAGGAATCAAAACCAGGGCTTCATGCATGCCAGGCAAGCACTCTACCACTAAGCCACATTCTCAGCCCACCTCCTGCTTTTTGATGGTTAGAGATGAGTCTCACACACTTTCCTGCCTGGGCTGGCTTAAAAACCACATTCTGTAGAACTCAGCATCCTGAGTAGCTAGGATTACAAGTGTGAGCAACCAGTGCCTGCCTCTGCCTCCCTTCTAACTCTTCTTCTGGGCCCATCTTCCCTCTTTCTGTCCACTTTACCAGTGATTTAGAGCACTTCTCCATGTTGGCAGTGATGGTGGTGGACAGGTATGAAGACGGAAGCTCCTCTACTTTCTAAGACCTTTATTTCCTGAGATGAATAAATACGTCAGTGGCTGCGGGGACGGGGTGAATACAGACCAGGAGCTGGCAGCATGCAACTGGCGGGAAGGGCTGGGGTGGCCTTGCCCCTGTGGGGGCCCCTTTGGCCCTGGGCAGGGGCCAGAGCTCACTAGCAGTCGCCACAGGAGACGCTTGGAAAACGCACACACGCAGACCGTGAGCGGGCCAGTCCCCTCCCCCAGGCAGGGATCTCGCGGCTTTCCGCTTCCAGATACTTCTTCACCCGAGAGCCACAGCTGCCCAGGACGAGGTTGTCTGCGCTGCTCCTTAAGGCGGGTAGGGATGGGGTGCTCACCCCGCTCTCAGAAACCAAGCTGTCCCGAGTGTCCACCAAGAGAGGCCTGCCCGTGGGGCAGCCTGGGTGGGAGGCCATCCCCCGGGCAGCGGGAATTATCTGCCCTTGATGAAGCCCTCCAGCACGCGGTCGCTGCGCTCCGACAGCCAGTACCCCGTCATGGCTGCCACGGCCCCGATGAAGATGGCGGTGAACACCAGGTCCCCCTTGGCGGCAAGCGTGGCCAGCGCACAGATGATGACCCCGAAGAACATCTGCTGCAGCACCACCAGCTCGTCCTCCGTCATCTCCGAGAAGAAGCCCGCCGACTCTGCGGAGGGGACGCGGAGCCGTCACCCCCGCCACACCCCTGGGCCCACGACCTTGCTCACACCTGGTCGCCCAGCTGCCCAGCGCGCCAGGCTCATAACTCCACAGGGCAGCTGCTGACCCTGCGTCCCTAAATGGAAGCGGGACAGAGCCGGGGCGGGTGAGAGCCTGCCGGAGCACGCGCAGGGGCACAGCACGTACTTCAGAACCCATCCAGCTCCAGTCAGGCCGCCTGGTGCCCACCCAGCCGGCCAGCAAGTGCTGGCCCTGTGGCCCTGGGCAAGGCGCTGTGCTGCTCTGCCTCTTGGTTTGCAGATGAGTGAGACGGGATGGGAAGAGCACACCTGCAGCATCGGCTTGTTTCCAGTTCGGCACTGGGTACTGAAATGTGCATGCGGCCACACTAGGCACGGCACCCATGGTCGAGAGCAGTCCCCTGGGGCCAGTGCGAGGATGGGGTCATTCACGGCTGAGGAAACAGGCTTTGGGGGGCAGATTGGCTTGATGCCAAGTGTGATTCTCTCACCCCAGAGGCCGGGGGCTGAGAGCGGACACAGGGCCCGGTCCCCTGCGATTGCTTGGGGGCTGTGTGGAGGAGGCCGCCGCCACTCACCTGGGACCTCCTCCTTCACGCACGCGCCCTCCAGCTGCTCGAAGCCCTCCGCACAGGTGCAGCGGTAACCCCCCTCCATGTTCTCACACTTCTCGTTCTCTCCTGGGCACACAGCGGCCTCACACTCATCTACATCTGGGGAGATGTGAGGACAGGTCGGAAAGCTGACCCAGCCTGTTCATATCCTGCCGCTCCCTCTGCCCCTCCCCTGCCAACACGGCCCCCTTCCTCCCCCTGCCCTGCCAGTGCTCCAGCCCCACGCAATTCCTCAGGAGGCCTGTGGCCTTTGCCGGAAGACTCACCGAGACACTTGGAGCCCACCTGCTGGTAGCCAGGGCTGCACTTCTTGCAGCGGCCGGGCCCGGCCCCCATGCAGCCCAGGCAGGCCTTGGCACAGTCTGCAGAAGGGAGACACGAGGGCTAGGGAGTCAGGCTGGCTCCGGAAGAGGCTCTGGAGCCTGAGAGGGCACAAGTTTGGAGGGACACTGTGAGTCGGCCCCTCCCCACCCACCCCTGCAAGAGTGGACACTGACCTCGACACTCGTAGGAGCCTTCTGTGTTCACGCAGAACTGGTCCGCCCCACAGCTGGCTCGCTCTGTGCCACATTCGTCAATGTCTGTGGGAGGGGGAGCGGGGGGGGGGGGTCAGTCCTGATCTAACCAGCTGGACACTGGGACCACTCCAGCATCCTGGGATTACCGTGTGGCGGAGGTGGGAGACAACTGGGAATGGAGCTCTGCCCGACAGGATGCAGGCGAGTGCTAGCTCGTCTTCTGGCCTGGCGCTAAAGCAGCCTCCCCCTCTCGCTTCCTGAGTGCTGGAGGGCCCTGACTCAGCAGCAGAGGCAGAGCAAGGCTGCCCAGGGGGCGACCAGGCGGCCCGGTGCCCAGTGACGGCCAGCGGGGCTGTTCCGCCAGCCCGGGCGGCTCACTTCAGGAATGCGATAGAAAGAAACTCTCCGGTCTTTCCGTCACCGTCTCGTGAGATCTTTCTGTCACAGCGGCTTTGTCCTAAGTGGTCACACAAGGACCAAACCAAATGCCAAGCCAGGTGTCCTGACCCGAGTTTAGTGCCCTCAAGCCTCTGGCTAGCCCTTGATGCTCAAGTCCCCTCCTCGGGAAGCCTTTCCGGGCCCCGCACCGTACTCCGGCTGACTGCACACAGCTTGGTCTGCCCTGAGTGCTCGGCTACTTTTCTGCCCTCCAGGCCAGGCCGAGAGCCCCATGTCGCGGGCCCCTTAGGGGGGGAGGGGGGAGCCGAGGCAGGGGGGAGGGGGGAGCCCAGGGGGGGCCCACTCACCTATACACTTGAGGTGGTGCAGGGCCCAGCCCTTCTTGCACTGCAAACAGTTGGACTCCTCGGGTCCCGAGCAGCGGGCGCAGGGGCCAAAGCATGCTGGGTGGAAGGGGGTCAGCATGAGGACAGGCAGGCAGTGCCCCTCCTGCCCCTCCCCTGCACCGCACCTTCAGGCTACCTACCCGAACATACCAGATGGCTGGCATTGCGCTCTGCCTCAAAGTAGCCAAGGCCACATTGGCCGCAGGCCTCCCCCGCGTAGCCGGCCTGGCAGTCACAGTGCCCGCGGCCCCCTCGCGTCCCTTCCCCTTCACACTGCCCGTAGCCGCCGCAGGGCCTCTCTGTGCCCCCAGGACACGCTGTGGACAGACACCAACTGGGTGAGACCTCATTTGGGTATAAGTTGGCTCGTAAGAGAAATGAGCTGCAGATTCACATTCATTTTCGTCTCTGCATACTTCGTTGTAGAACTATTTGAAGTTTACGTAGTAAACAGCCCATTGTGGAGAAATCGGGTAGTTTATAAATCTTTTGTTTCTTTTCTTTCTTCAGTCGTAGCAGGGATTGAACTCAGGTCCTTGGGCTCACAGGACAAGGCTTCTACCACTTGAACCATTTAGTTTATTTTTCAGATAGTCTCCCACTTTTTGCCAAGAGCTGACCTAGAACCAAGACCCTCCTCCCACACTGCTGCACTGCAGGCCTGTGCCATCACACCCAGCCTGGTCTTTATCACCCAGGCCAGTCTCAGACCTTCAGCCTCAATCTCTACCTCCCACATGGGATTACAGACTGGCCTGGAGCTTGCTCTTGCAAGCTCTTTCCTTCCTCCCCTGCCTTACTCCTTCCTTCTTTCTTCCTTCCTCTTTTCCTTCCTTCCCAGACAGGGCCTTACTAGGGAGAAATGGCCTCAGGCTCACAATCCTTCTGCCCCTGCCTCCTGAGTGCTGGGATTACAGGTATGCCTAATTAATCTTTTCTAAAGACTGAAGTGACCCTTTCTCAGTAACTGACCCTTTATCTGTGGCTGTAAGAGAGACTGTTCTAAAGTTGAGCCCCAGCCTGAGGACTGGGGGCGGGGGGGGGGGGGCAACACTGGGGCTTCAGAGCAGCTCCTGTTCCTCCCCAGGAAGGTGACAGTTTGTCTGGCCCAGGAAATGAAGGCGAGGGTGTCAGCGTTTGTCTACTACATGACACTTGACACCTGCCTCTTGACAAGCTGTCCCCAGTGCCTTTCTGTCCTCCCCCGGGTTTGCTCATCTCCACCTGGGAGGCAGCCAAGAGCCCAGGTCCTGAGAGGCTCCGAGTAGCCTGTCCTCACACAGCCAGGGAGGGCAGAATTGGAGCACCCCCCCACACACACACAAGGAACGTGGAGCACTCACGCAGGCAGGAGGGCCCGAAAGAACCCGAGGGGCAGCAGAGCTTCAGGGCATCTGAGCAGAGCCACAGGAAGAGGTCCGGGGCTTCGTGTTGCCTGAGGCCAGGGCAGGGGTGGGTAGAAAGGGAAGGCCACTGAGGCAGTGTCCCTGGGCCTCCCGCTGCCTCCCACAGAGCAGCCCATCTTGGGCGCGCATCCCAGGAAGCCACCGGACCAAGGCGCTTGCCGGGACAGGGTCCCCTCTGCCAGCAAGGCGCTCCTTAGCCAAGCTGGAGCCCTACCACCACCAGGTCCCCAGAAGACTGCCACACCACTCACTTGTTTTGTGTTTGTTTGGGTTTTTTCTTGCCAGTCCTGGGACTTGAACTCAGGGCCTGGACACTGTCCCTGAGCTTCTTTTGCTCAAGGCTAGCACTCTACCACTTGAGCCACAGCACTATTTGGGGCTTTTTCTGTGTATGTGGTGCTGAGGAATGGAACCCAGGGCTTCCTGCATGCTAGGCAAGCGCTCCACCACTGAGCCCCTTCCCGCCACCTCGCCACTCACCTGTGAAACCACCAGCTCTCCACCAGCTCCTCGCTCAGCTCCAGCAGGCGGTGGCACTCAAAGTCCGATTTGCCGCACACGCCCTCCAGCACCTCCACCAGGCGGGTCTCACTGGCCAAACAGGGCCAAGATGGTGGGAAAATGCTCTGCCACCCCCTCCCCAGCGAGTCCCAAGCCCAGTCTCTCTCCACCCTTCTTGCTGTGACAGCTTGACAGGCTATAAGACACAATGGAAGGGGCACTACCTGGGAAGCTAACAGATCTGCGTTCCTATAACACCTGACTTGGGAAGTCATTAAACCCCTCGGAACCTCTTTTTATTTTTCTTTCTTTCTTTTTTGTGTCAATATTCAGGAACTCATGAATTCATGGCCCAGGTGCTGTCCCTGAGCTTTTTCTCTCAAAACTGGTGCTCTACCACTTGAGCCATAGATCCAGTTCTGGATTCTTGGTAGTTAATTGGAGATCAGAGTCTCATGGACTTTCCTGCTAGACTAGCTTCAGATTACAGTCCTCAGATTTCAGCCTCCTGAGTAGCTAGGATTACATGCATGAGTCATCAGCACCTGGTGGTTTGTTGGTGTTGTTTTAACTTTTTGAGGAGAAACAGGATCTCCTTTATATCCTAGGCTAGCCTTGAACTCATTTTTCTCCCGCCTCAACATCTTGAGTGCTGAGATACAGATATACACCTCCTCACCTGAGGTACCTGTTTTCGCATCAGAGTCTCATAATCCCAGGAAGCTGGGATCTGGAGGGTCACAATTCAAGGCCACCCTGGGCAGAAGAGTCCATGAGACTCCATCTTCAAAACAACTAGCAAAAAGCGAAGCTAAAGGCATGACTCAAGTAGAAAAGCACCTTGAGTTCAAACCATTTTAGTACTGCCAAAAATGGGGTGGGGGGGAGCAGGGCTGGGATACAGGTCAGCAGTCAAAAAGAGAAAGTGTAGCTGGGCGCCAGTGGCTCACGCGTGTCATCCTAACTACTCAGGAGGCTGGGAACTGAGAATCGCAGTTCAAAGCCAGCCTGGCAGGAAAGTCCGTTAAACTCTTATCTTCAATAAACCACTAGCAAACTGGAAGTGGCGCTGTGGCTCAAGCAGTAGAGTGTTCGCCTTGAGCTGAAGAGCGCAAGGACAGCACCCAAGACCAGAGATCAAGCCCCACAACTGACAAAAAAAAAAAGAGAAAGTGTGTATCTGTGTGTGTAAAATCGAACAACAATGGGCACTAATGGCTCACATCTGTCATCTAGCTACTTAGGAGGCTGAGATCTGAAGATTGTGGTTTAACGCCAGCCTGGGCAGGAAAGGTCAACAGAGTCTTATTTCCAATTAGCTGCAAATAAAAATAATTAAAAAAAAAAAAAAAAAAAGAAAAAGCTAGAAGTGGTGGAGTAGAGTGGTAGAGTGCTACCCTTGAGCCAGTACCCAGGCCTTAAGTTCAAGTCCCAGCACACACACACACACACACACACACACACACACACACACACACACACACACACACACACACACACACACACACACACACACACACACACACACACACACACACACACACACACCCTGGGTTTGATTCCTCAGCACCACATAAGCAAAAAAGAAAAAACTGGAAGTGGTGCTGTGGCTCAAGTGGTAGAGCGCTAGCCTTGAGCTGTAGAGCTGAGGGACAGTGACCAGGCCCAGAGTTCAGGCCCCACGACCAGACCAAAAAAAAAAAAAGTAGCCCCTGTGCAGTGTCGTTTCTCAGAAGTTAAACATAGAACTACCGTGACTTAGCAATTCCACTTGGCATATGCCCAAAAGAATGGAAAACAGGCCTGGGTGCCTGTGGCTCACACCTGTCATCCTAGCTACTCAAGAGGCTGAGATCTCAGGATCGCACGTCAAAGCCAGCCTGGGCAGGAAAGAGTCTCTTCTCCAATTAACCACCGGAAAACCGGAAGTGGCGCTGAAGTTCAAGTGGTAGAGCACTTGCCTTGAGCTGAAGAGCTGAGGGACAGCGCCCAGGCCCAGAGTTCAAGCCCCACAACCAACAACAACAACAAAAGAAGCCAGATACAAAGAGTCTAAGGTTCAAGCCTCAGCTTCTAGATAATCTATCTTCCTGTAGTTTTAGGTTCTGATTATATGCTTCTGCCCCTCAAACTCCTTTTTTCCTGAGCTCCAGACCTAGATGGAGGTTACATGGATGTTTAATGGACTGGGTCCCACAGCTTAAAGACAACACCTAAGCCTACCCCAAAACCACCTCCATCCACAGTCTTATCTCTGAAAATTGCTATTTACCTCAGGTTTTTATTCTTTTTCTCAAACCCCATAATGAATCCATCTCAAGTCTTACTGTTCTATCTATAAAATATACCCAGAATTCTACCCTTCTCATCCTATCCATTACTGGATACCACACTAGCTCAGGCTCCTTCATGCTACACTGTGTATTCACCTTTTAAACTCGTCCCCACTTCTTCCACTTGGCCAGCTGTGAGTGATCTTTTCTAGGTATAAGACGACCCTATTTGCCAGTGCCAGTGGCTCACAACTATAATCCTAGCTACTCAGGAGGCTGAGATCTGAAGATCGTGGCTCAAAGCCAGCTTGGGCAGGAAACTCTGTAAGACTCTTATCTCCAATAAACCAACAGAAAACTAGAGGTGGTGCTATGGCTCAAGTGGTAGAGCGCTAGCCTTGAGCTGAGGGACAATGCCCAGGCCTCACAACCAAAGGAGAGAAAGAAAAAAAAAAAAAAAAGACACTATTGCATTAAACCTTGATCCCTTGTTTTTTTTTTTGTTTTTGTTTTTTTTTTTTAAAGACTGGAAGTATGAAACCAGTCTGTAAAGAAAAGTCTTCAAGACAAAAAGAGAGAGAGAGCCGATTACTTCTCTGCTCAAAATCTCCCAAGGGCTTCCCATTATACACAGAACAAATATAAACCCCATTCTGTAGCCTTCAAAGTGTGGATCTCGTTTCTGCTCACTGCACTCCATCCTCCTCTGAGTTACACAAGCTCCTGTCCTCTGTAGTCTACCTCACTTGACTGTCCTTTACCTGACAAGTTATTTACTTATTTTTCAACTAGAAAGTGTTATGTGTGTGCATATGTGTGCGCACACATGCGCGTGCACATGCAGTTTTAGGGCTTGAACACAGAGCTTCATGGCTTTTGCTTAGCATTTTGGTGCAAGGGTAGTGGCTCTACCACTTGAGCCACACTGTCACTTCTGGCTTTTTGTGGGTAAACTGGAGACAAGAGTCTCTTAGATTTGTCTGCCCAAACCGGCTTCAAACTGGGATCCTCAGATTTCAGCCTCCTGAGTAGCTAGGACTACAGGCATGAGCCATCAGCTCCTTGTTTCTATACTAGAATGTGAGTTCCAGGAAGACAGGAGTTTGCTTCCTTGTTTATTGCTGTGTAGTAGATGTTCAGTGATGGTTGTTGTATGAATAAATCCCCTCTAAGAGCTCCTAGACCCTCCTATGCAGTGGAACAGAGATCAAGAGGTAGAATATACACCCACCTCCTCCCCAACATCCTCTTACCTGTCTTTGTATTTGGACAACTTCTCTTCTTCCCAGGCAGTGTTTCCACCCCCAAAGTTGTCCCGAATGGTTCTCTCCAGGCCCTGGACATGGAGAAAACTAGTAATAGTTAAGTACAGAGCCTGGCACAGTCTATTTTACAGACCAGGAAACTGAGATACACAGAGCAGACACTTGCCCCGGGCCATACAGATAATAAGTGAGATGGAAGTTGAATCCCTGCAGATTTATACCAAGGGCCCCCAGCTGCGCACAGCTGGGCTAGAGGTGGCCCCCTCCCTGTAGACTACTGGTGCACCCACCTTGTTGAAGCTGTCCACCAGTGCCCGGCAGGTATGACATGGATGGGGCTCAGCGGGGGGAGCAGATTGGGGAGGAAGAGAGGGCTGGAGCCAGGCAGGGTCTGGGAGGCTGAGGAAGAGAGTTAGGCCCCAGAGCAGGGCTGCGACCAGGCCCCAAGGAGGGTGTGGGGCCATCTCTTCCCAGGCTGGGGCCCTGCAGATAGAGGACGTGGGAGGCTTCTCTAGGAGCCAGGCTCGTGGTGGAGGTGGGAAAGGAAAGGAAAGGGTGGGTTCAGGGATGGGCGGGGCAGGGAGCCCAGACTGACTGTAAGAGAACTTGGGGGTGCGTGGCAGGGTTTGGTGGGGAAAAGATTTTAACCAGCAATCCCAAGCGAGAAATAAGTCAGCCCTATCCCCATTGCCGCAGGGGTCGTGGCCTGGATCCTTGGCCAGGGGGCAGGAGCCGGGCCATGTCTTGGGGTCTCAAGGAGTTCTTAGGGGCCAAAGCAGCAGAACTAGGGAGAGCGGGTTGAGTATTAGGAGAGAGAAGGCCAGAAGGGTGCGCTGGGGGGAGGAGTGAGGAGCCCTGGTCCTGGGAGGAGAAGCCGGGGTCCCGTCATGAAGAGAAGGGGTCAAGCCGGAGCCTCCAGGCCGACAGGACCGGCCAGAGCCCGCGAAGAGCCGAGAAACCACCGCCCCCTGCCCCGCGCGAGCGCTGAGGTCGCCACCGCCTGCGTGAAGCGCACGCAGCAGACCGGGGCGTGGCCAACCGTTGCAGCCAATGGCGGCGAGCCATGTGCAATGACGTCACCCACCCTAGCCAATCAGAGACAATGCCAGCCTACACCTGCTCCGGCTTTAAAGGGCCGGGGGCTGCAGGGTCCTGGGCTTGGCCATAGAGACTCCCCAGGGCCACAGTGGTAGGAAAACAGCTCTGCTTTATTCGGGTCCTGTCTCCCGCCCGGGGGCTCCTGGGGACAGGAAGCAGCTGTCCAGGGCGGGCTGAAGGGCCCGGGACACTTGCTCTGCCCGCTCGGCGAGCCGCCTGGGGCGGGAGGCGCCGGGCCCTTGCAGGGAGCCCAGGAACTCGGGCAGCTGCGAGGGCAGGGAAAAGACGGGCACGGCGCGGAACAGGGCGGGCACGGCGTCCGGGTGCAGCAGTCCGTCGAAGCAGGCCACGACGTAGCGGCCCGGCGCCCGGCCGTGCAGGAAATCGGGCAGCACGCAATTGAGCGAGGCGGCGAAGGCATCGTGGGGGCCGCGTGCCCCAGGGGCCACCGCCCCGTCCTGCAGCCACTCTCGGCACAGCGCCACGGCCCCCGGCGAGAAGAGCAGGACCACCACGCCGCCCTCCTGCAGGGTCTGGCGCCGCTGCGCGTGGAACCAGGCCAGCGGCCCCTGCGCGCTCAGCTCGCGGCCGCTCCACAGGTCCACGGCCACGCGCAGCGGCAGCCGGCACAGCGCCGAGGCCAGCGCGCCCACCGCGCGCTCGAAGCCCGCGCTGTCGGCCGAGTGGAGGAGCAGAGCCGCGCGGCCCCTGGTGGCCGCGGCTGGGGAGAAAAGAGGAAAAGGCGGTCGTGAGCCGGGCTGTCCCGCCGGCCCCCGCCCCGCCCCGGCACACACTCACCCCCCAAGCGCTCATCCTGCTCCCAGAGCCTCAGCCACCCTGTGAGGGGAGAGGGGCGGCGGGGGAGCCGCGCCTTCCCTCCCGCACTCCGGGCCCCTCTGCGCCAGCCCCCTGGGCACAGGGGTCAGGGAAGCACTCACGATTCACTCGATCCTTTTTGAGGACGAAGAAGAGGAAAAGCACAGCAGCAAAGAGCAGGCAGGCCAGCCACACGAGGGCCCAGCGCCTGTGGATGTCTGGGGGACCCAGGGCAGAGGCCAGGCTAGTTAGAAATCTTACACTTTAAGCCTAATCAGTGGCTCAAGCCTGGAACCCTAGCTGCTCAAGAGGCTGAGATGTGAGGATCACAGTTGGAAGCCAACTCCATTTTCTCCAATTAACCACCAAAAAAAAAAAAAAAATTCAGTAGTAGAGCTCAAGTAGTAGAGCACCATCCTTGAGCAAAAGCCCTAAGGGACAGCATCCAAGCCCTGAGTTCAAGCCCTTATACCTCCCTCCCCACCAATAATAATAATAATAATAATATAGAAAAAAGGAAACCTCCTTGCACAGGAGAAAAAAAATAGAAGCCCTGAGAAACAAAGTGATTTGCCCAAAGTCCACAGCACAAAGTGTCACAGCCTGTGCACAAACAGCTCCATCTATTGTGTGACATTGGGTAAGTGACTTCACTTCCTGCCAGGCTCACATCTGCAAAGTTGGGATGATGATACTACCACGTGTAAAAGTTGCACATAAAGCACTTAACAAAATGCCAAGTGTTCAAATGTTGCTAGTGTTCAAATGTCAGCTAAGCCTAAAGTTTCTGGGTACTTGACTTTACTGTCTTCCATGAGTACAACAGCCTCCTAACTGGGATCCCTGCTCCACCTTTGCCTCCAATCCATCCACTGAATAGCAGTACAAGAGATCTTTTAAAAAGTACAGGCTTTAGGGGCTGGGAAGGTGGCTCAGTGGTAGAGCACTTGCCTTGCATGCCTAAGGCCCTGGGTTCGATTCTTCAGCACCACATAGCAAAAAGAAAAAAGCCGGAAGTGGTGCTGTGGCTCAAGTGGTAGAGCACTAGCCTTGAGCTGAAGAGCTGAGGGACAGCGTTCAGGCCCCATGACCAGACCCCCACCAAAAAAAAAAAAAAAAAGTACAGGCTTTAAGCTGAATGATGGTAATCCTATCTAATCAGGAGGCTAAGATCTGAGGATGGAAGTTTGAAGCCAACCTGTGAGACTTTTCTCTCCAACGAACCAGCAAAAAGCCATTAGTGGAGGTGTGGCTCAAGTAGTACACTATACCATCTTGAGCAGAAAAAAGCCAAGAGAATGAGACCCTGAGTTCAAGCCCCACCACCAGCAAAACACACACACACACACACACACACACACACACACACACACACACACACACACACACACACACACACACACTGTAAGTTTAATTCCTCAGGAAGGAATTAGAGTAAATCCTTCTAAACTGGGCGCTGGTGGCTCATGCCTATAATCTGAGTTACTCAGGAAGCTGAGATCTGAGGATTGGTTTGAAGCCAACAGGGAAAAAAAGGTTCCTGTGAGACTGTTAGCTCCAGTTAACTTGCTGCTGTGGCTCAAATACTAGAGTATTAGCCTTGAGCACAAAGAAGTTTGGGGACAGTGCCTAGGCCCTGAGTTCAAGCCCCACACCTGACCAAAAAAAAAAAAAAAATCCTTCTAGACACGAAACCCAATTCCTTGTGTCATGATATCTTGGTGTCATGATGACATGCATGCCGCCCAAGACCCACGAGTCAGCCACAGGGTGGCCCTTGGATTTCCCCAAAAATAAACCCCATAGGCTTCACAAAAATGCACTGCTGTTTCCTTAGCCTAGCTCAGCCTTCAGAGCACAGCTGAAGACCTTCCTTGAACCCCTCATCCCACTAGGTCAGGCCCTACTGCGGTTTTGCAGCACTGAACACTTCACAGTGCTTCAAGAGCTCATCCTGTAGTAAATTCGCACAGCCTGTACGTCATCAGGAGCTTATTCTTACTGAGTGCAACTCATTTTTCAGCTTCTATCCTTTTAAACTTCTATTGATGGGGCAGATTGTATCTTTTCGGTGATTCCAAAATCTCTGCAAGTTCTTATATTATTATTAATTTTTTGCCTGAATAAAGGAATAATTCTCTGATTTATCTGAGTCCAAAGAAGGATAAAGGCCATTGAATGTCCCACCCCAGGAACGGTGCCTGTCATGATTCTAGCTCTGGTACGCCAGGGAAGAGCAGTCCTTGTAGTACTCACATTTGTCCATGGGGCAGGCCCACAGTGCTCCCAGGTCATTATCCCACAACTGCAAGACAAATAACCAAGTCCAGAGCCATTAGCCTGGTGATCGACACCCCCAGTTTCTGACCAACTTGATCTCCAAATTCAGAGCCCCAACTATGATCTTTCTCACAGCAGGTCTCTCACAGCTACTGTGTCTTTGCTCCAACCGTTGTCTGTCCTTCTTTCTGACTTTCTCCATGTCAAATCCAGCCCACAGGAAGAGATCCTTGAAACTTTCTCTGGAGCCCAACCCTTAGTGCCCATGGGTGTGGTGATCCATTTACTGAGCTCCTTAGGCCAGGGACTAAGCTTAGTCCACCTTTAACTTCTCAGGCCTTAAACAGGAAGCAAGCGCAAATAATCCTGTTTTAGCCCTGCTTTATGGTGGTTGGGCATCGGGGCACGGCTGCCACCTACTTACCTGCAGACATTGGCCTGAATGCAGGTCTTGCAGCAACTGCTCTCCAAGGCGAGCTGCCCTCTGCCAAGCCAAGGGATGGGAAGCTGTCACCGGGGGAGGCACTCGGAGGTGAGCACCAGCTGCTTCTCGGCAGAACTGCCTAGGGAAGGGCGAGCCAGGAGACTCGAGAGACCACTGAGCAGGGGCCGGGGCCGAGTCACGCACACCCATACTACAGCCACAAGGCCCAGTGCAGGAAATTGGAGCTGAGAAGTCAATGGAAGGAAGGTTTCTTGGCTCTCACCGTGGAGGCCCTGCTGGGCAGTGGGGTACAGCCGTGGGGTTCCAAAGCACAGAGTGATCTGTTGTCCTGTGGGCCTCGGGTCTCCACCAGTAACACATCATCCTTGAGGGGCCCCAGGGAATCTGGGAGGAGTGACAGGGCACTCTGAGCAATACCCAGCACTCAACACCCTTCCCCCCACAGGGGCCGGGACCTCCAGGGTTCACCCTACTAGAGTGGCCCCGTTCCAGGGAGGCTCAGCCCCCACTCACCAGCCCACGGGCATTCCTGGAGCTGCAGCTTCTCCCAGTTGCTCACCTGCTTGGAAGGGGCAGACTTAGGGGCAGTAGGAAAAGCAAGAGCTAGGGCCAGAAGGTGGGAATAAAGGGAGCAGGCAAAGGGAATCCTGTCGGGCTGGTTGTGTGCTGGGGACCTGAGGCTGGCTGCAGGTTCGGGTTGAAGGCTGGGGACACCTCATGTTTCTCAGGCTCAGCTCAGCTAATGAACCTTAGCCACCTTAAAGATGTTTTCATGTCTTACTCAAGCACTTTATAACAGAAGAGAAGATTCCTTCTCACCTGACCATCCATGTGAAATTGTTAGCCTATCTTCCCTTCTCCCTTCACCTTTTATCTTAGTATTGGTGATCCTGGGGCTTGAACCCAGGGCCTGGGTGCTCACTGTCCCTGAGCTTTTGTGCTCAAGGCGAGCACTCCATCATTTGAGCCACAGCTCCATTTCCAGCTTTGTGGTGCTGAATTGGAGATAAGAGTCTCATGGACTTTACTGCCCATGCTGGCTTTGAACCTTAATCCTCGGATCCCAGCCTCCTTAGTAGCTAGGGTTACAGGTATGAGCCTGGTATTCAATTTTAACATTAGCTCTGTAAAGAGTAGATTGCCATACTGCTTCATGTACTTACTATGCTATTGTGATTTGCCGTTCTCCGTTAGAAACATGGGTTCTATGAGAGCAGGGGCATGGATTGGTTTAGTTCAGCTGGTGCCACAGTGAACGGTGGCATACTCAAAAAGAAAGGGGACCCAGGAATAAAGTGGGTGCCGAGGACAGTGACTGGAGTGGGAGGGTCTGGGCAGGTCCCCCCACACCCAGGGTTCTAGCACCACATCCGGACCTGGACACAGATGTTGGGGTGGTCCTTCAGCAATGGGAACTCACGGACCTTCTGTGGAGGACAGAGAACAGAGCGTGAGAGATGCCCGCATTGCCTTCCCTCGACCCATCCAGGGCGCTGCCCGACTTACATTCACAGTGACATTCTCCGGGGGCACGGGCGGGGCCAGTGGCTGGCAGGGGCCCGGGCCTGGGGCCTGCCAGCACAGCACCACCTCGGCCTGCAGCGAACAAGGCGCCTCCAGCTTCCAGCTCCGCGGGGGCAGCAGGCGGAGACGGGCTGTGCGCCAGAGGTTGCGGTGCGCCCGGGGATCTGCAGCCGAGGACCAGGGTCAAGACGCCACCTTCCCGGCGGCCTCCCAGTCAGCAGGTCTGGGGGTGGGGAGGACACGGATCACTCACCTTGCCTGAAAGGGCAGAAGCCGGTTCTGACTGAGTCGGGCTCCAAGGGCCATACCTGGAAAGGAAAAAGGCTCAGCTCAGCTCGATTTAACCTATCCAATCTTGCGCCAGGCCAGGCCGGGCCGGGCCCTGGGCCTGACAGTGGGATCTTCACAAGCCTCATTTCCCAAGCGAGTAAAGGACCCCGCCTTTGCAATGGATGGAAATTTTAGCCTTTCAGCAAACACTTCACCAAGCGCCGGCAACATCTTTGTGAGGACTTACTGTGCGTCTTAGTACGGTAGGCACAAGGGATGGTAGACAGTTTTCATTTTAATTCATTCTGCTTTCATTCTCACTTTGTGGGTACCTACTATGTGCTTGGTACTGTGCTAGTTCGACAAGGACCCATTCATTCTTTCAGTGAGATTTTTAAGAGCACCTGGCACCTGCTTAGCCCTGTGTAAGCACTCTAGATAGTATATTGCTTCATTAAAGCTTTAATCAGAATACTTTTTTGGGGGGGGGGTCTGGTCATGGGGCCTGAACTCTGGGCCTGGGCGCTGTCCCTCAGCTCTTCAGCTCAAGGCTAGCGCTCTACCACTTGAGCCACAGTGCCACTTTTGGCTTTTTTCTTTTTTGCTTATGTGGGGCTGAGGAATTGAACCCAGGGCCTCAGGCATGCAAGGCAAGCGCTCTACCACTGAGCCACCTTCCCAGCCCTCAGAATACTTATTGTTAATAGGCAATGACAGTTAAGCTACAGTAAATATTTCCTGGATATGTGCTCTGGGTCCTGTCACTGTGTTTGGAAGTAGAGATTCATTCATTCGTTTGTTCACCAAACAGTGATCACTCACTCTATTGTGAGGCTCTGATAAAATTATTGCATTTCAGTTACATATGATCTGCTTGCCTTTAGGGAAATCACAAAGTCACAGTTAAAATATATAAATAAATTAGCAAATTGGTCACTCATTTCCAAAAATTTATTGTACAGCTATTTTGTACAAGAAGAAATGAAAGGCTGGGTGCTGGTGGCTCATGTCTGTAATCCTAGCTAGTCGAGAGGCTGAAATCTAAGGATCACAGTTCAAAGCCAGCCCAGGCAGAAAAGTCCCCACGAGACTCTTATCTACAATTAACTACTCAAAAATCAAAAGTTATCAATGAAAGCTGCTTTGAGACTTTTTTTAAAAATTAAAAAAAAATCAGAAGTGGTGCTGTGGCTCAAAGTGGTAGAGTGCTAACCTTGAGCAAAAGAGCTCAAGCCCTGAGTTCAAGCCCTATGACTGAAGAAAAGAGAAGGAGGAGGAGGAGGAGGAGGAAAGCCCCAATATGAGAGGAAGTAATATTAATAGACAAGAAAGGGGAGCAGAATTACAAGTGGGGTAGGAGCTGGGGGAGGCCAAGTGGTTGAGTTGGGGGCTTTGGAAAAGAGGTGAAGTGTGCGTTGGGAGATCTGGCTGTATAGAAAAGGGGTGCAGGCATTTGGGATGAGCAAAGGGAAGAGTGAGTGTAGCTTGGTCAGTACCCCATCCGATATAACAGATCCGCTATAAGGGGAATCTTGAGGAGAATATAATGGGAAAGGTCTAATTGGGACAGACTATTCCTTCTTGTACAGGGGGAACACCAGGAAGCCAGAACGGAGCCCAGAATACCAGAGAAGGAAGGTGGAGAGAAGAGGTGGGAGAGGCCCCAAATTAACTGAGATGGAGAGGAGGAAGAAAGAGAATGAGACAATAGTGCTAGAGGCCAAATGAAGGGGACCCGAAGACTCACTGGCTGCATGTACAGTCAGAGAGAGACAAGCGAGTGGATGTAGGAAAGCTCACAGCTCTCATAGCGGCCTGTGAGGCTGGTGATATCACACCCTATTTCACTGGAAGGAACTGGGCTCAGAGAGGTCAAATAGACAGCAAATGGCAAGAGAAGGGATTGAAGCCAGCCATATGTTCTACCCAAACAGGAGCACAAACAGGGAATCAGAGGAGGAGAGGACACTTGAGGGGTCCTGAGTCCTAAGTAGGAGTGCCGTGGATAGAGACCAGGAGAGCATTTAGGCACATAATAGGCAAAAGACACAGGACACCCGGGACAGGGGGGGGGGGTGTAGATGCAGTGCCGCTGGTCACCTGAGGGAGAAAGGGTATATCATCTCCACCTCAAGGGAGAATATTCAGAATGATGAGACAAGGAAAGTAGAAGCAGCAAGTGCCGGTAGCTCACGCCTGTAATCCCAGCTACTCAGGAGGCTGAGATCTGAGGATTATAGTTCAAAGCCAATTAACCACCAGAAAACTGGAAGTGGTGCTGTGGCTCAAGTGGTAGAACACTTGCCTGAGCTGAAGAGCTTAGGGACAGCGGCCAGGCCCAGAGTTCAAGCCCCTTGACCAACAGAAAAAAAAGGGGGGGCAGGCACCCCCTCACCAAGTTCCCAGGCCTCTCCCCTGGCACTCAGCTGGATTCTGCTCTTACCTGAATGCAGAGGCAGGGAACCAGGTCTGTATGGCTCAAAGTAATATTCTGAGGTCCGGTCTGTGGGAGGAATCAGAGGAGGAAAGTTGGAGATAGAGGAAGAAGGGGAAGCTAAGGATGAGGACGCCAGCAGGGAGCTCTCCAGCCGTGTTCCTTGGCTTTGGCTGCTCTTCACGGGTCCGTTCGTGCTGTGCGCACGCATCATTCGCCTGGACGCTGGCTGAGGGGGGACGTGAACTTGGGGTGGGAGAGTCCTCACCAGGTTTCTGTGCCGCCAAGGCTTGGAGGTGCCCTGGACCTGACTCCAGTACAGTAAGAGGCCGAAGCGCTGCTCCTCAGAGACGTCCAGCACCAGACGCACGTCATCACCGTCTGCAGACACATTGAGCCAGGGCAGGGCTGGGAGAAGGATGGACAGACGGCTCGGGACACTCCCTTCACCTTGGTGCAGACCCAAATCGAGGTGTCTAGCCCGTGAGATGTCCATCAAGATCCTTAGACTAGGAGGCCCCTGCAGGCCTGAGACGGAGTCCCCAGCTCCATCCAGACTTTGCCCCTACTCTGAGTGAAACCTAGAGTCCTTCCGAAAGCTGCCAAGGCCTTACCCACCCTAGTGGCCACGAATCCCTAAATTCCTCTCCTACAACCTGTGCCCTTGATTACTCCGCCACACACACTGGCCTTATCATTCTTCTCCACATGACACATTCCTGCCTTAGGACCTTTGCACTGGCTTCTCTCTCTGCATGGAATCCTTGTCTCTCAAATATACCCTGCACCATGGGGAGATCTTCACACTGTTGCTGCTCCCCACTTTCCCACCCCTCTCTCCCCGTTACTCCAGTCATCATCTGACTGACTGTATTCTTCATGGCTCCGTGTTTATTGTGTCTTCCCTTATCCCTTCCCAATCCTGCCCCCTCCAGCTCTATAAGGAATGTTTTGTAAGTTTGTTGATTATTTTATGTCCAGGGTCTATGGCCATGCCTAATAATCACTCAGTTAATAGCTGTCGAATAGGGAAGCAATGTATGTATTATTGAGCTGAGTGGTCTTTATGGATTGCCAAACAGACAAGCCAAGTTTGAGGAACCAAAAACAAAATGAGGTTGAAAAAGTCTGAATAGTTGAAACAACATCACAGTGTTCCTATCTTGTTCTTCCTGTTACACAAGTGCATACATATGTAACCGCTAACTGCACTGAGCAGGCAGGGGAGGGCACACCTGCAACCCCAGCTACTCAGGAAGCTGAGATCTGAGGACCCCAGTTCCAAGCCAGCCTCAGCAGGAAAGACCATGAGACTGTTATCTCCAATGAACCACCAGAAAACCGGAAGTGGCACTGTGGCTCAAGTGGTAGAGCCCTCGGCTTCAGCTGAAGAGCTGAGGGACAGCCCCAGGACCGACAAAAAAAAAGAAAAGAAAGAAAGCAAAGAAGGTGACATTCATCTGAATGTCTCAATGCCTCACAGAGACTTAGCAGCTACTGAAATGGAAGTGTGATGAATGAATGAAGAGCTCAGTGAGCCGGGATGTGGCAGCCTGGAGCTGGAGCCAACTCCAAGGGTCCCTGGGGGGAACTCCAGCCCTCCCCCCCGCCCCAGCCCAGGCCCCTACCCCTGCAGTTCTGGATGCTGTCCCGGACTTGAAGACCCCTGCAGTCTGGGGAGAGATCACAGAAAAGCCTCCAGTGGGGCGGGGGACCAAGGAAAAGAAGGCAGCAAACTGACCTACAGGAAGTATTGGGAAGGGCTCCCTGTCCCCTAGATAACACCCACATCCATGCAATGCACACAGCGCCCCCCCCAGGGCCTGGGGGCCAGCACAGGAACTGACCCACCGAGGAAGTGCCAGCTCCAGTGTCTCCCTGACAGACAGACCTGGTGCCCACCAGGGAAGCGGCCGGAGGGGACAGAGATCAGAAAGGCCAGGACTTGGGGGCTCCCAGGGTTTGGGGGCACTCACCAGGCAGCTGTTGTGTGAGGTTCAGTTCCTTTTGGTATCTGGGCTGAGTATAGGACCAGATTCGCACCTCAGCCCCCAGAGCAGCCTCAAAGCAGTCAAACACTACAGAGCCCTGTGAGGAGAGGGGTGGTGGAGGCCCGCTGGTAGAGGACCGGTGGTGGGAGCCCCAAAGTCAGAGGCTTGGTCTCATCTGTGTGCTTACCAGCTGCCCTAGCCCATCTCCAAGCGATAACTACATAGCTTGAGACCCACCACGAAAGCTTTGGCCTTGAGCCAAAAAGCCAAGAGAGAGCACAAGGCCCTGAATTCAAGCCTCAGGAGGACACACGCGCACGCGCGCACACACACACACACACACACACACACACACACACTCCTGCCACAGGGCCCCAGTTTAAGTCAAAATATCTTCTGTCCTAGCTGGGTGCCAGTGGTTCACATCTGTAATCCTAGCTACTCAGGAGGCTGAGATCTGAGGATCACAGTTGGAAGTCGACCCTAGGCAGAAAAGTCCATGACTCTTATCTCCAATGAACCACCAGAAAACCAGAAGTGGCACTGTGGCTCAAGTGGTAGAGCACTAGCCTTGAGCTGAAGAGCTCAGGGACAGCACCCCGGCCCAGAGTTCAAGCCCCACGACCAAATAAATAAATAAAAATAAATAAATAAAATACAACAGGGAATAATAAAATTCACACAGTGAGAACAAAGGAGGATACTCTTAGGAGAGAAACAGAAAGGCACAATGCCTATGTGCCTCTGATCATATTAAAAAATATTGACCATGCTGGGTGCCCGTGGTTCACACCTGTAAGTAATAATAGCTACTCAGGAGGCTGAGACCTGAGGATCACAGTTCAAAGCTAGCCTGTGCAGAAAAGTCTGTGAAACTCTTATCTCCAATAAACTACTTAGAAAAAGCCAGAAGTAGCACTGTGGTTCAAGTGGTAGAGCGCTAGCCTTGAGCACCAAGAGGCTCAGGGACAGCGCCCAGGCCCTGAGTTCAAGCCGCAGGTCCAGCAAACAACAACAACAACAAAACAAAAAACAAAAAACAAAAAAATTACCAAAATGAACTCCAGGAAATGGAAACGAGGGGGCTGGGAAGGTGGCTCAGTGGTAGAGTGCTTGCCTTGCATGCCTGAGGCCCTGGGTTCGATTTCTCAGCACCGCATAAGCAAAAAGAAAAAAGCCGAAAGTGGCGCTGTGGCTCAAGTGGTAGAGCGCTAGCCTTGAGCTGAAGAGCTGAGGGACAGCGCCCAGGCCCAGAGTTCAGGCCCCAGGTCCAGCAAACAACAACAACAACAAAACAAAAAAATCAAAAAAATTACCAAAATGAACTCCAGGAAATGGAAACGAGGTACTTTTCTTGTTCACTATTTTTGTTTTCTTTTTGTCTTGTTAGTTCATTTGCTTGTCTTGGGAGGGTAAGGAGAAGCAAAGAAATAGACAGATAAAGTGTGAACAAATGCAGCAGTGATACTCACTAGCTGGAAATGGTGCTGTGGCTCAAGTGGCACAGTGCTAGCCTTGAGCAAAAGAAGCTCAGGGACAGTGCCCAGACCCTGAGTTCAAGCCCAGAAAGCAGTTTAGGATTAGAAGGAACATTCCTTAAAACAATAAAGGCTAGGCTATATATGATAAACAAATAGCCAACATCATACTGAATGGGGAAAAACTAAAACCATTTCTGCTAAAAGCAAGAACAAAGCAAGGATGCCCACTCTCAGCCTCCTGAGTAGCTGGGATTATGGGGTGCCCATCCCCTTGACCCCTTTTATTTAGAGTTGGTGAAATATTTAACAGCATTTATCAAGGAAATTACACAGCAGATAACGTCGTAAAAAGTTATGTGACTTGAACTGTCATCAGGGATAGAGAAATTAAAGTCATAATGAGGGTTTGGAGTCATGGTTCTTATGGCAGAGTGCCAGCCAATGAGCAAAAATATTGGATACCAAGTTCAAGTCCTAGTCTTGGACAAAAAAAAAAAAAGCAAGGGCTCACTGGGCACCAGTGGCTCACACCTGTAATCCTAGCTACTCAGGAGGATGAGGATCGTGAAACTCTCACCTCCAATTAACCACAGAAAAAAGCCAGAAGAGGTGATGTGGCTCAAGTGGTAGAGCACTAGCCTTGGGACAAAGCCCAGGTCCAGAGTTCAAGGCCCAGGACCAGAAAGAAAAAACAAAAAGGATAGAGAGTAAAAGAAAAAGCAACAGCTGAGGATGGAGCTCATTCTTAGATTTCTTCCCTAGCATGCACAAGGCTGTCACCACCACCAAACTCCACAGTGACATATCACTAAACACACAAAGTTGCTTGGTGATTTCTCACAAATGAGGTGGGACTTTTTTTTTTTTTTTTGGTCCGGTCTTGGGGCCTGAACTCTGGGCCTGGGCGCTGTCCCTCAGCTCTTCAGCTCAAAGCTAGCGCTCTACCACTTGAGCCACAGCGCCACTTCCGGCTTTTTCTGCTTATATGGTGCTGAGGAATGGAACCCAGGGCCTTATATGTAAGGCAAGCACTCTACCACTGAGCCACCTTCTCAGCCCTGAGGTAGAACTATTCTTATCCCCATTTTGCAGACAGGAACACTGAGGCACAGTGGGCTGAGAGGCTGTGCCCACTGCTCTGATCAGAAGCAAGACTTAGAACGATCATGAACATGTGCTTTGCAGAAGGTTACTACTTTGAAGTTAAGGGAACACCGACTTCACATACCACAGACTGGCCAGCCTGAGCCAGGGCAGCCGGCACGCGCACCTCCAGCAGGACGCAGCGGGTAGTGGGGTAGGACTGGAAGGACAGCACGACTTGGGCCTGGAGAGGGGCTGGGAGCAACGGGTGGGGGTCAGTCAGGCCACAAGCAAAGCCCTGATGAGGGGCAATAAGCCAGCTCTCTCCTCTCACCATTCCCAGCATCCCCCTGCTCCACACCAAGTGCTCTTCCAGATTCTTCCTCATCTTCAAGTTCTTGCCAGTGCCCTGGAAGAATCGGAACACGAGGCCCAGGTCAGCCCCACTGCTGGGGGCTGGCTACAGGCCTGGTGTCCTTCAGTGTTTGAAAGCAAGGGTCAAAGCTAGTGCTCGTACCACTTGAGTAATACCTGGGAGAAGACGCTGGTCTGTGCATCCTTCGCCCCGTGTGCTCAGCACTGAGGATCCCAGTGCTACCCGGACGCCAGGTTCCCAGTGCTCACACCTGCCCACCCATGCTCGTGTGTACAGTCGCAGGATGACTCACCACGCACGGCCAAGCCCACGGCCACGCGCACGCAGAGGTCGCAGTCGGTCTCCCGGTGGCATCTCAGCACCAGCTCAGTCCGCAGGTGCGTGGGCACCAGCACAGGGCCTGGCGCGTGCGTGATGCCCCCAGGCAGGCAGAGCACATCGCCATCTGCGGGCCCAGGGTGAGTGGGGGGGGCGCAGCTGGAGGCGCTCAGAATCCAGTTTGGTGGCCCCCACCCACCCCCAGAGGGGTGGGCAGAGGAGGACTGGGTCCCGGCCACCTCCTCCCCCCTCGGCCATGTTTTCTCTAAAAAGTAACAATACTTACCCCAGAGGTGGCATGAGAGGCCCTGCGAAGGAGGAAAAGGAGAGTCAAGAGCTTATGCACCCCCAAATCTAACTAAGCACCCTCCCCTGCCAAGGTGCCAAGCTCGGTCGCACCCCTCCCACACCCCTCTTCCTGGAGCTCCCTCTTCCCCCTCCCCATCTTCTCTGCCTTCCTCAGCACCTGCCCGACCAGCCAGGGCGGTTCTGTAGGTGTTGGCAGTGACAGCAGCCAGATGAGGATTTGATGGGCCCCAGAGCTCTCCCCAACCCTCTCCCAGGACCCCAGACTCACCTGAGAACAGCGCGCAGCATCCTGAGACCCCACAAGCCTTTCCAGAGAGACGACCCCCGGGCTCCCGCCCAGCGCCAAGGACAGCAGGAGCCAGGGCACTGGCATTTTCCAGGTGCTAGGCAGCACCCAGGCTTGAGGCCCTGGCCTGCCCCCCCAGAGGGGGGGCAGGCACTTCACCCCTGCCCCCACCCAGCCCGGTGTCTGTGGGCAGTGGTGGGGGCTGGAATTGAGCCTCTGGGGTCCCAGTGCTGGACAGCTTGTGTTCCCCACTCCTGGGAGCCCGGGTTCCCGACGCACTTCCAGCCTGAGCACTTTCGGTTTGATTCCTAGCTGGCAGCCGCCCTTCCCGCCCCGCCTGGGCCCTCCCACTACAGCCAGGCCTTGGAGCCAGAAGAGTGGAGTCGGCTGGCTTCTCCTCCTCCTCTGTCTCTGACACCTGGCTAGGTGGAGCCCTGGGAGGGGGGCCAGCTTCGCCGCAGAGCGAAGGAGTCCTTACTCACCCTGGAAGTCCCTACAGATGTTCCGATTGAGGACCTGGGCAATCCATAGGCTTCCCACTTCCACGTGACCCTTACTAAACACAGACCTGGGAACTGGGGACTTTTAGTGAACACCTCGGGACCCGTTCACACGCATCCCCAGAGCTTGGTAACTCCCTGTGGGACACAGCTCTAGGGGCAGAATCCCAAAGTGGACTTTTCACCACTGGCCTAGCCTCAAGTGTGGTACAGAGGTGGGGGGGACCCCATCTGGTGGCAGGCAGACAAATGCCCCTTGCTGATGCCTGGCAGGTGGTGTGAGGAGGGCCCTGACGCTTAGCTGACCACGGATTTTCCTTTCTGCCCTGGGAAGAATCAGTTAGGAGCCGTGAGACTTCAGGGCTGTGTTTCCCTTTGGCAGGCATGGTTTGTGAGAATGTGACAGGGACATAGACGTGTGTGGGGAGGCCCTGGCTTATGAGAGGACCCAGAACACTCCCCAGGCAGCCTCTATAGACCTTCTTCCGACGGCGCATCCCAGCCACACTAGACAGTACAGGGCGTTCCTTCCATTGTCGATCACATTTGTCTTTATTCATCTTTCTGAATCATGGTCTCCTGTCCCCACTTTTTCCTGGTCAGCCAGGGTCAAGGCATCTTTTCCTGGGTCAAGAAAATCCTCTCTAAAGCTGGGTGTGGTGACACATGCCTGTAATCCCAGCACTCAGGAAACTGATGCAGGATGATCAAGAGTTCCACGCTGGGCACTGGTGATTCACGCCTGTAACCCTAGCTACCCAGGAGCTGAGATGTAGTGAATGGAAGTTTGAAGCCAGATGGGGCAGAAAAATTCATGAGAGTCTAAGTCATTCTCCTCCAATGAACCATTAAATAAAGCCAGGCTGGAGATATGGCTCAAGTTGTGGGGCCAGGAGCAAGCAAGCCTGAGATCGTGCAAGGTCCTGAGTTCAAACCGCATGCCACAGAAGCAAACAAGAACAAAAGCCACAGGGCTGAGGTGTAGCTGGGGGTGGGGGTGGGGGCAAAGTCCCTGGTGTGACTCTGGGCCAGGCTTCCGCAGGGAGAGGCAACTGGCGGCCCACGGGGGGTAGCGGGCTCTCCCGATCCTGAGGGTGTAAGTACACAGGCAAGCTCCAGAAGGGGCACGTTTTTGGCCTCATGGAGTCCTGCGGGTAGGAGGCCTGCGGAGAACGGGAAATCATTCAGGGAGGAGCAGGGCATGGCTTTCACTGCGCAGCCCTAGCACACAGGCGGCTGCAGCTTGCTGTGGTGCTGTGGTGCAAGCTGCCCGGGCTGGCGGGACACTGAGGGACGCAGTGTAGAGTGTGGGTGGGGACGGGAGGAACTGCAGAGCTGAGGACAGAGCCGCAGGGGAGGGGCTGGCTCTTTTTCTCTCGGGAGGGAAGTCCGGAGGTCCACATTCCTCAGCTGTTAACTTTTCCTGGCCTCTCCTCTCAGCCATTTCCAAGGTACCCAGAGCTCGGGGTTGGCCCTTCACTCTGGACTGCCCAAGTGCCCACCCGTTGTCTACCGGAGCAGTGGCTTATTGTGCCAGGTGTCTGCGGGTTCCCTCCTGTTGGTCTCTTAAGTGATAAGGCCGGAAGTGGCGCTGTGGCTCAAGTGGTAGAGCGCTCGCCTTGAGCTGAAGAGCTGAGGGACAGCGCCCAGGCCCAGAGTTCAAGCCCCACGACCGACAAAAAAATAAAAAAATAAATAAATTAAAATAAATTAAAATAAAATTAAGTGATAAGGCCCTCTGCCTTTTTTATTCTGTAGTCCATAGAAGTCTTTTTTCTTTTTTTTTTTTGGTCTGTCGTGGGTCTTGAACTCTGGGCCTGGGCGCTGTCCCTCAGCATTTCAGCTCAAGGCAAGCGCTCTGCCATTGGAGCTACAGCGCCATTTCCTGTTTTCTGGTGGTTTATTGGAGATAAGAGTTTCATAGACTGGGCTGGGAAGGTGGCTCAGTGGTAGAGCGCTTGCCTTGCATGCTTGAGGCCCTAGTCTTGAGCTGAAGAGCTGAGGGACAGCGCCCAGGCCCAGAGTTCAGGCCCCATGACCGACAAAAAAAAAAAAAAGTTTCATGGACTTTCCTGCCCAGACTGGCTTTGAACCTCAATCCTCAGATCTCAGCATCCTAAGTAGCTAGAATTACAGGTGTGAGCCACCAGCGTCCAGCAATTCATGGAAGTCTTTAAGCTAAGTACTTCAGCCTAGTGGGGACTACAGTGGGAGTCTGGGCAGGGGTGGGGACAAGACTTGGGGCATCTATGGAATCTGGTGGTGGCTGTCTATTTATTCTGCCTCTGTGGACTGAGGCCAGTCCGGTCCAGGAAGAGCTGGGTCTTGGGGGCGGGAGCATCCCGAGGCGCGGTGTTGGGTCATCCCTTCACCCCTGGCTGCGTGTGGCTCACAACCAAGCAGGTGCCAGGCTTCCCAAGCATCTCAGCAACCCCAGCCCTTTTGAGTTTGGGTTTGGAGATGTAACCAGCGCTTCAAGCATGCTCGGCGCACCTAGTCATTTCCAAACCTGACTCAGTGGAGATGCGCTTGGCTGAGGAGCCAGGGCGGCTCCCGTTTCTCCCAGCTCACCTCATGCACAGGCAGGGCAGAAGGAATTCATAGGGCAGGTCTGCAGTCTGGCCCCCAGACACAACTGCCTACATATGAAGCAGCAAAGGAAGAGAAACAGAGACACGTCAGGAAAAGCACAGGCGAGGGCAGGAGGGCGCTGTTTTTCCTGAGCTGGGACAGGTTCTCCCTCCCACAGGCTCTCCACGCTGGCCATCTGCTGACGGTGCTCCATGTGGAGCGGTGGGGAATTAGATGGGAGGAATATGCATGCATGGAACTCCAAGTATATGCCAGGCAGGGTGCTAGAAGCACTTAATCAAATGGTAGCACCACAGTGGAGTGATGGTTACAGCTGAGGATTGCTGAGGGCCCTCAGGGCTGGAGTACAGCCTTCAGTCTCCACAAATGATAGCAGCTTTGAGAAGCAAAGGTTAAAGTGCTGTTAGGGCCTGGTCAGGGGACTGGGAGACATTTTGTTTTTTCATTCTCCTAAAGGCAAAAGGAGGGTGGCAGAGGATGGGTATAAAGACGTATGTGACCACCTTCTACTCTCTGATTGGAACTTCAAAAGCTTTTGGTCTCGGCTGTATTTGAACACAGGGTCTCATGCTTGCTAGGTAGGCGCTCTGAGAAGGTTTTCCAATAGGGCCCGACCCGCTGAGGATCCTCGCAGCTCTCTGTTCAGCATTCCTGGTAACTCCAAAAGGGACAGCCCCTCTTTCCTCTCTTCCTGAGACTCTGTGTTTCTTTCTGTTTAGCACCCAAAAGACATAATGGCAGACACCTTACCTTGAAGGTCACTCACACAGTGACCTTCCCATCAAGGTCTCAGTTGTCCCATGTGTGCCAGTATTGAGGTCTGGCTTTTTTTGAGGGGAGGTAGTCCTGGGGTTTGAACACAGGGCTGAGCGCTGTCTCTGAGCTTTTCTTCTTGTTGTTGTTCAAAGCCAGCATCCTACCACTTGAGCTACAGCTCCATTTCTGACTCTTTTTTTTGGGGGGGGGTGGTGATTTAAAGAGTTTCACAGATTTTATTGCCTGGGCTAGCTTTGAACCATGATCCTCACATCTCAGCCTCCTGAGAAGCTAGGATTACATGCATGAGCCACTGGCACCCAGCAAGAGATCTGACTTTTTACAGAAGCATGCCACTCCATACCTGGGCATCAAAAGGACTGCTCAGCTCTTCACATTCCAGTGCCCACTGGTGACAAAGGCGCACACTGGCCGTTGGGCCTGGTGAAATGGTCACCCGAATAGTCCGTGCCATGGGCAGCAACTCAAAGGAGAATTCAGGTCCTGGAGATGGCAGGGGGCGAGACTCAGGGGGCCTGTCTCCTGTGCTTAGGATGAGTGTGGCTACTCAGAGGAAGCCCTCTCTTGTCTCTGAGCTTTTGCGAGCCAGGTCTGGGAAGAGGTCCCACTCCTTGTGGATCTGAAGGCCGGGTCCTTTTGGAGCGTAGCCTTTTGTGGGAGACATCTGGGGAGGGGGTGGAAATGTGACAGCCTTTCTCTGATGGAGAATGGCTACTCAGCAGCTTTCTCTGTTAAGGATAGAACAAAGATGGCCTTAGGCCAGGAATTAGGATACCTAGCTTCCATTTCTGCCACTGGAACCCAAGGAAGCACAGGCAAGATGTTCAACCTCTGTTGGCCTCAGTTTCCTTGAATGTGTCATTTGCACATTTTCAATCTCCCTTATGTGGCTGAAGAATATAATGAGAGGTGGGAACACAAGGTGGGACTGGGCCTGGCAGGGAGAGTATCTGAGAAGGTGCTGGCGTCCTGTGTCTCTGATAGAACTTGAACTTGCAAGACTTTTTGGATTTCTACACCAGGAGGTAGAACAAGCCCCACCAAAGGCCTGGCCAGGAGAGGACACATTTACTACCAATTCTTCATGGCCTCTGCCCTACCAGGAGATGTGCCCCAATGTTAAATGGAAGATCATTTTAAGTCAAGGACAATAATGATGTCAAATTTCTTTAGTGCTTTAATGTATGATGAAACTGAAAGCAATACATACACCCATTCCCTTATATATGCTTTATAGCTTTATTTCTAACAGTTTACAAACTGCCAACTCTTGTGTGTGTGTGTGTGTGTGTGTGTGTGTGTGTGTGTGTGCGCGCGCCAATCCTGAGGCTTGAACTCAAGGTCTGGGTCCTGTCCTTAAACTTCTTTTGCTCAAGGTTAGCACTCTACTACTTCAGCCCCTGCTTTTCTGATTGGCTTTGAACTGTGGTCCTTCATTCTGAGTAGCTAGGTTTACTTTCATGCCCAGCAAAACTGCCAACTTAACCAGAATATTTAGTACACAACTAAGTGAGGTGATAAAAACAGAGTTGAATACCAAGATCCTACTCTACAAACAAAGTAATAACAGCACACTCAGGGAATCCAAACACTTTAAAAGTTGGTACCACCACCAGCTGGTGACTCACACCTGCATTAATCCTAGCTACTCAGGAAGCTGATATCTAAGGATCATGGTTCAAAGCCAGCCTGGGCAGGAAAGTCCCTGAGACTTCTTTTTTGTCAGTCGTGGGGCCTGAATTCTAGGCCTAGACACTGTCCCTCAGCTCTTCAGCTCAAGGCTGGTGCTCTACCACTTGAGTCACAGTGCCACTTCCAGCCTTTTTTGTTTATGTGGTGCTGAGGAATCAAACCCAGGGCCTCATGCATGCAAGGCAGCACTCTACCACTGAGTCACGTTCCCAGCCCCTCCCTGAGACTTTTTTTTCTTTTTTTATTGTGAAAATACTGTACAGAGGGGTTACAATTACATGGGCAAGATAATGAAAGACTTTTTTTGGGGGGGAGGTCCAGTCGTGGGGCCTGAACTCTGGGCCTGGGCGCTGTCCCTTAGCTCTTCAGCTCAAGGCTAGTGCTCTACCACTTGAGCCACAGCGCCACTTCTGGCTTTTTTTTCTTTTTGTTTATGTGGTGCTGAGGAATCAAACCCAGGGCCTCAAGCATGCAAGGCAAGTGCTCTACCACTGAGCCACCTTCCCAGCCCAGAACTACTGGTCTTAAACCCCTTTGGGGTTGAGGTCTCCCTGAAGATGCTGCTGGAGCACAGACACTGGGAGGTAGGGAAGGACAGGCCAGGACTGGAATGGAGAGTTGCGGCTCCTTACCTCATTTGAGGGGATCCAGGGTGGCTGGTAAGGGCGGCCAATCCCAGCAGAGACAGACAGGCCAATGAATAGCAGAAGCAGCAGGAGCAGGGCTGCCAATCTGGGGCTCCTCATGGGCCTTATAGGATCAGGGCACCCAAAGCATGGCTTCGTAGCCTGCAAGTGGGCAACAGCTCAGGGCTGAGCAGCTGGCAGTGGTGAGCTCTTGCCTAATCTTGTCCTGGCCCCGCCCTGCCCTAAGGCTCCTCCTTTCTCTTAACCAGCCAGCCAGGCCACATTCCTCATGCAGGCAGAGGGACTGAGGGGCAGCTTGCTCTCTAGAAAACCCTCCCGCCTCCACCGAAAGGCAAGGGCTATTGCTCAGGTAGAGAAATGACAGGAAAGGGACCAGTACTAGGTGGGGGAGGGGTACGCATTTCTTATTTATTTATTTATTTTGGTCAGTCCTAGGGCTTGAACTCTGGGCCTGGGCACTGTCCCTCAGCTCTTCAGCTCAAGGCTAGCGCTCTACCAATTGAGCCACAGCGCCACTTCTGGTTTTCTGAGTGGTTTATTGGACATAAGAGTCTTGGGGGGGGGGGGGCGGCTGGGAAGGTGGATCATGGGGCTGGGAAGGTGGCTCAGTGGTAGAGTGCTTGCCTTGCATGCATGAGGCCCTGGGTTCAATTCCTCAGCACCACATAAACAGAAAAAGCTGGAAGTGGTGCTGTAGCTCCAGTGGTAGAGCGATAGCCTTGAGCTGAAGAGCTGAGGGACAGCGCCCAGACTAAGTTCAGGTCCCATGACTAGCAAAAAAAAAAAAAAAAAAAAAAAAAAGTCTCACAGACTTCCCTGCTGGAGCTGGCTTTGAATAACAATCCTCAGATCTCAGCCCCAAGTAGCTAGGATTACAAGTGTGAGCCACCAGCACCCAGCATTAGGTGCACCCCTTTCTTAACCCTTCCCACTCCTGAAACACCCTACAGATCTGGCCCTCCTCCCCATTCACAGCTCTAGAACTTAGGTTTCCCTGAGAAATAATGTCATCCCCTCACTTAAGACAATGAATCAAGCTATAAAATACCATTCTACCCAGGGACTGATGTGCAGGAAAGGGGAAAAAATTTAAATACATAAACCTCATATACTCCCACAGGTATCCTAGCCCCCACCCCTCCATTTAGCCTGTTGGGCTCTCCTGGACAAAGGGCTCCATGCAAAGAGGTCATCAGCTTCAAAGCCCTACTCATTGGTGCAATCTGCTCAGGAAACCCCACAACTCATAACCAAGCCCTGGCGCCTGAGCCACACACACTGACCTGGTTTGCTGTGGTTTCCTTTCCGGTGCGGGAGGGAGTAAGGCTGACAAGGCTCCAGGCTTTGTGGGGAAGTCTACCCACCATTCCGCAGCTCCCTCCCCTTCGTGGATGGAGCATTTGAGCTTCTTCACCCTCCCCCTAGGGCTGCCCAGGGCTGAAGGAAAATCCGGGGCACTGCCAGGCCATGGCATCTTGAGATTGCTATTGTCCCTCTGCCACTCCATCCTCAACACCGTTCTGCAGCCCGACCTCAGACTTCCTTCAGACATTTCTACTCCTGAGTCTTCAGGTCCAGGGTCCTACTCTATCTCCTAAAAATACCATCTGGCTTGAGTTTGTTAAAGAAAAAAACCCAGACTTTCTTGTTTGTGTGGCTCCAATGCCTAGCAGTAACAGTCATGAAACTGGTGCTCCACTGTTAAATGAATAGGTTATGGTGCACTATCTAAATAGTTTTTCTGATTCACATTCATTCACAAAGCACTTCCCATATTTGATTCTTGTAATGACCTTGTGAGGCAGGTAGGTGAGAATTATGGTTTCCATTTTATTAAGAGACATAAGGAAGCCCTTGGTGAACGTGATTCGGTCCAGGTCAAAGTTGTAGCCTAGGGAGCTTGCAACTCAGCGCCCTCAGCCGATGCTCCCTCCTCTGTTCACAGGCCCTGCAGTCCATCTCTGCAAACGCTTCAGCAGATCTGAAGAAGGTAGCCTGGCCATACTAAGATTGGGTTATGGGTTAGGGAGCCTTTCTCCAGATTGTACCAGTTCTGATCTAACAAATCATGATTGTTTTTTTAATGCTGGGGACAGGAAGTAGGCAATTAAAGCAATTATACTATTCTAGAGCCTGTGTGTCCTCCAACAGGGCCCTCAAAGTGGAATTTGGTGAACTGCACCTTGACCCTTAAGGTATGGTAAGAGAAGCAAAAAAGAAAGGGAAAGTAGAAAGGGCAATGAGTGCAGTGGCTCCCACCTGTAATCCTAGCTACTCAGGAGGCTGAAATCTGAGAATCATGGTTCAAAGCCAGATCTGGCAGAAAAGTCCCCAAGAGACTCTTACCTCCAATTAATCACTCAAAAACCAGAAGTAGGGCTGTGGCTCAAAGTGGTAGAGCCCTAGCACTGAGTGAAAGAGCTCAGGGACAGTGACAAAGCTCTGAATTCAAGCCCCATAACCAACAACAACAAAAAAAAGGAAAATGAGCATATAGAAAAGGGAAGACTTGGGAAGCACTGGTTGCTCATGCCTGTAATCTAGCTGCTCAGGAAGCTGAGATCTGAGAATCTCCTTTCAAAGCCAGCCCAGGCAGGAAAGTCTGTGACTCTTATCTCTAATTAACCACAAAACCAGAAGTGGAGCTGTGGGTAAAAGTGGTAGAGTTCCCCTTGAGCACAGATGCTCAGGTACAGCACCCAGGCCCTGAGTTCAAGCCCTACAACCAGAAAAAAAAAAGAAAGAAAAATGTTCAAATGGCAGGGAAGAACAAGGTTTTATGGCAGTGAGTCATCAGTGGTTACACTTAGGCAAAGGTCAAGAGGAAGGATCAAGGAACTAGGTGGCCGGGACAGGAAATCAGCTGGAGGGAAGGTAGTGGGGTGATGCTTAAGCACTGGGGCCTTAGCCTCCTCCAAGGTGGCTGAAGCCTGTTTCACCTCTGCTTTGTGACCACAAGCTTACCAAGACTTCATGCTCTAATGACTTAAAGATACTGAAAAGCCTCATGTAGAATATACTGGGGAATGGGGGAGAGGGGGCGGTGCTTGACATTTTCCACACAGCTGGATCCATGCGTGGACTCTGGATAGACCACGGAGCATCAGCTCCAGGATCTTCTTTGTAACAACCAGTTCCCAAGGTCTGCTGGGGCAGTGCTGGGTCCAGAGTGTGCTGGGCACACTAATTAGGACGAGTAAGCAAGTGCTCCTTCCTAACTTCTGCTTTTCTGCAAGGGACCAACTGCCAGAACCACTGTCTAGAATTACAATGCAACCAGCTAAGAATCAGAGACCGCCTGCACTCCAATGGCACACTGCCTTTCTCAAGGACAGGAATTAGCTCTTAAGAGTCCCTCTTAACTCCTTTACTCTGTAGTCCAGACAAGAGCCATCTCCTTCCACCTTTACCCAGTATAATAAGTGCTCATAATATGTCACCATATTGGAAAATAGGAAGGGTCCAACTCAGCAGTATGACTGGTAGGTGCAGTGTACAAAACCTCACATTTCCTAATACAAATGGGGTCCTCTCCACTAAATACCCAAAAGGGGGACCTTGTTTGCCTCAGGAAATACTACAAACATAAGGCAGGAAAAACCTGGTATGAAAAAATCCAAAAACAGAATCCCAACAAGCAGAAAACAAATGTTTTTTTGTTATCATTGCTGACAATAACTTTCTTTTTTTTGGGTCCTGGGGCCTGATCTCTGGGCCTGGGCGCTGTCCCTCAGCTCTTCAGCTCAAGGCTAGCGCTCTACCATTTGATCCACAGCACCACTTCCGGCTTTTTTCTTTTTGCCTATGTGGTGCTGAGGAATCGAACCCAGGGCCTCATGCATGCAAGGCAAGCGCTCTACCACTGAGCCACCTTCCCAGCCCCATAACTTTTTTTTGGTCGGTTGTGGGGCTTGAACTCTGGGCCTGGGCGCTGTCCCTCAGCTCTTTCAGCTCAAGGCTAGGGCTCTACCACTTGAGCCACAGCACCACTTTGGGCTTTTTTTGCTTATGCGGTGCTGAGGAATTGAACCCAGAGCCTCATGCATGCCAGGCAAGCACCCTACCACTGAGCCATCCTCCCAGCCCCGACAATAATTCTTAAAATGGGTCTTCCAAGGCACAGTAAAGTATATAAAGTAATATTTGAGGTTTAAACTCAGGGGCTCACACTTACTAGGCAGGTGTTCTACCAACTGAGATACAGTCCAAGTTTAAACGTTGAGGGACTGAGGGATTGGAACTGATTAGAAAGAGATGAAAGCATTTAGGTTCTTCAAAGGAATGAATGATGACCATCTACAGCTGCACTTGGTATACTCACTTGAATAGAGACATAGGAAAAGTTGGATGCAGAAGGCAAAGTTTAAGTTTGGGACACACTGAATTTGAGATGGTCAACAGGACATCAAACCAAAGTTCTGCAGTTAGAACTTCTGCCAGTAGATAGGAGGGGCGGTATAAGCATCATATCCGACAAAAATGATCACTGCAACCATGGAAAGAGTAGAATCTGGCTATCATCCAATGACATATCTTTCATGCAAAAAACTGTCAGACTTGTAGCTATGAAAGGACATTTATTTCATCAAATTATTACATCTTTGTGTGTGTGTTCGTACTGGGACTTGAACTCTGGGACAGGCAACTGTCCCTGAGCTTTTTTGCTTAAGGCTGTTACTCTCTACCACTTAAAGCATACCTCCACTTGCAGCTTTACTTATTTTTCCCAGTCATGGGGCCTGGGCGCTGTCCCTCAGCTCTTCAACTCAAAGCTAGCGCTCTACCACTTGAGCCACAGCACTTCTGGCTTTTTCTGCTTATGTGGTGCTGAGGAATCCAGCCCAAGGCCTCATGCATGCAAGGCAAGCACTCTACCACTGAGCAACTTTCCCAGCCCCTTGCAGCTTTATTTATTAGACTTCCCTGCCCAGATTGGCTTGGCGATGTGATTTTCAGATCTCAGCCTCCTGAGTATCTAGGATTACAAGCAGGAATCACCAGCACTCAGCCCCTTCCCTCATTTCTTTTTTTTTTGGTCAGTCCTGGGGCTTGAACTCTGGGCTTGAGCACTGTCCCTCAGCTCTTCAGCTCAAAGATAGTGCTGTACCACTTGAGCCACAGAAACACTTCTGGTTTTCTGAGTGGTTTATTGGAGATGAGTGTGGTGGGGGAGGGGGCCACTGGGAAGGTTGCTCAGTGGTAGAGTGCTTGCCTCACATGCATGAGGCCCTGGGTTTGATTCCTCAGCACCACATAAGTCGGAAGTGGTGCTGCAGCTCAAGTGGTAGAGTGCTAGCCTTCAGCTGAAGAACTGAGGGACAGATCCCAGGCCCAGGGTTCAGGTCCCACGACAAAAAAAAAAAAGTCTCATGGCGTTTCCGGGCTGGCTTTGAGCCACAATCCTCAGATCTCAGCCTCCTGAGTAGCTAGGATTACAGGTGTGAGCCACAGGCACCTGGTGCCCTCATTTCTAATTTGTTCCACTTATCATGTTCATCAGTTGTTTTGCAGATACAGCACAGTTTCTGAGAATTTCCTCCCAAATGCCTATGTGCTAAGGGCTCAGCTGCAAGCCTCTGATGCCATTGGGAGGTGGTGGAACCCTCAAGGGGTGAGGCCTGGTACAAGTTACTAGTGGCCTGCCCTAGGGAGGGGATAGCAGGATTCCATCCTTTCTTTTTTTGCCAGTCCTGGGCTTGAACTCAGGGCCTGGGCACTGTCCCTGAGCCACAGCACCACTTCCGTTTTTTTTCTGAGTAGTTACATTTGCCCAGGCTGACTTCAAACTGCAATCTTCAAATCTCAGCCTCCTGAGTAGCTAGTACACGTGTTAGGCACCGGCACCTGGCCTCAACTTTCTGAACTCCATGAGACAGCAGCTTTCTCTGTATATGTTCCTAGCATGATATTCACCATGCAGGCAAACCAAGAGTCTAGAAGTTTCTTGCTGCAGTACCCACAGGCCCAAGAGTGGTAGGCTAAGCAACCATGGACTGAAATCTCCAAAGGTATCTCAGAGCTACTCTAAAATTCTTTGTGATCTTACTATACAGGTTTAAGAATATAAATGACTGTTAAACACAGATATTCAACCAAAAGAGCCTATGACCCAAGCCAGATGAATGGGCCACATTATGGATGGGGAGGTTACGTACCTGGCCCATCAGCAACAGGCTGTGTGATAGGCTAGAACTAGTTCTCCACGCCCTGTCCTTTCTTTGTGGTCACTGCCAGATTTTGCAGGGAACCTCTAGTCATCTCCAAGTGTCTAAGGCCACCAAACAACACTTTTCACATGACCAAATCCCAAATACAGGCACAGGGTGGACAGGGCAGTCTTAGGAACTTTATTGAGGGTCTGTTAAATTGAAATGCTTTGCAGTAGAGCACAGCCTGTGGGGGTGTAGTCTCTGAGGTGTTTCTTGCCTATAGACTGAAGCAGACTTAATTTGTTCCTTATTTCCTGCTGTCTGGTGGTAAAGAGATGAGGAATAGAAATGGGAATAATGATCAAAGGAGCAAGGATAAGGCTTGGTCTTAAAGGAAAACACCTAACGGCCTTAACTTCACCCAGCTACTGCATGGCTGTTGATCACCCAGCTGCTGAATCAGAAATAATTTAAATATACTCTTGCCACATCAGCAACAGAACTCTAGGCCAAAATGTGACCCCGTCTGCATTAGGTACCAACATTACAGCTGCCCAAATCACCAGAAGAGACAGGAACATTTTGTCCACCTCACTTGGCTCGAGGGTAGCCCAGGCTCCACCCGAGAGCAGACCATCAGGCAGGCTTCATTTGCGCTTCTTCTCTTGTGTGCTGGTGAACCAAGAGTCTAGAAGTTTCTTGCTGTAGTACAGCTGCCAGGCATGCACTTGGACCGCCAGTACCAACACCAGGTACATGACAGAGACAGCAGAAAACCCAAAGAGGAAGCGGTAGGCCTTGCCATGGCGGTAGAGTTGCTGTGCGGCGGGGAACATCTCCATGCTGCCATAAATGAGGGGAGCGATGGAGAAGAGCCCCATGCTGATCATGGAGAGCACCAGGTAGCTGATATTGTTACGAGGGAAAGAGAGCAGGCCCAAGAGGGAGGGTGCAATGCTCAGCAAATACGGGTACTCCCACTGATAAGGCATGGCCACCTGATCATGTGACAAGAGCCTCAGGTGTCCCACGCTCATCTTGGCAACCAGTAGCAGCCATAGGACCAGATGCACGTAGATCAGCTTCTTGATTTCATACTTGAGAGTCACACTGTGGGGCAAAGCACAGGGAGAAGCACCTTTCATTCAAATTCTTCTATATGCCAGGCAACTGTACTGGATACAAATTTGAATGGCAGTCTCTGACTGAGGCTGGGCACAAGGAATCAAGAGAAAAAAAACGGCAGAGAAGGCTATCCAGAAGTGGACTGTGTCAGATAGGTCCTCAAGGCTGAGGGAAGATGGTCATTCTACACAGACAAGAGCGTACATATACAAAAGCGTAAGGAGGGGACCAAGTGGTTGAATATGGCAAGAGCACATGCGGAGGGGTGGTAAAGGGGCATAAAACTGGAAAAACTTTTTTTAAATTGGTTATGGGGCTTGAATTCAGGGCATGGTTGCTGTCCTTGAGCTTTTCTGTTCAAGTCTAGCACTCTACCACTTTGAGCACATATCTCCAATTAACCACTAAAAATTGGGAAGTGGCACTGTGGCTCAAAGTGGTAAGGCACTGGGCTTGAGCAAAAGGAGCTCAGGACAGTGCCCAGGCCGAGTTCAAGCCCTATGATTGAGTGCAAACCCCCCCCCCCCCCCCCCCCCGCCCCAGAGGGGGAAAAAAAAGAAATTAAACCCTAAAGAGCTTGTCATTCTTCAAAACTCTAGAAAGATGCTAAGAACATTTTGAAAGAACTCAATGAATTTAAGAAAGAAAAATAGGCGGGGTGCTAGTGACACCTGTAATCCTAGCAATTCAAAAGCCAGCCTGGGCAGGAAAAGTCCCTGAGACTCTTACCTTCAATTAACCACCAGAAAATCAGAAGTGGCCCTGTGGCTCAAGTGGCAGAGCGCTCACCTTAAACTGAAGAGCTGAGGGACAGCACCCAGGCCTAGAGTTCAAGCCCCACGACCGACAAAAAAAGAAAAAAGAAGGAAAAAGAAAACTCTTCAATTTTTTTTTATTTTAAAATACTCGTTTTCGAAGATGTGGAAAACTGAAAAAAAAATGTCACCTCTAGACTTCAAACTCTTGGATAGCAGGGTCCGATATTGCTTTTTTTTCTCTTTAATAATGAACTTCTTTCGTTTTGCCAGTCCTGGGCTTGCACTCAAGAGCCTGGGTGCTGTCCCTGAGCTCCTTTGGCTCAAGGCTAGCGCTCTACCACTTGAGCCACAGCGCCACTCCCAGCTTTTCCTGTGCATGTGGTGCTGAGGAATCGAACCCAGGGCTTCACGCATGCGAGGCGAGCGCTCTACCACTGGGCCCCTTCCCAGCCCCCGAGCTTTTTTCTTTTTCCAGCTCACAGCGCTTACTTACATCCTTGTACATTAGTTCTAGGTTGCACATCTGACCTGGAACGTGGGCCCTCCGTCTCGGGCCTGCCTGCCTGCACTTCACGTGCTCCTTTCCCCTGGTCCTCCAGTACCGTGCGGGGGAGTCGCGGGTGGCGGGGAGGGGGCCCGGCGGCGCGCGGGGCCCGGCGGCGGGCCACACCCCCCACCGCGGCCCGGCCCGAGGCCTCCGCTGCGCGCCTCGCTCCTCACCTCATCTGGTAGTGCATGGCCACGCGCTCCCGGTGCTGGAAGTCGCTGCCGTCGGTGCCGGCCGCTCGCGGCCCTGCCCGAGACGCCATGGTACCGGATCCGAGCCCCGGAGCGCCCCCGTGCCGGCCCGCGCCCACCGCTCAGCCCCCCGAGGTCCCCACGCGCGGCCTCAGCCCAGCTACCCAGCGGCCCCGGGCGCTGGAAGCAAACTTCCGGCCTCTCTGTCTCTGGAGGACCGACTCGTTGGTCACTGCCCCGCGCATGCGCCCTCGCTCTCGCGGGCCTGCCCAGTTCCCCTGGCGAGGTGCGTGCCGAGCCCCGAGCCCACCGTCGGCGTCTTTTGCTGCCACAGGCTCGTCGCACACTGATCCTTTCCGAAGCTTCGTTATTGGCTTAAGACCCTTCTGCCAGCAGGGAGTTGGTGGCTCACGCCTGTAATCCTAACTACCCCAGAGACTGAGATCCGACGATGGCGGTTCAAAGCCAGCCCCGACAGGAAAGTCCCAGAGCCTCTTACCTCCAGTGAACCATCAGAAAACCGGAAGTGGCGCTGTGGCTCAAGTGGTAGAGCGCCCGCCTTGAGCACAACAGCTCAGGGACAGTGTCCTGGCCCTGAGTTCAAGCCCCAGGACTGACAAAATACAACAACAACAACACATCTTCTGTCCACACTTCCCAGACCAGGAAATTGAGACCTAGAAGTGTTTGTGACTTTCGTGCTCCCACACATTGAACAGTTCCTGAATCCAGCAGCGAAGAGAAAGCATGAACCTCACAGTAAGGAAACCTGGCGCATGCTCGTTCAGACAAGCGACCAAAGTTACCTAAACCAATGCTATGCCACACTGACACCTTGATACCTCGTGGTACACTGAGTTCAAATCCCAGTACTGCAACCCAGCTTTGCATCTGTGAAATCCCTGCACAAACACCCCAAAACCCTATACCCAAACTCAGGAACTCTGCAAGACAACTGGACTGGGCTCTTTGGAAATGTGAAGGCCATGAAAGAAAAAAAAAATCCAAATAAAACTATCTGTAAAGGAAAAAAGTAGAACCGTGGGGGTGGAGCGCAGTGAGTAATGGTGAGTGTGTTTAATGAGTACAGAGTTTGCTTGGGATGATGAAAGAAATCCAGAAGTGGATGGTGTAGACTGTTAGAAGAACTGAAAAACTTCAGTGTGACTGCTACTTTCAAAGTTACTTGGGAGCTGGGAAGGTGGCTCAGTTGTAGAGTGCTTGCCTAGCTGGGTTCCATTCCTCAATACCACATACACAGAAAAAGCTGGAAGTGGTACTGTGGCTCAAGTGGTAGATCGCTAGCCTTGAGCAAAAGACACTTAGGGACAGTGTCCAGGCCCCAGGCCTGGCAAAAGAAAAAAAAAACGTTACTTGGGAGGTTGATCCCAAACTCCTAGGTTTAAGTAATACTCCTGTCCCAGCCTCAGGTTGGGACTACAGTATGTACCACTGCATCTGACTTACATCTCTTATTATGTGCTGGGGCTAGGGTTTGAGCTCAGGGCCTGGGTGATAGCCCTAACCTTTTGTACTCAAAGCTAGAGCTCTACCACTTAAGCCACAACGCCACATCTGGCCTTTTGGTGGCTAATTGGAGAGTCTCATGGACTCTTCTTCCTGTGCTGCCTTTGACCCATGATCCTTAGATTTCGGCCTCCTGCGTAGTTAGGATTACAGGCATGGCCCACTGGTGCCTGGTAATCCCTTAGTTTTTCTGCTTAAGGAAGTTGCTCTACCTCTTAAACCACAATTCCACATCTAGGGTTTTTTTCTGGTTAATTGAAGAGTCTCCTAGACTTTTCTGCCAGGATTAGTTTTGAACCATAATCCTCAGATTTCAGTCTTCTGAGTAGCCAGGATTACAGGCGTGAGCCAAAGGCGCCTGGCTTCACGTTTTTGGTGCCTACCTTCTGTGCTGCGCTTTGTCCATCAGCGCTGGCCTGTTCTGAGTCATCCCCTGGCCTCTTTATCATGGCCCAGCCTGTACTCACAGAATGTTCAATACATGCTGAGGCCTGAATGGCCCGGGGACGGGTGACCCTTTCCCCAGTGCTTCTTCCCTGAAGTGTTCTGCTGTGCTTCCCTCCTGGCTCCTGGTCAGCCTGAAGGATAAGCTACTTAGGTTCCTGTTGCTTCAGCCTGCTGGTTCCTTTCTCAAACACTATGCACTGGTGCTTTGCTTTGCTTGAATGGTACCTCTAAGACTTCAAACCTGTCTCAGAGCTAAATCCAAGCCAGTTCTTGCTGCAGTCATTTAATATAATATCACCTTGTTTTGTTTTGTTTTTAATTTTTATTTGCCTGTGGAGGGGCTTGCTGTCTTTTAAAGGCTTAGCACTCTTACTACTTGAGCCACACCACCACGTCTAGCTTTTTCTGAGTGGATAATTGGAGATAAGGATCTCACAGACTTTCCTGCTCCAGCTGGCTTCAAATGGCCATCCTCAGATCTCAGCCTCCTTAGTAGTTACAATTACAGGTGTGAGTCACCAACGCCCAGCTAAGATATAATTTATATAACACATAATTCACCTAACTAACCAAGTGCTAGTGGTACACACCTGTAATCCTAGCTACTGAAGACTGAGATCTAAGCCAGTTTAGGCAGGAAAGGCTCTTATCTCCAGTTAATCACCAGAAAAATTGGAAGTGGCGCTATGTCAAAATGGTAGAGCACTAATCTTGAGGGAAGACCCTCAGGGACAGTGCTCAGGCCTTGAGTTCAAGTTCTATGACTGATATATAAAATAAAAATAAAAATTACCGGGGCTGGGAAGGTGGCTCAGTGGTAGAGTGCTTGCCTTGCATGCCTGAGGCCCTGGGTTTGATTCCTCAGCACCACATAAGCAGAAAAAAAAAAAAAGCCGGAAGTGGCACTGTAGCTCAAGTGGTAGAGCACTAGCTTTGAGCTGAAGAGCTGAGGAACAGCGCCCAGGCCCAGAGTTCAGGCCCCTGGACCAACAAAAATAAATAAATAAATAAATAAAAAGATTATGTGACTTACCAAAATAGATATATGGATGTAAGTTTTCATTTCTCTTAAGGATGTATGTGTTAATTTCTTCTATTATTCATTAAATATATAATCAATAATACAATCACCTCTATTGTATGTGAGTTGGAAAGACTTTACTTCGATTGTCACTAATTCTCACTATAACTGCATAGAAAACAGGAGCCAGAGCCAGGCCCTGATGGCTCTCACCTCTAATCCTAGCTACATAGAAGGCTGAGACCTGAGGATCAAGGTTTGAAGCCAGCCCAGGAAGGAAAGTTCAAGAGACTCTTATCTCCAATTAACCACCAAAGAGCTGGAAGTAGAGTTGTGGCTTAAATAGTATATAGAATGCTAACTTCAAGTGAAAAAGCTCAGGGACAGCTCCCAGGCCCCGAGTTCAAGCCCTAAGACTAGCATACCACATATACACACAGACACAGAGAGACAGACAGGCAAACAGAGAGACAGACAGACAGACAGACAGACAGACACACACACACACACACACACACACACACACACACTAAATAACAGTAACAACAGCAAAAACAAAACAAAAAAACAACAACCCAGGAATGGTACAAATGAGACAAGCTAGGGTTCCCAGAAGTAAAGCAACTCAGATCAGCGCCAGGGGCCAGTCTGGGGTGGAGCGAGCTGGGAGCAGAGCCCACACGTTGCTTTCTGTGCCCTCTTGCCTGATATCCTGGTGGGCTGTGCCCCTTTGCCAAGCTGTGGAAATATGCCTTCTTCCCTCCTTTCAGGCATTTCCGGAAGGCAGGCTGGCCTGCAACCCCCCAGGGAGCCCCTGGACCCCTGCTCTTTTCCCTAGCTGGGGCTGAAGGCCAGGGGAGTGGCTTCACGGGAGCTGGAATATAATGGCAGGAGGGCGGCCAGGGCTGGCGCTGGCTCTGCGGTTGAGGAGGAGGCTGTGAGGGGGAGGTGAGGCATTGGATGCCTTTGGTCCTAGAGAGCAGGTATGGCGATGCTCCACAGAGTTGTGTCAGGGATGAAGAATGAGTGAACCCGGAGCAAGTGGAGGGCGAAGAGGGGAAGAGGGCCTTCTGCCTCTGTGGGGGCCACCTGGGGGAACCCCAAGTTGTGAGGAGGAGAGCAGTGATTTTGCCTGACTAGCCAGGGGGCTTCTGTTCCCTGCTCCCTGCTTTGTTGCGCTCCCCATGCTAGGGCAGAGAAGAGGAAGAGCCGCAGCTGAAACCCGGGCCAGGCCGGTGGCTAGCAAGGCAGGATGGCGCGCTCATTCTGAACATCCTCTAAAAGGCTTTCCAAAGAATCAGAAGCTGTGAAACTGGGCTTGGGGACAGCAAACTTTGAGCTCTGAGTCAGAGCAAGGCGTTGCAGGTGGAGGCAACTGGCCGTGCGGAGGGTTGACAGCTGTGTGATTTAGGGGAAAAAATAGTAGCAGGTGAGAGCTAGGGTTTCCTGCCAGGCCCATACTGTCCAGTGTGAATGCTGGAAGCCAAAAGCCACCATGGTTATTCGTGTGTGTGTGTGTGTGTGTGTGTGCACGCTCGCATGCACATGTGTACTGGGACTTGTACTCAGAGCCTAGGCCCGGCCTTTTAGCTTTTCCTGTAAAGGCTAGCACTCTACCACTTGAGCCACAGCTCCACTTCTGGCTTTTTGGTGGTTAATTAGAGATAAGAGTCTTACAGCTTCTTCTGTCTGAGCTGGCTATGAAATGAGATCCTCAGCTCTCAGCTTCCTGAGTAGCTAGGATTAGAGGCATGAGTCACCTGCACCTGGCCACTGTGGCTATTTAAATTAGTTCAAATTCCAGAAATATCACCAAGCCAGCTTCTTAGTCCTATTTATTAGCCACCGTTCACAGGCTCAATAGCCACACGCAGTTGATAGCGTCTGGGTTGGGGGGAGCACAAATCTGCAATACTTCGGTCATCACAGAAGGTTCTCTGGGCCAGTAGGAAGTCTCAGGGGGCTTGATTGCTCAAGGAGCCATGGCAGAGAGCAGTTGAAGGCTCAGAAGTCTAGGTGGCCATGGTAACTCCAGAATGACAAGGGGCGTGACTCACTGCCAGCCAGTGCAAAGTGGACTCTGCCCCTGGGGACGGGGGCGAGGCCTCAGCTGGACTTAGACGTTGGGCTCAGTGTGACCAGTGCCAGCGTCAGAGAGACATGGAGTGAGTGCAGCCGAGCGTGAGCTGGGGGGGGGGGGGGTCCAGCTCACTCATAGTTGGCGTTGGGGTGGGGGCAGCAGAGAAGGGCTGGGAAGCTGCGGGACATTTCAGAAGAGAGACCAAGTCAGGAGCTTGCTAGATGGCAAAACAGTCCCTCCTATCCTACCCTAACCAGCTCCTTCGGCCTCCCTCCCAGGTCCAATGCAGTCCAACTGAAAAGGATGGAATACGCCATGAAGTCCCTGAGCCTTCTGTACCCCAAGTCCTTATGCAGGTGAGGAAGCCAAGGGCAGAAGGGAAGGGGAGGCCTCTGAGCAGGCGCTTAGACCTCCTTACTCCTTGGGACTCTGACTCAGGAGATCTGGAGTAGAGCCTAAGCCTGTAATCCTGACCCACAGGAAGTGCACACTGCCCCTCTCCCACCCCTCTCCATGCCGGACGGGCTAGGTGGGCTCTGTGCTGGCTGCTTTCAGTCCTGATCTCATGGGAGACAAGAATTATTGGCCCACATGAATAGACAGGGAAGCCCAGGCACCGAGCGGAGCACCCAGTCTCTCTTTCTCCTCCCTCCCCTCCCCCCCCCCCCCCCCCGAGAGTTTCATGGAAGCCAGTCACTGCTGGCTCACACCTGTAATCCTAGCTGCTTATGAGACTGAGATCTGAGGGTTGAGGTTCAAAGCTAGGCAAGAAAGACTATGAGACTCATATCCAATTAACCACCAAAAAAGCCAGAAGTAGAGCTATGGCTCAAATGGTAGAGCTCTAACCTTGAGTACAAAAGCTCAGGGACAGGGCTCAGGCCCTGAGTTCAAGCACGCTCTCTCTCTATCTGTCTCTCTGTCTCTGTCTGTCTCTCTGTCTGTCTGTCTGTCTGTCTGTCTGTCTGTCTGTCTGTCTCTCTCTCTCTCTCTCTCTCTCTCTCTCACACACACACACACACACACACACAGTCTCATGGACTTTCCTGCCTGGACTGGCTTTGAACCATGATCCTCAGATCTCAGCCTCTAGAGTAGCTAGGGTTATAGGTGTGAGCCAGTGGTGCCCCCAAATACCCCCCTTTACAGGTGAGATAAGACTAGGAGAGGAAGTGGGTATGGGGGAGGGGTGGGCCTCATCACCTTGCTCATGGCATTAGACATGTGGCTCCCTCCCACTAAGCCCTACCCAGGACTAGGGAATGAGAATCTGCCTGGGCAGGTGACTTGAACGCCATCACCGGGCAGTGGAAGTGTTCTGGGCGGCTCTGAGTCAGCGGCCCAGAGCGTGAGGAGATGCAGGGTAAAGCCAGCCTGGGGGCTGGGAATGTGGCTTAGTGGTAGAGTGCTTGCCTAGCATGCATGAAGCCCTGGGTTCCATTCCTCAGTACCACATACACAGAAAAAGCCAGAAGTAGCACTGTGGCTCAAGTGGTAGAGTGCTAGCCTTGAGCAAAAGAATCTGTGCCCAGGCCCTGAGTTCAAGCCCCAAAACTGGCAAAAAAAAAAAAAAAAAAAAAAGCCTGGTGTGTGAGGGGCACTGATGTCCACCGCAGCCGCAGCCGCAGCGAGCTCAGCAGACGTTCCAAACTCCCCAGGCACGTGGCCGTGAGCACCGCGGTGGTGACCCAGCAGTTGCTGTCAGAACCCAGCCAGGAAGCCCGGAGGGCCCCGGCCCGGCCCTGCAGAGTGAGCTCCGCAGATCGGAAAGTGCGCAAAGGCCTCATGGCCCGCAGCTTGGAGGATCTCCTCCGCAAGGTGAGCCTCAGCTGAGAGCGGGCCTTGTGTGTGCTTTGTGTGCCCTGGGATTCTGCAAGGAAACAGGGTCAGGCCTTAAATGGTGAAAGGTTCCCCTGCGGTGCCAGACCCAATGCAGCCGGAGTGCTTGGACCACTGTCTGATGGAAGGGCCAGGTCTGCAAGGTGACGGGGCGGGCAGTTGGCTGATCTGTCAGGTATCTGGAACGGAAGAGGAAGACGAGGACCACCGTGGCATCTGTATGAGACTGAGGTTATTTACTAGTGCTGAGGTTGCTGCAGACTTCACCAGTGAGACAGCTTTCCACTCAGCATCGGGGCAAATCCAGATGGTAGATGCAGGCTGCCGTTGGAGAGAAAAGGAGACACACAAAATTGATGGCTGATGGGCATTATGCTTCTTTTGGTGGTGATGAAAATGTGGTGAAATTAGATAGTGGTTGCACAACTTTTTTTGGGGGGGGCGGTCCTTAGCTGAAGGTTAGCACCTTACCACTTGAGCCACAGCACCACTTCTGGCTTTTTCTGTGGTTAATTGGTGATAAAAGTCTCATGGACTTTCCTGCCAGGGCTGGCTTCAAACTATGATCCTTAGATCTCAGCCTCCTGAGCAGCTAGGATTACAGGCATGAGCCACTGACACCTGCACAACTTTTTTTTTTTTTTTTTTTTTTTTTTTTTGTCAGTCCTGGGTCTTGAACTCTGGGCCTGGGCCCTATCTCTGAGCTCTTCATCTCAAGGCAAGTGCTTTACCACTTGAATCACAGCACCAGTTCCTGTTTTCTGGTGGTTAATTGGAGATAAGAGTCTCATGGACTTTCCGGTCCAGGCTAGCTTTGAACTGTGATCCTCTGATCTCAGCCTTCTGAGTAGCTAGGATTACAGGTGTGAGCCACTGGTGCCCCACCTGCAAACTTTTTTTATCTGAGTGTGTGCCAGTACTGGGGCTTGAACCCAGGCTACACACTTTCACTTAGCTTCTTTTCCTTCCTTCCTTCCTTCCTTTCTTCCTTCTTTCCTTCCTTGCTTCCTTTTATTTTTCTCTCTCCTTTCTTCCTCCCTCTCTCTCTTGCTCCCTTCCTTTCTCCCTTGTTCCCTCCCCCTCCTCTTTCTGGTAGTGGGGCTTAAACTCAACCTGGACCTCCAATTTTGAGGTGGTTAATTAGAAATAAGTCTTAGGCTGGGAAGGTGGCTCAGTGATAGAGTGCTTGCCTTGCAATGCATGAGGCCCTGGGTTCGATTCCTCAGCACCACATAAGCAGAAATAATCCTGAAATGGCGCTGTGGCTCCAGTGGTAGAGCCCTCGCCTTGAGCTGAAGAGCTGAGGGACAGCGCCCAGGCCCAGAGTTCAGGCCCCATGACTGACAAAATAAAGATAAAATAAAGGTCTCATGGGTTTTCTCATCCCTGCCTAGGATGGCTTTGAACTGAAATCCTCAGATCTCAGGCTTGAGCCGCTGGCACCCAGATTAGCTTTATTTCTGCTCAAGGCTGTTGTTGTAACACTTGAACCACACCTCTACTTGGTTGGGTTTGTTTTTGTTTTTGTTTTTTGCTGGTTAGTTGAAAATAAGAGTCTCTCAGACATGTCTGCCTGGGCTGGCTTGGAACTGAGATCTGAAGATATCAGTCTCTTGAGTAGTTAATTGGCATTTAGCTTGCACAGCTCTTTGAATATGCTTTTAAAAAAAGCATTGAAAAAAATTTAAAAAGCATTGAATTATATACTTAAAACGCGTGAATTTATGGCATGTTATTTACCTCAATAGCTTTGGTTGTGGGGCTTGAACTCTGGGTCTGGGCGCTGTCCCTCAGCTCTTCAGCTCAAGGCTAGCACTCTACCACTTGAGCCACAGCACCACTTCCAGCTTTTTCTGTTTATGTGGTGCTGAGGAATCAAACCCAGGGCCTCATGCATGTGAGGCAAGCACTCTACCACCGAGCCACCTCCCAATCCCTTAACAGATTCTTTTTGGTCAGTCATGGGGCTTGAACTTAGGGCCTGGGTGCTGTCCCTGAGCCTTTTTTGGCTCAAGGTTAGTGCTCTACCACTTGAGTCATAGTACCACTTTGCTTTTGGTGTTAATTGGAGATAAGACTCTTATGAAGCCCGGCACCTGTAGCTCACATTTGTAATCCTAGCTACTCAGGAGGCTGAGATCAGAGGCTTGCACGTTGAAACCCTCCCAGGCAGAAAAGTCTCCATGAGACTCTTATCTTCAATTAACCACTCAAAAACCAGAAGTGGTGCTATGGCTTACGTGGTAGGGAACTAGCCTTGAGCACAAAGAGGCTCAAGGACAGTGCTCAGGCCCTGAAGTTCAGGCTCCACAACTGACCAAAAAAAAAAAAAAAAAAAGTCTCATGGGCTTTCCTGCCTGGGCTGTCTTCTAACCACGATCCTCAGATCTCAGCCTCCTGAGTAGCTAAGATTACAGGCATGAGTCACTGGTGCCCAACTTCTCAAATTTTTTTTGGGGGGAGGGGCTTGAACTCAAGCCTGGGTGCTGTTCCTGAGCTTTTTTGTTCAAGGCTAGTACTACCAGTTTGAGCCACAGCACCACCTCCAGTATTCTGGTGGCTAATTGGAGATAAGAGTCTCAAAGACTTTCTTGCCTGTGCTGGCTTTGAACAGAGATCCTCAGATCTCAGCCTCCTGAGTAGCTAGGATTACAGGTGTGAGTCCTCAGCACTCAATTAATTTAAAAGCTGCAGGTGACTGTTGGATTATTAGCAGGCTCTGTAGGTATTAAGAGCCAACTCGAGAAGGGTGGGTAGGGTCCCACAGTAAACAGCTGGGGCCAGTGCCATCCCTGGGTCCCAGTGCTTTTGATCTTCCCCTGGCAGCAGAAGTGATAGCAGGTCCCCCGTAAGAGCTCTGTGGTCCTCTGGGGATGGCCAGACCCTCACTACTCCGATTCCTCAGGTCCGGGATGTCTTCAAGCTGAAAGGCAAATCCTTCACCTTGGTGCTGGAGGAAGATGGCACCATTGTGGAGACAGAAGAGTATTTCCAGGCCCTGGCAGGAGACACAGTGTTCATGATCCTCCAAAAGGGGCAGAGATGGCAGCCCCAGGCAGGGCAGGTGAGATCCTTTCTGTGCAGGGGGAGGCTCGGAGCTTGGAAATCACTGAGGGCTGCTAACCACTCGTTTGTCTGGCACCAGGGGACTAGGTACCAACTGGCCCACTCTCAGGAGCCTGACAAGAAGATTGATGTGGCCCGTGTAACCTTTGACCTGTATAAGCTGAATCCACAGGACTTCATTGGCTGCCTGAATGTGAAGGCAACTCTCTATAACTCGTACTCCTTGTCCTATGATCTCCACTGCTACAAGGCCAAGCGGATTGTGAAGTTAGTAGCTTGGGATGAGCTGGGTGGGGTGGGGGTAGGGTGGGGTAGAAGGCAAAGGCAGAGTCTCTGTTGGTTCACTTGGAGCGGACACTGTCTGGGACAGAGTGTCATGAAGGGAAAGGCCATGTTATGTAAATTACTTTGGTTGGCCTGAAGGAGGACATAAAAGACTTGGTAGGGTACTGCTTGATGAGTTATGCCTGTAATCCTAGCTACTCAGGAGGCTGAGATTCAAGGATCACAGTTCAAAGCCAGCCTGGGCAGGAAAGTCCACGAGATTCTTACCTCCAATTAACCAGCAAAATGCCAGAAGCAGAACTGTGGCTCAAGTGGTAGAGTGCCAGCCTTGAGCAAGAGGCCTTTGAATTCAAGCCTTGGTATTGGCACCTAAAAACAAGAACAACAAAAACCTTATGAGGCCATCTTTTTTTTTGGTTAGTCATAGGGCTTGAACTCAGGGCCTGAGCACTGTCCCTGAGCTTTTCGCTCAAGTCTAGTGCTCTATCATAGCTATACTGAGTTTTTTTGCGTTTGGTGGTTAGTTAGAGATAAGTCTCACAGGGGCTGGGGGTTTAGTCCAGCGGAAGGGCGCCCGCCTGGCGCGCCCAAGGCCCTGGGTTCGGTTCTCAGCCCTAGTTTAAAAAAAAAAAAAAAGAAAGACATATAAAGCTACAAAAGACCAAAAAAAAAAAAACAACAACAAGGTAACGAGATAAGTCTCACAGACTTTCCTGCCCAGGCTGGCATTGGACCTCCATCCACAGATCTCAGCTTCTTGAGTTGCCAGGATTACAGGCATGAGCCACTGGCACCAAGCGAAGCTGGGATATCTTGGTGAAGACAGCCATCTTAGTCAAGTTGGCTGTGGATGCAGTCCTAGCGGCTGGGGGAAGCCAGCCCCTGCTCTGCCTGTGCATTGCTCTAAAATAAGGGAGTGGTTTAGGTGTCCCATCTCTGTGGTGTTCAGACCATCACTAAGCCCAGGTGACCCCAATTCCTATAGGTTGGCATGGCACTGTGAAGGCATTTGGAGGGGCACAAGAAGGGTTATTCGCCGTCTTTCTGACCCGTGTCGTGGTTTCTCCCAGGGAAATGCTTCGCTGGGTGCTCTTCAGCATGCAGACCACAGGCCACCTGCTGCTGGGCACCTCTACTTACATGCAACAGTTCCTGGATGCCACGGAAGAGGCCCAGCCCGCCAAGGCCAAGGCGCCCTCCCTCGTCCCTGCCTGTCTGAAGATACTGCAATGAAGGCCCAAGCCCTTGGAGGCCTGCCCCAGCCAGAGGCTCAGCCAGAACCCTGTGCTCGACTGGTCGCACCCACAAGCCTGGCAGCTAAACAGCTTACCCCCCCCCCCCCCCCCCCCTGCACAGGACGGTGGAGGCAGAAGGCAGGTCTGGAACCTGGGCGGGCTGACTGATGAAACTCCAGTTCCGAGCCTGACCCAGCTCCTTCCTCCCTGCCTCAGGTCATTTAGCTGATGAAGGTGGGTCACGGGCACGCTATGATGATGTCACGTTCACATGCAGCGCTTTCATTCCACTCTCTCCTTCTTGCTCTCTGCCCAGAATGCTCAAATGACTTGTTGAGCCACTAATGTACGGTACTGCAGAGTTTGCAATAAATTATTTATGCTGATACATCTCTTGTGTTTTTTTTCTTTCTGTCCTGGGGCTTGCACTCCGGCACTGTCCCTGAGCTCTTTTGCAAGGCTAGTGCTCTACCACTTTGAGACAAAGAGCCACTTCTAGTTTTCTGGTGATTAACTGGAGATAAGAGTCTCACACTCTTTCCTGCCCAGACTAGCTCTGAACTGCGATCCTCAGATCTCAGCCTCCACAGTAGCTAGGATGACAGGCGTGAGCCTCCAGCGCCCGGCTTCTGAGGGGAGGGCTAAGGGAGGAAGAGAGGAATCTGTTCTCAAACCATTCGCTATTATAGGAAATAGTACCTTTCTACAGAGTCCAAGTTAATTTTAGAAGTCTGCTGGAAAATAGAAAAAAAAAATGTCTGTTGAATTTGAGACCTGTGCTAACACTCTACCACTTGAGCCACAGCACCACTTACAGTTTTCTGGTGGTTTATTGGAGATAAGTCTCACGGACAGTTCCTGTCAGGGCTGGTTTTGAACCGTGATCCTCAGATCTCAGCCTCCTGAGTAGCTAGAATGACAGGCGTGAGCCACTGGCACCTGGCTGAATTCATTTTTCGAATTCTTCAGTGTTACTTTTTTTTTTTTTTTTTTTGAGGAAAGGAGAGGGCTTGAACTCAGGGCCTGGGCACTATCCCTGAGCTTTTTTGCTCAAGGTTAGTGCTCTGCCACTTGAACTACAGCTGAACTTCCGGCTTTTTGGTGGTTTATTGGAAATAGTCTCACAAACTTTCCTGCCTATGCTGACTTGAAGTGCGATCCTCAAATCTCAGCCTCTGGAGTAGCTAGGATTATTGGCATAAGCCACTAGCACCTGGTTCATTCCTGAGCTTTTGTCCCTAACCCAAGTGCTCTACCACTTGACCCACAGCTCTACTTCCAGCTTTTGGTGAGTAGAGATAGTCATACAGACTTTTCTGCACCAGTTTACTTTAAACCAGGATCCTCAGATCTCAGCCTTGAAGGAGTTAGGATTACAAATGTGTCACCAGTACCCAGCTTCAGTATCAAAACTTGCAATAACACAATTTGTAATATTTTGGTGGGAAAATACCAGTCAAGCTACAAGGCCATTAACCAATGCCCAATATTAGCTTGCTAGACTGCCTCGCTTTCATGCTCAAGACCTCTGGACCTCGACTGCGAAGTGAGCTATTAGCAGCAGTGGAGCACTGGCCTAGCCCTCCTCAAAGTGAGCTCCAAAGAGGATTAGTATCTCATCAGTGCATCAACAGCCAGCTCACAGAAGCCAAACACGGAAGGCTGGCCTGGTAGGTGGCTGTGCTTTGGTCTGCAATCCTCAATTTCAAAACTTGTATTACTTCATAACTCCTACTATAAAACCTATTTGGACTGTGTTAATGCTGAAACAAAGGGCTGGGTTGCCCAAGCTGGAAAGCTACTGCCTGCAGCCAATGTGGCAAGAGCAGCCAAGACCAGCTGAGGAGCACTTGCCACAGCTCCACTTCAAACTCAGCTTTTTGCTCAGTTTGACTTTCTTGCCGAGGCTGGGCCGTCTGGAACCTCCATTCCCAGATCTCAAGCCTCCTGAGTAGCTTAGCATTACAAGCCTGAGCCACTGGCACCCCAGCTGAAAACACCTTCTATTCTGGGCTGTTCTGCACTTACAGTTGTTGCTGGAGACTGGCTTGGGGCCAGGCTGGCTCCAAGGAAGCAGGTTGCCTGGCCAGAGGGCATGATGTTTGCATTATTTCTGTTCTACCCCTGCTGAAGCTGTGGCCTAGCAGCTCCTGAGACGGAGGTGATGCAAGCTGGTTCTGTCCTCAGGGCCCCTCTGCCTAAGGACCGGAGATTCCCTAATGAGTCTGTGGTGACTGACCACGGCCGGCTGGGACGGGGCCCCCTCAGCCCAGGGAAAATATAGTTCTTCCTTTTCTTCCAGGAAAGAAGGCCCAGAGGAGTGAGAAGTCATCCCGGGATGGACACAGGGAAGTGTTGCCATTTAGTAGGGAGGGAAACTGCCCAAGAACATGAGGCAGAGCCCCAGGAGGACCAGTAGCTGGCCCAAATAGGAAAATGGCCTTTCCTGGGGCCAGAACTGCCAAGAGGGGTGTGCTGTAGTTAGGGGCCTCAGTGTCTTCTCAAGCTGGTAACGAGGTGAACAGGAGGCCTTAGGATTCTAAACTAAGGGACTTTGGACAAAACAGTCCTACACTCAAGATGGGAGTCTCAACCCCTGGCAGGGCTGAGGTGAGGTTTATTAGCAGAGCACTTGCTTGCCTAGCACGCTCAGGCCTCGAGTCACAACTCTAGTACCGCCCCTCATAAAAAGAAAACACTTGCATTTTTGTTAAAAATTTCACCACCCTCCCGTTTTTGTGCATTTAAATATGATTTGAATCTATGGTTCCTCTTCTTTGCAGAAGGGGGGATTGACTCTAAATCATTATGTTAATACTAGGCAAGCACTCTACCATTAAGATCTATATCCTGGGGCTGGGAAGGTGGCTCAGCGGTTGTGTTTGCCTTGCATATATGAGGCCCGGGGTTTGATTCCTCAGCACCACCTAAGCAGAAAAAGCCAGAGTGGCACTGTGGCTCAAGTGGTAGAGTGCTAGCTTTGGGCTTAAGAGCTGAGGGACAGCGCCCAGGCCCAGAGTTCAAGCCCCATGACTGAGGGGTGGGGTGGAATATATGTCCCTAGCCGGATGTCAGTGGCTCACGCCTGTAATCCTAACTATACAAAGGCTAAGATCTGAGGATCTTGGTTCAAAACTGAAGTGGTGCTGTGGCTCAAAGTGGTAGAGCAGCTGGGAAGGTGGCTCAGTGGTAGAGTGCTTGCCTTGCAATTCCTCAGCACCACATAAAGCAAAAAGAAAAAAGTGGGAAGTGGCACTGTGGCTCAAGTGGTAGAGCACTAGACTTGAGCTGAGGGACAGCACCCAGGCCCAGAGTTCAGGCCCTATGACCAGACCCAAAAAAAAAAAAAAAAGTGGTAGAGCACTAGCCTTGAGCTGAAGAGCTCAAATCTACAGTTAAATCCCCAAATCTACAATTAAAAATACATAAGCCAAGGGCCAGTGACTAACCTCTGAATCCTAGCTCCTGGGAGGATGAAAGTGGAAGGATCACAATTTGAGGCCAACCTGATCACGTGCTTGAGAGCCCTTCTCCATGAATAGCTGGGCCTGGTAGAGTGTACCTGTCCTCCGAGCTGGGATGAGATCTGGGAACATTATGGCTCCAGAAGAACCTGAGAATAAGTCTTTTGAGACTCCATCTCAATGCAAAGAAGCTGGGTATGGTGGTACCTGTCGCTCATCCCAGCTATGGTGAGAAACAAATATTAGGATCATGGTGCCAGACCCTAACCTCAAAAATAGCGAGTTAAAGGGATGGAGGCATGGCTCAACAGTAGAGTACCTAACTAGCAAGCATGAAATCTTGAGTTTGGACCCCAGTAGTGCCAAAAAAATAAAACAAGTCTTCAGGGGCAGTGCCTTCATGTAGTCTTGAGAACTTGAGGAACAAGTGCGTATCTGTGAAATAAATTACTTGTGGAAATTAGCTGGAGTTAACACTAGCTTTGAGAAACAAACAGCCCTTTTAAGGTGGGTGTCAGAGGTTCACGCCTGTACTCCTAGCTCCACAGGAGGCTGAGATATGAGGACTGTAGTTCAAAAGCAGCCTGAGCAGAAAAGTTCCCGTGAGACTCTTTATCTCCAATAAACTACTAAAAAAAAAGCGGGAAGTGGCACTGTGGCTCAAGTGGTAAAGTGCTACTTGAGCCACAGTGCCACTTCCCGCTTTTTTTTTCACAAAGAGGCTCAGGGACCCCACTCAGGCCCAGCATTCAAGCCCTAGGATGGGGGAGGGGCAACAAAAAAGAGCTCGTTTAAGGCATATGATCCACAATTCTTCTCTTGTTCCCCGCCATATACACAAATTACATAGAGACTCACAAACCCACTTTTACATAAGCATTACGCATTTGCTGTATTGAAAAGATTTTTAGTTCCAATACTAGCAGTACAGAGTTACAGAGAAAAAAAAATATAAAGGCTACAGAGCGTATTTTTAAAACTTATTTGCAGGTATGTTAAATATGGTATGTTATGTATTGGAGGAAAACGGGTACTTTTGTCTTTGAATTTACTACTGACAATTTTCTGTGAATAGTTCTGTGCTAAGCATTGATATGCTAGAAAGAAAGCAACTATTCATCCTGGCTTTTTGCCTTTTGGTAACGTATTTACACACAGGCCTCAATGTTGAGAAGATCGAGGACTCGGTAGAAAAACGTTTTACACCAAGTTTGTACGACAGAAATTTCTCAGCAGTCAAAGTAAAAGAAAACAAAAACATGCAAACCATACTTTTCTGAAAACACTAAACTTAAAGCAAGCAGCGAAGCACACAAATGCAGAATGAAAAGAGCCTTTTCCCCTTCAACCAAAAGTAGTTACTTCCTTACTAATTTCACTAGGCGCTGTTCACTTTTCAAACAGGAGACGATTTTTTTTTCTTAAAAAAAAAAAAAAAACACAACAAAACTGTCCCAAGATTTCGCAGCTCTACGGCAGGTTTCAGAAAGTCTTCCACTCGGTGCTTCAGTAGCGCGGGGGTGAGTAGGACGGAGATCTGGACCTCGAGGTGTACCTGCCGTGGGTGTAGTAGGGAGAAGGTGACCGCCTTCTGTACACGGGCTCCCGGTCTTGGGCTCTCCACCCCCCGCCCCGGTACGATCTGCCGTAGTATTCTCTGCCGTAGTATTCTCGATCGTCAGAGCCGCGATCGTAGCCTCGGTCGTAATAATCCCAGCGCCGGTAGCCGCCATAGGTAGGTCTTCCCATGTAAATCCCCGGTGTTGGGGTATGCGGTCTCTTCGTGATGGAGAAATCCACTCTGATCCTCCGCCCGGCGAGCTCCATGCCGTTGGCGCGCTCTTTTGCCTCCTTGGCGTCGTCTACGCTTTCAAAATACACGAAGGCGAACCCTCTGGAACGCCCGGACTGCTGGTCGTACACCACGGACACGTCGGCGATGGCGCCGTACTTGGAGAACACCTCCCTCAGATCCCGCTCGGTGGTGTACAGGCTCAAGCCGAACACGCCCAGGCAACAGTTGGGGTCGGGGTCCTCCCGATTCCCGCCGTGGCGCCTCTGCGAGGACGGCGAGGGGGAGCGGCTGGGGCTGCGCCGTCTTCCGCGGTCTCGACTGTAGTCCCTGCCGCTGGATCGCTGGCGGGAGCGGGGCGGGGATCGCGACCTGGAGAACCGCCGCCGGGAGCCCCGCGGGCACCGGGGCCGGGACTGGGACCGGGAGCGGGACCTGGCCGGGGAGCGGCCCGCGGCTTTCCGGGGGGCCGGGGCGCTTCCACTTCCGGAAGCCGAGCGGGATTCCCGCTCGTCGTCGTCGAACATCCGCTCTCCGCTGTCGCTCATGACTCCGGCCCGCCCTCGTCGCCGCTCGCCGGGCTTCAAGCCTGCAAAAACATGTCGGTCACAGTGTTTATAACCATCTTCCCCTCGGCCATGGGGACAAGGAAGCGTCGGACGGGGGACAGAGGAGGAAAGGCTAATCGCGCTCACGGTTTCAGGCCATCATGGCGGGGAGCAGCTACCGTCACGGCCGGACAGGAAGCAGACGAGGCTTAACAGGAAGGACTCAGGACCATATCTAGTCCACGAGGCCACACCCACGTGACTCACCTCCTCCAATCAAACCCCAGCTTCCTTAGTCCCACCACCGCCTTAGTTTATGTAAATTTGGGATCCTGGGCTGGGGGCGTGGCTAACATGGCGGACGGCTTCCCCAGAGACCAGGCCCCAGGACTATCACCAAAATGCAAAACAAAACCAATAAAGACTGAACCGTCCCTGGATTAGTCACTTGTTAGATCTGGGTCCTCAAGAGCCAATCCAGTTCGAACAAGCCTTCTCTGACAACAACAAAAGTATGCTCTGCTGGGCTGAGAATGTGGCTGAGTGGTAGAGTGCTTGCTTAGCATGCATGAAGTCCAGGGTTCGATTCCTCAGTACTACACACACAGAAAAGGCCAGAAGTAGCGCTGTGGTTCAAGTGCTAGCCTTGAGCTTCCTGAAGCTCAGGGACAGTGCCCAGGCCCTGAGTTCAAGCCCCAGGACTGGCAAAACAAAAGTAAAAACATCTAAGTATGCTCTCCTAAGCTTTTCAATCCAATTAAGTAGGCAACATTAACCATCACAATTTTTCTGTTGCTATAACCAGGGCTGTGGGAGCAGCCCAGTGGTAGGGTACTGGCCCTGGATTCCCTCCTCAGCCCTGAGACAGTAAAAAGAAAAACTACAATAAAAAAAATCCTAAAACGGGGCTGGGAAGGTGGCTCAGTGGTAGAGCGCTTGCCTTGCATGCCTGAGGCCCTGGGTTCGATTCCTCAGCACCACATAAGCAAAAAGAAAAAAGCCAGAAGTGGTGCTGTGGCTCAAGTGGTAGAGCGCTAGCCTTGAGTGAAGAGCTAAGGGACAGTGCCCAGGCCCAGAGTTCAGGGCCCAGGATCGGACACCCCCCCCCCCAAAAAAAAATCCTAAAACTCGATCATTTATAAACAATTTATGTGTCATATTCTAGAGCCTTAGAAGAGACACACTTTTAACCAAGAGATAACTCCAAGAGGAAAAAGTGAGAGTATGTGTGTACATATACTTCACACAGTCTAGTAACTTTTACTCTTTAGTACATTGAGATTGAGTCACACCAACTTAAAAGATGTATGTTCCCTCCTTCCCCCCATATACTGGCTGGAGGTTGGAATGGAAGGCCTCAGGAATTCTAACTTTACCCCCCCCCCTTTTTTCTGATTGGTTGTGCATCTTGAACACAAGGCCTGGGTGCTGTCCTGAGCACTTTTTGCTCAAGGCTAGCACTCCACCACTTTGAACCACAGCACCACTTCATGGACTTTCCTGCCCTGGCTGGCTTTGAACCACGATCCTCAGATCTCAGCCTCTTGAGTAGGTGGGATTACAGGTGTGTGCCACCGGTGGTCGGCTCTTTCGGTTTGTTTTTAGATTAAGGCTTTGGGAATTCTGCCAGGGCTAGCTTCAAATTCCGATCTCCTGCCTGTGGCCGCCCTACTGAGAGGTGCATTTCCTTTAAAGCACCACCTGCTACGGGCCACTTCCATGTTACTAGATGCAGAGGGCCTTGCCCTTTTTTTGGAGGGTGGGGGGTGAGAGTGTTCTGGCACTTGAGCTCAGGGCCTGGGCTCTCTACCACTTGGGCCTCTTCATTCACTTTCCTGCCTAGGTTGGCTTTGAACTCTATTCTCAGATCTCAGCCTCGAGGGCGCGTAGGTAGGATTATAGGATTACGGTGTGAGCTACTGGCACTCGGCAGGCTTTGTGTTTGTTGTTTCCTTTCTTTTCGTGCGCCGACCCCTGGGCTACAGTAACTCAGGGCCTGGGTGCTGTTGCCGAACTTCTTTTGGTAAAGGCCGGCCCCTTACCCTTGGAGCCACAGCTCTACTTCCGGCTTTGGGGGCCAGTTTACTGGAGACAAGTAGTCCCAGCTGAGGGCGAGGGCTGCGGCCCGCCCCACCAGGCCCAAGTTGGCCCTGCACGTGATCTTCACCCAGCAGAGCACAGAATCCATTTTGTTCGCCGTCTCGCGTCCGCACCGCTCCGCACCCCTTTGTTGTCGTGGGCATGCGAGGGAGGGGCGGCGCGGGGGCTTGAACCCGGGGCCTGGCTGGCTCGGGCGCGCGGCACGGCCTGCGCCGGGCCTCCGGGTCCCTCCGGGGCTCCCGGTGGGCTCCTCCCACCGCCGTGGACGGCGAGGCGTGCGCGGCGCCCGGGCCGGCGGACCCCCCCCCGCCCCGCCGAGCGCCGCCCACCACGCCGCGCGCCCGCGGCTTCCCGCCTCGCTCGGCCGAGGCCGGCGGCGGCCGGGCCCCCCCCGCCCCGCGCCCCGCGCCGGGGGGCCCGGCGAGCGGGTCGGGGCCCGCGCGGGCGCCGGGCCGGACGCGCCTTTGTCCCGCTCGGGCCGGCCGGCGCGGGCGCCGGGGCCGCGGGCCGCTGCCCATCCACTCACTTGCTTCACAGGACTGTGCACGCCGACGGCCGCAAGTCCGAAACTCCGCGGAAGTGGAGGGGAAACTCCACCCTGCCCCGGCCTTTCCTGTTCCGGTCTTCTCCGAAGACCTGGAGCTCAGCCGGGGAGGAAGCCCGCTGCCTCAGTTTCCCCAAGAGCACGAGCACGAGTTTGCGCCTTTTCGTGCCGGGCCGCAGGCAAAGTCTCAACTACCCACGGCGGAGCCCCGCCCGCTCGGTCTCCTGATTGACAGTCGGCTTGACCAATCGGAGCACCGCTGGTCAGAGCGGTGGGGGGGCCTTCCGGACGCATGCGCCCTGGCCTTGTTCCGGAGATGGGAGGCTTCCGGGTGTGGGGCCGGGTCTCGGGGGGCTGGCGCCGGGGGCCGGGGGTCTGCGCGCGGCTCCGGCACGCGGGCTTCGGCACCCGGGCCCGGTAATCACCGCCGCCCCGGCCTTGGTGAGGGGGGCGGGCCGGGTCCCCGCGCTGCGTCGTGGGGCCCCGAGTTCCGAGAGCCCCGGGCGGGCGGCCTGGGCGGGGTCCGGGCCGGCGGACCCCGCGGCCCCATGGTTGCTCCGTCCACCTTTTCCAGGCGGCAGCCGCAGCCTCGGGGCGCGGACCCCGCGGGGGCCCCGGGCTGGCCGCGGCCGGGCGGCCTCGGGCGGGAGGAGCTGCTGGACGCGCTGCGGGCGGCCCTGCTGCGCCGGGAAGGTGAGGGGCCCGGGCCGGAGCCCCGCCGCCGCCGGGCCAGGCGTCGCCTCGGGGCTCTAGGAACTAGCGATCTCTGCCGGGAGACCCTGTGGTGGCGAGGCACTCACCGGGGACTCAGACCTCTCGGTGGCATTCGAGACAAGACACTAAGCAGCCTGAGCCCTGTGAGACGTAGGACAGCAAGTGCAAAGGCCCTGCGGTGGCAGTGAGCGGGGCTTATGTGAGGAGAGACGTCCACTGGGTTTACGCGAGGTTGGGGTTCACTGTGCTGAGCTGCGTGGGAAGGCGCTTTGTAAACTCACGGACGATTACTGTTGCTTTTGCTGATGTTTGTGTAATGTGTTTCAGGGCCTCTGGTGACATTGAACAAGCCAGCGGGGCTGCCCGTGTCAGGTAGGGGGTGTTGGGAGGTACTGACTGAGAGATGATGTCTCCAAGGGAGGGGTGGGGTGGGGATGAAGCTCTTTTTCCTCTTCTCTAGGAAAGCCAGGAGAGCTGACGTTGCAGTCGGTGCTGCCCGAACTGAGCCAGTCCCTGGGTACTAGGGAGCTCCACTTGGTGCGAGCACCTGGGAAGTAAGTGATGAGGGGGAGTGTAGAAAATTCACAGTGGAGCGCCTGCCCCTGGCACACAGTTGGCAATTGGCGCTCCCTGGGGGGCCAGGGCAAAACAAATAGAATGAACTACCCAACCTTGTTGGCTTGGGAGGGGAAACCTTGTTTCTCAGGAGGTCTGTGTTACGTATGGTTGTGGCATTACTGTTTGGTCTTGAGTGGAACAGTATTCCTTCTAAGGGGTGTTTGTGTGGGGGTTGGAGGGGAAGTGGGATTGGAGTTTAGGGCATGTGCTCTTGCTTGGCTTTCTCAAGTCTGGAGCTCTACCACTTGAGCCACATCTCCACGCCCAGCTTTTTTGCTAGCTAACTGGAGATGGAGTCTTTTCTGTCTGGGGTGGCTTTGAACCAGGATCCTCGCATCTCTGCTTCTCAAATAGGATCACAGGTGTAAGCCACCAGCATGCAGTGCCTAGGGGTCCCATTTTGTGAGTGGGCCCACAGCACGTTGTGTGGTTTGTCCCTTCTTCCAGGGAGCCTTCTGGGCTTGTACTACTCTCCAGTTGTCCCCAGACAGCGAGCCACCTGCAGAAGTTCTTTACCCACTGTAGGAGGGCCCAGAGGCCCACAGCTACCTACTGGTGAGCGGAGTTCGGAGAGGCTGTGGGGGCAGCGGGGAGTGGGGGTCCCGTGGGCCACCCTGTGACGTCTCATGCCCTTTCTCAGTGCCGTCACTGATGGCATCCCGAGCCACTCTGAGGGGAAGATCCGCGTGGCCCTGGCCCTGGCACACACTGATGGCGTCAGCCAGGTGAGTCGGGTGGGGAAGGGGGCTCTTCAATTCTGCCACCTTCCAGAGGAGTCTGGGGAGGGAGATGGGGGAGAGTGGCCCCCTGGGCCGGGCCGTCTTGCGGGTGCAGCTCTCAGGTGCGTAGGAACCTTGTCCAGGCTTGGCTGGCCCCACAGGGGGTTCCTGTCAAGTGCCCATCCCGAAAGGACATCACGGAAGGCGTCAGGAGGACCCTCAGCCGCTTCCGTGTCCTGGCCGCGGGCTCCGGCTGTGCCCTGGTGCAGCTGCAGCCACTGACAGGTGGGTCGGAGCTCTGGCCGGCTTTGGGGCACCGGCGGGAATGAAGACCGTCCTCCCTGTAGTTCAGCCAGCGCCACGATCTCACCCTCCTGCCTGCCCCATGCCCTCACTGCCCTTGTGCTTGGGGGAGGGGGAGGGACCGCCACGGGGGGGGGGGCTGTCCACCATGTCCCGTCTTCTTCGCCCAGCGTTTCCCGATCAGCTGCAGGTACACATGGTGCTGCAGCTCTGTCCGGTGCTTGGGGACCACACGTACGCCGCTCGAGTGGGCACCGTCCTCGGCCAGCGCTTCCTCCTGCCAGTTGAGAATGCCAAGCCCCGGAGACAGGTGCCCAGGCCCATGCGCCTGCTTCCTTCCAGCATGGGGTGTGGTCCGGGTGCCCTCCTGGCTTCCTGCGCTCACTCCCCGTCTAGCTGTGTGGCTTGGGCCCGTCCTGCCCACGTGGCAAGCGGAAGCCCTGAAGCAGAGGGACTTCCAACAGCCCTCCCTACGCCCGCCCCTCAAGTCTGGGGTGTGTGGTAGGGTATTTCTCAATGCTCTGACCTTGAGCCCAAAGTACCGAGGTGCACTCCCCCTTCCCCCAGCGTGCAGTGTGATGAGTGGGAGAGGGTAGGGGCGGGCAGCCATGCAGGGACCCCGCCAGTTGAGAGGGCACGCTCTGTGGATGAAGATTTCACCTGCTGACACCGCCATCCTGGGACTACAGGTGTCATCCCATGACCTTGTCCAGCAGCAAGAAGGGCTAGACATGGTGTTTAGCTGTGTGGCCAGGAGGAAAGTGGTTTGGGAAGTTCCCAGCAAGCATCTGCTGCTGTGTGGGAATTAGTGTGCTCAGCCATGGTGTGTGTGTGTGTGTGTGTGTGTGTGTGTGTGTGTGTGTGTGTGTGTGTGTGTGTGTGTGTGTGTGTGTGTGTGTGTGTGTGTGTGTGTGTGTGTGTGTGTGTGTGTGTGTGTGTGTGTGTACAAGACAGCCGCACATGGGGAGAGGGGCTGGCCTCACGTCCCCTCGGCGCTCCATCTGCTGCCTTGGTTCTTCTGCTCAGGTCTTGGGTGACGCTCTGCTCCGCCGCCTCCGCCTCCCTCCCTCCCAGGCTGCCCCGCTGCCTCTGCACCTCCACCTGCACCGCCTTCTCCTCCCAGGCACCAGCCCCGCGGGCGCTCCCGTGGAGCTCGTGGCTCCCCTGCCCCCCTATTTCTCCAGGACTCTGCAGTGCCTGGGGCTCCCCGAGCCGTAGCCTTTCCACTGGTTCACTGTGTGGCGCTGGGCAAGTGGCTTCTCTGTGGATTTGAAATAATAAAAACTCCTACCTCAGGCTCTGCTTTGGCGGATTTGCTGGTAAAACAGATACTTTCCGTGGCCTGTGGTTTGCTCAGTTGTATTTGGTGGCTTCCTTTGAAAGCTGATCATTTTAATCATTTTCCCCCCCTCCTTTTGGTGCTAGTCCTGGGGCTTGAACTTGGGGTCTGGGTACTGAGTTTTGTTGCTCAAGGCTAGTGCTTTACTACTTGAGCTTTTTTTTTTTTTTTTTTTTTTAACCACTTTTGGTTTTTTGGTGTTTCCTTGGGGATGTGTCTTATGGACTGTCTTGCCCTAGCTGGCTTTTTGAAATGTGATCTTCAGATCTCAGCCTGGTGAGTAGAATTATAGTCATAAACCACCAGTGCCCAGCTCATTTTTTCTTTTTATTACATTGCCTTGGCTGGCTTCCACTCCTGGGCTCAAGAAGCGTTACTGCTGGGACTGCAGGAGTACACTACACTGCTGGCCTCTGTGGAATTAAGTACACTTGGTGATTTTCCAATGTGCCGCCAGCTCCACGGCCACCTCCTGAACTGCTTCCATCTTCCACAGCTGATTTCACACCCACCAGTCCTTATAGCCTGACTCGACAGTTCCCAGCCCCACATGACATTCTGGTTTTATCTCAAATTGACTAGGTTCACCATCTAAGTGAGATACTTATATTTTACTTTAAAAAATTGAAATAGGGCTGGGTTCCAGGGGCTCATGCCTGTTAGCTACTCAGACGGCTGAGATCTGATGATCCTGGTTCAAAGCCAGCCTGGGCTGGAAAGTCCATGAGACTTAACCTCAAATTAGCCACCAGAGCTGGGCACCAGTGGCTCACGTCCGTAATCCTAGCTACTCAGGAGGCTGAGATCTGAGGATGGAGGTTCAAAACCAGCCTGGGCAGGAAAGTCCGTGAAATTCTTATCTCCAGTAAACCACTAGAAAACTGGAAGTGGTGCTGTGGCTCAAGCGGTAGAGCGCTCACCTTGAGCTGAAGAGCTGAGGGACAGCGCCCAAGCCCAGTGTAAAAGCCCCACGACCGACCAAAAAAAAAAAGAACACATTACCTGAGCTACACCTACAAGCTTAGCAGTATGTTTATTTTTGTCGGTCGTGGGGCTTGAACTGGGCTTGGGCGCTTTCTCTGAGCTCTTCAGCTCAAAGCGAGCACTCTAGCACTTGAGCCACAGCGCCACTTCTGGATTTTTGGTGGTTTATTGGAGATGAGTCTCACGGACTTTGCTGCCAGGGCTGGCTTTGAACCACAATCCTCAGATTTTGACCTCCTAGGTAGCTAGAATTATAGGTGTGAACCACTGGTATCCAGCTTCTACCAGTCTTTCTGACAACGCACCCAGGGTATTTCTGTTTACCATGTCATGTGAGAAGGCTTTTTTTTTTTTCTTCCAGTGCTGGGGATCAAACCCCAGGTCTCAAACATGCTAGGCAAGCACTCTGCCACTGAACCACACTGCCAGCATATTTGGGAGTTGGGTAGTAGTACTGGGGTTTGGACTTGGCTTCAAGCTTGCTAGGCAGGTGCTTTGCTTCGTAAGCCATTATACCAGGCTCTTTTGCTGTAAAGGGTCTTAACTTTTGGCCTGGGGTAATGTGGATCACGAGCCTCCTGTCTTTGCTTCCTGCAGTAGCTAACACAGAGGCCGATGCCACTCTCTCCAGCTTTTTCTGTTCCAGTCAGGTCTCAACCTTTGTGCCTGTGCTGGCCTAGAACCATGGTGTTCCCAGTCTTTGCTTCCTGAGTTGTTAGGGTTACATGTGTGGGCTGCCAACACAGCCCTGCTCTGCTTTGTAAGTTTTACCACAAAGCTGGTCACCCCTGTGACCAGCTTTGCTAATACATTCATTTCCATAAACTGCGGGAAAGACCTAGCACAACCTGAGTGGCTTAGAACAACAGAAACAGCTAGGTGCGGGTGGCTCATGCCTGTAATCCTCACTACCCAGGAGGCTGAGATCTGAGGATCGTGGTTCAAACCCTCCTAGGCAGGAAAGTCCCAGAGATTTTTTTTGGGGGGGGGGGAGGGTCTGGTTATGGGGCCTGAACTCTGGGCCTGGGCGCTGTCCCTCAGCTCTTCAGCTCAAGGCTAGCGCTCTATTACTTGAGCCACAGCGCCACTCCCAGTTTTTTCTGCTTATGTGGTGCTGAGGAATCGAACCCAGGGCCTCAGGCATGTGAGGCGAGTGCTCTACCCCTGAGCCACTGTCCCAGCCCTCCCAGAGATTCTTATCTCCAATTAACCTCCAGAAAACTGGAAGTGGGGTTGTTGCTCAAGTGGTAGAGTGCTCACCTTGAGCTGAAGAGTTGAGTGACAGTGCCCAAGTCCCACCACCAACAAAAAAAAACAACAAACAGTTTTCACATTTGGGAGGCCTGAAGTCCAAAACCAAGGTGACAGTAGGGTCCCCTAGGAGGGCTCCGGGTTCTCTGTGCAGCTGTCCATTGGCTGCTGGGGATGGAATGCAGGCCTTCCTGCATGCCAAGTGGTTCACCATGGAGCCACTCTTCCAGTCCCTCTGCCTTGACAATGTCTCATCCTAAGGGGCTGAGCCACTAAGTTGAAGCCTCAACACTAGCACAAAGAAAAGAATCACTTTGACCTTTGTGCTGTTTTTCCCCATCATGTTACCCTCCTTTAAAAAATGTTATATAGGGCTGGGAAGGTGGCTCAGTGGTAGAGCGCTTGCCTTGCATGCATAAGGCCCTGGGTTTGATTCCTTAGCACCACATAAGTAGAAAAAGCCGGAAGTGGCGCTGTGGCTCAAGTGGTAGAGCGCTAGTCTTGAGCTGAAGAGCTGAGGGACAGCACCCAGGCCCAGAGTTCAGGCCCCACGACTGACAAAAAAAAATAAATGTGATATAATTTACATTTTACACATACATTATATATATATATATATATATATATATATATATATATGAGACCTTGCTCTATAGCTTATATTGCCAAACCGAGGAAGTTGCCTCAGCCTCCCAAGCCCTGGGATAACAAGAGCGTGCTGTGGGGCTGGGACTGTGGCTCAGTGGTAGAGTCCTTACCTAGCATGCATGAAGCCCTGGGTTCCATTCCTCAGTACCACATACACAGAAAAAGCAGGAAATGGCACTGTGGCTCAAATGGTAGAGTGCTAGCCTTGAGCAAAAAAAAAAAAAAATCAGAATGCACCACCACACCTGGCTGTGCTGCTGTTTTTAAAAGACAAGACTCCCTGGGAAGGGTGCGGAAGTGCAAAGTCCCACTCCTGTGGAGGATGAGAAGCCCAAGTCGAGGCTAGGGGCATGGCTCAAGTGACCAGGCCTGCTGAGCAAGAGTGAGGCCTGAGTTCAAACCACAGAACCACCAAAAAGGAAGTCAAAAGTGACGGTACAGACCTTACTGAAACCAACTGGAGGGCTGGCAGTATCCCATCATCTTCAGCACTGCACAGTAAATCACTGGATGGATTTGTCTGCTTAGCCTCCCCTCAGAATTTAGCCGCTTCATTAACTTCTCTGTCCAGTAGTCCAGTATTGGAAGAGACTGCATCTTCAGCCTTCCTTCATGTAGGTCCCCGGCCGCATCAGACTCACTTTAAATAAATGTGTATGCTTTCTATACAGTTAATCTCTTCTCATTTGATTCCCAGCCCTCCAAGGTCTGGATCTCCTCTCATCTTCAGTGACTAACACTGGTGTCACTAGACTTAAGACCCACACAGATAATCCAGAACCGTCTCATTTTGAGATGTCAATTTAATAACACCTGCACAACATCTTCCATGTAAAGACATCCTTCACAGGTTGCAGGTCGTTTTTAGAGGAGCACCATCCCACACACCACACGAGGGAAGGTCAGACTTCTCAGGGCCGTGGCTCATTGGCGATTCTACTCTTAGGTGGCTTTTGATCCCTTCTGGAAGAAGGGCCCGGCCTGTCCTCTCTGGAGAAGGGCTGGGCTTTGGACACTGACATCTCTTTCCCCTTTCTGTGTCATTCCTGTGTCCACCAGGTGTCACCCTGCCAGCCCTGCCCGGCGCGGGGCTGGGGATCCTGGTGTACGGCGGCTGTGACCGCATGTGCCTTGCCTTCCGCTTGCTGCCCCAAGATTTTGGGCAACCCACGTCACCTTTTCCAGACTTGCATTCCCCATCTATATAGTGAAGGTCCTCCCCTCCCCCTGTCCCCCGGTGTCCTGTCCAGGAAGCCGTGTCTGCCTGTGGGTAGCGGCTTTGTGCCTTGCTGCATGGGAGAGTCCTCTGCCCCTTGGAGTGGAGGGGCCTCCCCGGCTCGCTCTTCATCCTCCACCAGCAGTGGAGCCAAGCCTGGAATACATTATTCACTGCTTTTTATTTGGGGCTAGACCCAGGACAGGGGCAGGGGGGTTCGGAACAGGAGTTTCTCAGGCTACGAAATGCAAAAGCAAGGGGTGCAAATACAGGGAGGCTCAGCCTCTCCATGGGGTATGCCTCAGCCTTGGAGCTGTCGCAGAGTCTGGCCTTGAACTTGCCTTTGGACTTGACCTTCCTGTGGTTGCTAGGAAGAAGTCCAACTTCAAAGGACAGAGGCCATGGGGCACTTCCGCAATGGGGGGCTTGAAGGCGCTGAGGACCACCAGCCTCGGTGTGAAAGAAGGAGGAGAGGGAGAGATGATCAGGAATCTGTCTTCAGAGGGGGCGTCTGGCAGAGTCCGTGGCTGCCTGGGGGAGGCCCCCCTGCTCTCTTGTCCCAGTGCTCAGCGCTACCCACCCCCTCCCTGGGGTGTGAGTCAGTTCAAGGCCCACCTTTCTTGGCTTCAGGATGCTGGGTGTCACCTTGAGGTCAGGGGCAGGTGGGAAGGACATCAGAACCTTGGCTGTGGGTAGAGTCATGAAGGCCTTGCCTGTAGTCGAAAGGACCTTAGAGCCCACCAGCTTGCTGTGCTGCAGCCTGAGGACCCGGCCCTGGGGTCGGAGCACACAGGGGGAAGGCAGCTGGGCCTTGGTGTGGAGGCTGGGGAGGTGGGAGGGGGCTGTGGGAGCAAAGGAATCTGTGAGGGCCTGGCGGAGGGCCAAAGGCTGACCAGCAGCCCCACAAGCAGAGGGTGAAGCAGAGGGTGGGGCAAGACAGAGCAGCGGGGGAGCCAGTGCGGCCTTCCAGCCTCCTCTGGAGGGAGGAACAGAGGGTTTGGAATCCAACAGACCTGGGTCTGCGTCTCTGGACGGTCCCTTCTGAGCTGTGCAACCTGGGACAACTTCCTCACACTTCCCGCTATCTTGGCTGGAAAATGGGGACAAAAGCAGCCTCCTTACTGGGCGGTGGTGAGGGCTACCGGAGCTGCGGAGTGCAGTTAGGGGCTGTAGGGGTCATGTCCTCCAGAGACCGCTGTCCAGGGAGGCAGAGGCAGAGCGGGGCGGCAGCAAAGGTCTGGACTCCACCCCGGGGCTGGACCCTGCCATCCTGCAGAACAACTGCCAGCAGTCCCTCTGCCTGGGGGACAGCTTTGGAGGGGACAAAATGCATTTGGCAATAAACCTAAAAGTACTTTGTGAGCAATGGCTTTTACTTGCTACGGGGGGGTCTTTCGCAGGAGGGCAAATCGGGTTGTGGGAGGGTATCTGAGGGGAATGATCTAACCCAGGGGCTGCGTTTGTTCAGATGCTCAGCGGGTGGGCTTGCCTGTGCCCGCTGGCAAGGGTTACGGGTGAAATCGTGCCCTGCCCTGGTGCCGGGAGGGTTTCCGCTTGCGGAGGCCAGGGCAGACCCGGACTGTGGCACTTTTTGCCTTGCCTTTCTTCCCCTTTCCAGGGACTGAAGTGGTAGCAGTGGAACTTGGCTTCTCAATGTGCCCCAGGCTCCTGGCCCCAGCAATTTTCCTAGAAGCTGACCTGTGGGTAAGGGTCCCTGAATCCTTGCCTTCCCCAAGGCTTTGCTGGGTCAGCAGATGAGGGAGTGCCGGCCGGGTCCCCGACCGCCGATGATACATCGCTAACGGCTTCTTGATGGTGGAGCCCTCCACCACTAACTGGATGCCCACATACTGGGGCACCTCCACGGCAGGCTGCAGGGAAGAGACAAGGCCCACTCAGACAGTGCCCATCCACCCTGGCTCTGGCAGGGCTCGGCACGGGTGGATGAGTCAGTTCCCAGTGAAGAGGATGTTACCTTGCTATTGGATGAGACAGGCCAAAGAGCCATTTCTAGGCTGAGGAAGGAAGCCCGCCTTCATCCTCTAAGGAAACTACTAGAGTCTCACAGGGCGTAGGGATTGATGGCCCAGAGGAGCAGGGAACAAGCACCACGCCATCATCTCCTTGGGTGCAAGGCAGCTCAATGAAAGAATGACTGCCTAGACTAGGTCAGGCCCTGGGCTGAACTCCCCATACCTCAAAAACAAGGCAGCAAGCCAACTGGGCTGGGAAGTGCCTTCTGGCAGAGTGCTAGCCTAGCACGCATGGAGCCCTGGCTTCCATTCCACAGCACCGTATACACAGAAAAAAAGCCGGAAGTGGCTCTGTGACTCAAGTGATAGAGTGCTAGCCTTGAGCAAAAGAAGCTCAGGGACAGCGCCCAGGCCCTGAGTTCAAACCCCAGGACTGGCAAAAGAAAGAAAAGACAAAGCCGGGCGCTGGTGGCTCATGCCTGTAGTCCTAGCCACTCAGGAAACTGAGATCTGAGGATCACAGTTCAAAGCCCAGGACCAGTACACACACACACACACACACACACACACACACACACACACACACACACACACACACACACACACACACACACACACACACACACACACACACACACACGAGGGACAGGATGGAACCCAGAACCTTGTGCATTCTAGAAGGCACGCGCAATTCCGTACCTCCTACCCTAGCCCCAGTGCCTCCAGGTCCTTGTGCCACTCAGGACTCTGGCCACAAGGCCAGTCGATGTAGCGCTTTCACTTTGCACCTCTACAACGTGAACCAAAAAAATGAACCCCTCTTTTTTTTTTTTTTTAACTTTTTGCCAGTTCTGGGTCTTTTTTTGTTTTTTGTTTTTTGGTCCAATCGTGGGGCCTGAACTCTGCGCCTGGGCGCTGTCCCTCAGCTCTTCAGCTCAAGGCTAGCGCTCTACCACTTGAGCCACAGCGCCACTTCTGGCTTTTTTCTTTTTGCTTATGTGGTGCTGAGGAATCGAACCCAGGGCCTCATGCATGCAAGGCAAGTGCTCTACCACTGAGCCACCTTCCCAGCCCTTAGTTCTGGGTCTTGAACTCAGGGCCTGGGCACTGTTCCTGAGTTTCTTTTTGCTCAAAGCTAGCACTTGGGCTGGGATGGTGGCTCAGTGGTAGAGTGCTTGCCTCACATGCATGAGGTCCTGGGTTTGATTCCTCAGCACCACACAAACAGAAAAAGCTGCAAGGGGTGCTGTGGCTCAAGTGGTAGAGCACTAGCCTTGAGCTGAAGAGCAGAGGGACAGCGCCCAGGCCCAGAGTTCAGGCCCCATGACCGGACCCCAAAAAACAAAACAAACAACAACAAAAAAACCACCTCTGAGGTGTTTTTGCCAAAAGAGTGCTTAACCTGAACCTCATCAAGCTGGTTGACCTAACTTCTATTTTACAGGGCATTCAGATAGCAGAAAAGCAAGTTAAATAACACCACAGGAAACAATCAGATAAATCCAAAATGTGGGGCAGTTCTACAAAGCACAGTAGGTTCCTTCAAAAGATCAGAATGGGGAGAAAGCAATGGGGCTGTCCTAGATGAAGAGACCAGAGACAAAACCACCAATGAAGGTGTGGCGCTTCATTACACATTGGCCTAAACACCCCCAAACCAATCGCTAATGAAAGACATCTGGGAATATGAGGGAACAAAACACTTTCTCGGGGGTGGGGGGGGGACTGGTGCTGAGGGGCTTGAACTCAGGGCCTGGGTGCTATCTCTGAACTTTTTTCCTCAAGGGTAGCGCTCTTTCACTTTGAACCATAACTTCACTTCTGGCTTTCAGATAGTTCATTGGAGAATAGAGTCTCACTGACTTTGCTGCCTAGGCTGGCTTTGAACCATGATTCAGCCTCCTGAGTAGCTAGGATTACATGTATGAGCCACCAGCATAGGCCAACACATTTTGTGAAATCAAAATGCTGACATACTCATTTAAGACACAATCAGGAACGATAAATGAGGCCATTTAATTTATACCATTAGCATCTTCCCTCCCTGAATCCAAACCATGGCAGATCAGAATCTTAATCAGAAGATAATTAAATTGCCACAAAAAATTACTTCCCAGAGCTCAGAAAACCCTTAAAATCAAGTTTCTAATTTTTTTTTTTTTTTGGGTCCGGTCATGGAGCCTGAACTCTGGGCCTGGGCACTGTCCCTCAGCTCTTCAGCTCAAGGCTAGCACTCTACCACTTGAGCCACAGCGCCACTCCCGTCTTTTTTCTTTTTGCTTATGTGGTGCTGAGGAATCGAACCCAGGGCCTCATGCATGCAAGGCAAGCGCTCTACCACTGAGCCACCTTCCCAGCCCCTCTAATTTTTTTTTTTTTGAGTGCTGATCCTCAGGCTTGAACTCCGGGTCTGAGCTCTTGTGCTTAAGGCAAGTGCTCTACCACTTGAGCTACAGTACTCCATTTCCAACTTGTTTTTTTGTAGTTAATTAGAGTTAAGAGTCTCATGGGCTGGCTTCAAATAACAGCCTCTAGTGTAGCGAAGATTACAGATGTGAGCCACCAGCATCCAGGCTTCAAGTCTCTGATTTTTAAAACTCTGACTCTATGCTATATTAGCAGACTCAAATCCCTTTATAGAACAAATACTACCATTGCTACTGTTACTACTACTACTACTACTGCTCCTCCTCCTCCTACTGTCCCTCCCTCCTCCTCCTCCTACTGCTACCACTACTGCTAGCAATTGCAGCCACTACTTGGTAGTGTCTGGTATTTCTCCAGACCATCCTAACCACCTGATTAATGACAATAGCTAAAACTTGTGCCACTTTCTCTGTGCGCTAAAGTCTTCACTTAGATCAACTCTAAGAACTAAGAACTAAGGTGTTAACTCTTGCTTTAAAGAACAGGCCTGATCAGGGGATATGGCAAGACTAAGTTTTGAACTGAGTCTGATGACCAAGCCCTGTGCTTTTTTGGGGGGTGGGGTGGGGGAGGGGGGTTTGAGTCCAGTCATGGGGCCTGAACTCTGGGCCTGGGCGCTGTCCCTCAGCTCTTCAGCTCAAGACTAGCACTCTATCACTTGAGCCACAGTGCCACTTTGGGCTTTTTTTGTTCTGCTTATGTGGTGCTGAGGAATCGAACCCAGGGCCTCAAGCATGCAAGGCAAGCACTCTACCACTGAGCCACCTTCCCAGCCCGCCCTATGCTTTCTTATGGGGCTCCCCACAATGGACCTCCGGGCTCCTACTTGGGGGGCCCACCACCTTACCTGCTTATAGATGAGCTCAAATGCGCCTGTGTCACAGTTGCGGTCCAGCCGCCGGTCGATGACCACGCGCAGAGTGTCAGCTTGCACACCAGCACAGAGTCGGGCAGTGATGGCTGTGGAAGGTGCCATGGTGGGGCTAGCGTTGATCTCGATCAGCCAGGGCTGGAAATCCTCACCGAACACAAAGTCTGCCCCGTAGAGCTCGAAGCTCGCCTTCCGGCATTGCACTGTGTCCTGAGAGGTCTGAAGTGCATGGATCACAGCAGCCTTCATTCCAGGTACAATGATGTTAGACCAGGCTTTGGGGGCTCCCACCTCCTGTAGGTGGTCCTGAAACCTCTGGCTGGACCACATGTTGTCGGCAGGCAGCATCGGATGCCGATGGCATGAGGTCTCCAGGTGTTTCTGGATGGAGTTGTTACACAAATGCACAGAGCTAGGGTAGAGGAGAAAGCCAAGGCTCAGGTCTGGTGTCTTGCACCCACGCTGGGCCTACCTGGTTCACACAACTGAGATGAGGCCCCTGGGAAGAGGCCTGCATTCCACACTTTTCTTTTTTTTTTTTTGGCTGGTCATGGGGCCTGAACTCTGGGCCTGGGCGCTGTCCCTCAGCTCTTCAGCTCAAGGCTAACGCTCTACCTCTTGAGCCACAGTGCCACTTCCAGCTTTTTCTGCTTATGTGGTGCTGAGGAATTGAACCCAGGGCCTCATGCATACAAGGTAAGCACTCTACCAATGAGCCACCTTCCCAGCCCCAGTCCCACACTTTTCAAGAGCCAGAGTCAGTCATATCTCAGGACCACCTTGGGGCCTAGTCCAGCGAGCCTTCCCCTCCTTAGAAGGTGAGGTGAGCAAGATGCCTGTTCCAGTCCCACCCCTATTCGTGACAAGCTGGAAATTCTTCGGCAAGTCTTTTAACATGCATGCCCTTGACATCTGCAAACTGAAGGCAGCAGCAGAACTTGCCTCACTGTTTATTGTTTTTGTTTCTTTTCCTGGCCTGGGGCTTGAACTCAAGGCCTGGGCACTGTCCCTGAGCTTCTTTTGCTTAAGGCTAGCATTCTACCACTCGAGCAACAGCGCCATTACCGGCTTTTTCTGATTATGTGGTACTGAGAAATTGAACCCAGGGCTTCATGCATGCTAGGCAAGCACTCGACCACTAAGCCACGTTCCCAGACCCTCACTGGGTTTTGTTTATTTTTGCCAGTCTTGGGGCTTGAACTCAGGGCGTGGGCACTGTGAGCTTTTTTTGTGTTTAAGGCTAGGACTCTACCACTTAGCCACTTAATTAACTGGAGATAAGAGACTCACAAACAAGCTGGGTGCCAGTAATGCTTGTAATCCTAACTACTCAGGCAGTTGAGATCTTAGGATTGTGGTGTGAAGCCAATCCAGAGAGGAAAGTCTGTGAGACTCTTATCTCCAATTAGCTACCAGAAAAACTAAAAGTGGAGCTGTGGCTCAAGTGGTAGAGCGCTTGCCTTGAGTGAAAGAACTCAGGGATAGCACCTAGTCCCTAAGTTTAAGACCCACAACAAACCAAAAAGAAAAAAAAATGTCTCATAGCCTTTCCTGCCTGGGCTGGCTTTGAACCACAATCCTCTAATGGCAACCTTCTGAGGGGCTAGGACTATAGGCACAAGCAACCAGTGCCTGGTTTTCACTGGGTTATATGAAAAATGACTAAGGCATACTCAAATCACAATTATTGATAGCTACAGTGCTGAGTGTCATATGACAGCCTCCACTCTCCACCTGTGGACACTGACCTGAGCAGGTTTTCACCTCTCCCAAGGCGCACACACAGTCTGGAAGCTACAGACCCAGGGCTCAACAAGGAAAGCTTAGTCCCTGGAGTTAACCACAGATCTTGCCTTGCCTTTCTCTTCTTAAATTTCTCATGTGCTTTACTCAGCTCTCTATTGGTTCTCATAATGCAAATCACTTTTGTGTGTTTGTGTGTATGGTGTGTTTATCTGTTATGGGGCCTGAACTCGGGGCCTGGTAGCTGTCCCTTAGCTCTTCAGCTCAAGGCTAGTGCTCTACCATTTAAACTGCAGCACCACTTCTAGCCTTTTCTGCTTATGTGGTGCTGAGGAATCAAACCCAGGGCCTCATGCATGTGAGGCAAGCACTCTACCACTGAGCCACCTTCCCAGCCCCACAAATCATCATTTAACCTATTAGATTATTTGATGTGTTATGTTCTTTGCTTGTGTTTCCCCCTGCTTAGAATATGAGAGGTTTTTTCTGTTTGTTTGTGCCGGTCCTAGGGCTGGGACTCAGGCCGTGGGCTGTTCCTGAGCTTTTCTGCTCGAGGCTGGCACTCTCCCACTTGAGTCACAGATTCACTTCCAGTTTTTTGGTGGTTAATGGAGTCTCATGGACTTTTCTGCCTGGGATGGTTTCAAACTGTGATTCTTAGATCTCAGCCTCCTGAGTAGCTTGGGTTACAGGTGTGAGCCACCAATGCTTGGTAAATAAGCATTGGAGAAATGAGATCATGTTTTGGTCACCCCTAAATTCCAAGGGCCTGGAACAGCGGTCAGCCTGGGATACTCTTGATAAGCCACAGGACCAAGGATGGGTGGTGGATGGAGGCCTGCCTGCCTGCCTGCCTGCGAGTCTGTGTGTGCAACGCAGCTTGGCAGCAGTAATTTCCAGCCTATGGGACTGCCTCCCCTGCTGGCCCCGATGCTCACTTGTCCAGGTTCTTGAGGGAGAAGGGCTGTGTGGAGAAGCGGATGTAACTGTCGCGATAGAACCACACAGTCAGTGGGTTCCAGTCAGTGACCAGGAACCACTGTCGCAGGTCAAACTTGGTGCCAAAGATGAGCAGGGGCCGCTCGATGTACTTCTGTACCACCCACTTGCCATCCTTTATCATCAGGGAGTTGCTGTCCACCAGCTTCAGGATCTCCTCCAGGTGGTCCATGCACACAATGCCTGCAGGACACAGAAGGCAGAAGCCAGGTCAGGCGGGGCTGGGAGAAGGGCCGGGGACCATGGCTGCCCATCAGCTCTCACTCTCGTGGAACTGAAAGGGCTCACTCATAACCACAACCCTCTTCCCCTTGCTAAGGACTTACATTTTTTCTACAACCCTCTTCCCCTTGCTAAGGACTTACATTTTTTCTAAGTAAATATTTTTGTTTGATTGAGAAGAAGTTTATGGACAAAATGTTACATAGAACAAGGAACTGGAGGTATGACTCAGTGGAAAGAGCACCTGCCAAACAAGTGCCACAAGTTCAAAACCTCAGTACACAGACAGAAAGAAAGAAAGACAGAAAGGCAGACAGAAAGGCAGACAGAAAGAAAGACAGAAAGATGGGGCTGGGAAGGTGGCTCAGTGGTAGAGTGCTTGCCTTGCATGCATGAAGCCCTGGGTTCGATTCCTCAGCACCACATAAGCAAAAAGAAAAAAGCCAGAAGTGGCGCTGTGGCTCAAGTGGTAGAGCGCTAGCCTTGAGCTGAAGAGCTGAGGGATAGTGCTCAGGCCCAGAGTTCAGGCCCCACGACCGGACCCAAAAAAAAAAAAGAAGAAAGAAAGACAGAAAGAAAGAAAGACAGAAAGACAGAAAGACAGAAAGAAAGAAAAAGAAAGAAAGAAAGAAAAAAGAAAGAAAGAAGGAAAGAGAGAGAGAGGGAGGGAGGGAGGGAGGAAAGAAAGGAAGGAAAGAAGGAAAGGAAAGGAAGGAAAGAAAGAAAGAAGGAAAGGAAGGAAGGAAGGAAGGAAGGAAGGAAAGAAAGAAAGGAAGGAAGCAAGGAAAGAAGGAAGGGAAGGAAGGAAGAAAGGGAGGAAGGGAGGAAGGGAGGGAAAGAAGGAAAGAAAGAAAGAGGAAGAGGTGCTGTGGCTCAAGTGGTAGAGTGCTTGAAGAGCTGAGGGACAGCTCCCAGGCCTAGAGTTCAAGTCTCACAACTAGTAAAAAAAAAAAAAGGGGGGGGTTAGGAAAGTGGCTCAGTGATTGAGCTTGCCCTGCATGCATAAAGTGCATAAAGCCCTAGGTTCAATTCCTTAGTACCATATAAGCAGAAAAAGCCAGAAGTGGCACTGTGGCTCAAGTGGTAGAGCACTAGCCTTGAGCTGAAGAGCTAAGGGACAGTGCCCAGGCCCAGAGTCCAAGCCCCACGACTGACAAAAAAAAAAAAAAAAAAAAAAGGAAAGAAAGAAAAAAAAGAAAAAGAAAGAAAGAAAAAAGAAAGAATGCGTACCCAGCATGGTAGCACTCATGTAACCCCAGCACCATGGACCTTTCTGCACTCTAGTGGGGGTGAACGTCATGGGTGCTGGTGTGGGAAGCAGGGGCCGAGTCCTACCTCGTCCACGGGACTTGGCTCCTGGCTTCACAATCCAGATGTTGCGGTCCCCCTCCATGTCGATCTGGGGTACCAGAGCCTTTAGCTGCTGTAGGACCTCCTCACAGCGCTGGACCTGAGTGTCCAGGTGTTTGAGTTGTGCCCCCTGGCTGGGAGGAGATGGTGATTTAGACAGAAGAGCCTGGGCGCAGGTGGGAGGCGGGGACAAGGGGAGACGCAGGCTCCCCCGGTCAAGGTCCAACCAGTGTTAATCATACCTTCCCCTCAAGACCCATTCCTGTTCCACCTTACACCACCCCACACCACCTCATTTGTCCAGACTATGGGAGTGAGGAAGGTTGGGAAAATTCCTTTTACTTCATATACACTCCCCATACCTCCAATCTTCTACCTTCTTCTGCCTTTGGCGGGATGCCTGTAGCTCACGCCTGTAATCCTAGATATTCAGAAGCTAAGATCTGAGGACCATGGCCAAGTCCATGAGATTCTTATCTCCAATTAACCACCAAAAAGCCAGAAATGAAGCTGTGGCTCAAGTGGTAGAGTGCCAGTCTTGAGAGAAAAAGCTATGGGACAGGGCCCAAGGCCCTGAATTCAAGTCCTAGTACCATCACAAAACAGAACAATAACAAAGACTCTGACTTTGGCACAAGCCTGCAGTTCCTAGGGGACATCACTCTGCCAGGAGCTATGCCAAGGGTTTTCTGCTTAGTATCACAAATCCTCCCAACAGCTCTACTGGGGAAGCATGTGCATTCGGAAACTGAATGTGAAGAGTTAAGTGACTGACTGAGGTGGGAGCCAAATGTACTACTGCTTCTCCTACAGGGACCTCTGGGGGCTCCCCCTTCCTTCCTTCCTATTCTGGACTTAACTGGTTGACTGGTGGGTCTCCTCTGAGTCTAATTCGAGCACATGCGGGCCCGCCCTCTTCTGGCTTTCTCTTCCCATCTCTCAGCCTCAGCATATACCTACTGGGTCTCTGCCTGTTCCCCGCTCTCAGCGCTCTGCTATGGGTACCGGGCGTTGCACTGAGGGCCCCCAGGCTAGTACATGCACGGAGCCGCACCCCACCCCCAGGGAAGGTTTCTGTAGTTGCAGATCTGTGTATACTTGCTGTGCTCCCACAGTTGGCTAACTGAATAAATGAGTGGCTAGGCGTGTACTCCAGCAGCCATCTGCCTCAGCAACTGCTATCTAGACAGGGGTTCAGGGACAAAGGGGGACCCTGTTCACTACAGGATGGAAAATGTCAACTAAACCGAGTCACAACCACAGAGGGGTCAAACACTGCTGAATAGCTGGGAAAGCTCCATCTCCGTCATGTTTCAACCTCTCCAGTTTCTCTACCATGGAACCCCCCGACCTCCTCGCTTTTTATGAGAGGGAACCCCAGGATCAGGGATAGCCAGATGGAGGGGGCTCAGCAGGGCCTCCTGGAAATACCCACACATGCACACTAAACAAGCCTCCCCATGATTCATGGCACTGAGTATCTGCTCAGCTCACCTGATGGGCTCAGAGAGTGTTATGTGGGGTGCTGTAAGAGACAGGAATAGTCGAAAAAATGGTGTGGTATTTTATACTTAGGAAAAAAGTTTTTGTGGAAAATGAACCTTTATGAAGACCTGGTTGACTAAGCATAGGCTTGTTTTTAAAAAGTAGAAGCTGGGCACTGGTGGCTCATGCCTGTAAGTCTAGTTACTCCAGAGACTGAGATCTAAGGATTATAGTTCAAAGTCAGCACAGGCAGGAAAGTCCATGAGACATCTCCAATAACTACTCAAAAAGTCAAAGTAGAGCTGTGGCTCAAGTGGTAGCGTTCTAACCTCGAGCAAATAAGCTCAGGGACAGTACTCAGGCCTTACATTCACACCTTAGGACCAGCACCAAAAAAAAAAAAAAAAAGTGTAGAGAAACACAGTAGTCAGTGAATTGCTAACTGCTGGTATTGAGCCATCCAACACTGTGTGTGTCTTATGATGAAACATTTCATAGGTCTCTTCTGGTAGATTCTCTCAGCCTTCTAGAAGTTGCCTTCATAAAAAAGACTCATTAGCTGGGTACCAGTGGCTCATAGCTATCATCAACTACTCAGGAGGCTAAGATCTAAGAATCATGGGTCAAAACCAGCCTAGAAAGAAAAATACAGGAGACTCTTATCTTCCATGAGCTACAGAAAATAGCCAGAAGTGGAGCTGTGGCTCAAGAAGTAGGATGCCAGCCTTGAGTGAAAAAGCTAAGAGACATTGCCCAGGCCCTGATTTCAAGCCCCAGGACTGCCAGAAAAAAAATTTTTTTTAAAGGGAAGAAATGAGGTGTGTGCTAGCTTGAGAGGCCACACTTGGTCCTCTTCCCACAGCTACTGCCCGGCTCCGGTACTCACTGGACTATTTGGTAATAGCGATGGAGGAAGATAGACCAGCCCTCAGGGCTGAGACAGAGTGGAGCCTCCAGTTCCTTGTCAATGTCCTTGTGTGCCAGGATGCTAAGATGTTCCTCACATGCACACAGAGCTTCATCCACAAACTCGGAGGTCACTGGTAGCACCGGCTTTTTTTCCGATTTCTTAGGCTCCTTGTCTCCTGCAGAGATAGGGAGGGAGGGCCTCTCATTATTCCACACTGAGGCCAGGACGGTGACCTGAGCCACTCACCTGAGGCCTGCAACCCTAGAACGGCACCCTTGGCCCTCACTGGAGGCTCCACCCAAAGTCCCCAAGGTATCTTTGGCCCACAGGCCCAGCAGGCCCGTGGCTCCCAGCCCAGGACTGCTCACATGTCTGAGGTCCTGAGGTCCTAAAATGCACCTGTAACCATGGCCTCGGTGAGCCTGGACAGACATGAAACCAAATCTGACATGGCTTCTAACATCCCAGCATACACCAGAAATCCAGACCCATCCAGAACCCTGACGAGATACTGATAATCCTTAAGCCACACAGCATTAACCTACATTTGTGCTGCTAGATCAGAGGCCCAGCAGACACCTCAGAGCAGACACCGAGCCCTCAAGGACTAGTGTCCATCGACGGCCTGACATTCTCCAGTGTCTGCAGTAGTCCCAAACTTTATACAAGCAAGGCCCTAAAATCCCCTACCTCCCCACACACCAGAACGGCCATCTGAGAAGCCTAAATGCAGAGCCTGCAAATTGCAGGGCTCCTGAGCCTGGCACACAACAGTCTTCCTTGAAACCAACACCCTTAGGCCAGGAGACGGAAGCAGGCAGAAACAGAGACAGTCTGCCTGAGGATTTTCCTCCTTCCCCCAGAGCTGCCCCTTCCTTCTCAGAACTCTGGTTGAAGAACTCTTAGGTTACAACTCTTACAGTTGCTTAGGAGCTAAGTCCAGAGAGAGAAAGGGCAAGTCCCCACCATTCCCCATGTTCCTTGTGCTCAGGTGGAAGGGGTCCCCAGGACACCTGAAAGCTGTCAGCTTTCACTCCTCACAGACCACAGAGATGAGCCTTGTCTGCCCTAGGGTCCAGGCCAGGCCTAGGGTACGACTCATTCACATGCCAGGCCCCACCAGGGCTGAGGCACTAAGAAATGGATGGGAAGACAGGTGTGCCAGTGGCTGGGACAGAATGGATGTGTGGTCTGGGGGACCAACAGGTGGAAGTCAGGACAGAAACATAGGTAGATGGACAGATGTATCTGTGGAAGGACAAGTAGGGTGGTAGGAATGAACAGACTGAAAAAAGTGAATATGGAGGTAATTGTGGATGGAAGAAAGGACAGATGGATGGACAGATGGACTGTTGAGTAAGTAGGTGAATGAGCAGATGATTCAACAGATGGGACAGGTTGATGGAAAAGGGTACTGACTGGTCATGTAGATGTGGATTGTCCACAGGTGTGGAGAACAGCGGGGTGGATGATGGGAGCATACAGGTGGGGAGTAGAGGGACCACAGCACTCACCTGGGGCCTTTGCCTCCTCTTCCTGGCCAGAGTATGAGTTCCATTCAGACTTCACCACCAGCTTGAGAACGTTGCGGGCAGCTGTCAGCCAAAAGTCCTCTGCTCCCGAAGCAGGGGATATCCTGCTCAGCCCCTAGGCTAGAGGCCTGTCCTGGTTCTGGAACCTGATCATGACTTGCCCCACTTTGGATCTGGGACCTGACTCTACCCTGACTCTAGAACCCGGCTTCAGTCTCACTGTAGAGTCAGACCCACCATGTGGCCGGATGTGACACATGGTCTGTCTGTCTTCAGAATCTGGCCTGGACCCATTTTCTCATTTCTTCTCATCCTCATCCACTTTTGAACCTTAGTCTAGGAACCAGATCTTGGCCCCAAACCTATTCAGACTTGGAATATAATTTTAAACCTAGTATCCGATCTGGATTCCACTTCTGACGTGAGTTTAGAGCACATTCTGAAGTTAAAGCTTACTCTACTTTGGGAACCCATAGCCTGCAGCCTTTCCTAGGACCCCAGCCAGCCAATGGGACTTACCCATGGCCTGGGACTTATTCTGGATTCCACACTGACTGAACCTCAGACTTTTAGAGCCTGCTCTACAATATATACTAAACTTCCTAATCTTTACTGGAGGTCAATCAAGGAGGCTCATTGAGGGAGGCCAGGGCTGGGGAAAGGAAGGAAATCTGCAGGGAAGCTGAAGGCGTGGGGGGAGGCCTTAGCTTTAGCCCCAGTCCTTCCATGTGAGAGGTCCTGGCCTGGGGTTAGGGTGTCCTTACCTATGAAGGCTTTTTTCTCATCTTCAGCCCCCAAGCGGTAGCAGCGTGGGAAGAAGGAGTCAGCATCAGCCTCATCAAACCACAGCAAATTCCGAAGGTTGAGACACAAGCCGACCTATGGAGTTAGCTGCTAAGAGGGCTGGGAGGGGTAGGCCCAGAAAACTCAAAGGAAATCTCCCACACAGAGCACAAGTCCAGAAGTCAGCAAGGCCCTGATTGGCTGTGTCCCCCATCTGTCCCCATGCTTGTCCGGGCACCTCTCTACAGAGAATGGTCCTTATTTCAGTACCTAGTCTTTCATATCTGTAAAGATCTGCTTCCTTGGTTGGGGCTGTGGCATACTAGCAGAGTGCTTGCCTAGCATGCATGAAGCCCTGGGTTCAATTCCTTAGTATCACAAAGAAAAATCCAGAAGTGGTGCTGTGGCTCAAGTGGTAGAGTGCTGGTCTTGAGCAAAAGAAGCTCAGGGAGGGCTGGGAAGGTGGCTCAGTGGTAGAGTGCTTGCCTTGCAAGCATGAGGCCCTGGGTTCTATTCCTCAGCACCACATAAACAGAAAAAGCCGGAAGTGGCACTGTGGCTCAAGTGGTAGAGCGCTAGTCTTGAGCTGAAGAGCTGAGGGACAGCGCCCAGACCCAGAGTTCAGGCCCCATGACTGGCAAAAAAATAAAAAAAATTAAAAAAAATTAAAAAAAGAAGCTCAGGGATAGTGCCTAGGCCCAGAGTTCAAGTCCCAGGACTGGCAAAAAAAAAAAAAATGACCTGCTTCCTCCAGGAAGCCCTCCATGCCCACACCAGTAATATAATGACAGGCTCAATTATGCAGCCCTGCCACAACTTTAGAAGAGAGTCCTTCAAAGATGAGGAAAATGAAGCGCAGAAAGGAGACACCATTTGCTAAGAAATACAGATAAAGTGTGGGGCACCAGCAGCTCACGTCTATAATACTAGCTATTTAGGAGGCTGAGATCTGAGGATCACAGTTAAAAGCCAGCTCAGAAAGACAAATCTGAGACAGATATCTCCAATATCACCAAAAAGCCAGAAAGGGACCTGTGGTAGGATGCCAGTCTTGAGCAGAAAAAGCTAAGGGAAAACATACAGGCTCTAAGTTCAAGTCCCAGTAATGGTAGTAAAAGAAATGTACTCATTACCTGACTCATATAACTGTAACCTCTCTGTACATCACCTTTAGAATAAAATTTAAGTAATAAAAAAAGTAAGTCAGAATGAAGCTGTGGACACGCATGGCAGGCCAGGACAACTTGGGTGCAGGGCTTGACACCACCCAGATCACGTTGAATTTCATGTATAACTTTTAAAATTTAACCTCAAAAATGAATTTTTAAATTCTTAGTTCTTTAATGTAGTTAACTTCTACGTTAAATACATTACATTTAATTTTTAAATTCTTTTGGAGACTGGTTCTCACTACATAGCCCAAGCTATCTTTGAACTCCCAAACTTCCTACTTCAGCCTCCTGAATGCTAGGAGTATGCCATTATACCCGATTTGAAACTTCTGGGAGTCAGCTAGCTCTGCTCTGCCCAGGAGATAAGCAAGTGAGTTGAACCCATTCTCTATCTCCTCGCTCACAGTCATTTGATGTGGGTTTCTTTGTTCTCTTTCCTTCCTTCCTTCCTTCTCTTTCTTCCTTCCTTCCTTTCCTTCCTTCTTTGTCCTTTCTTCTTTCTGTCTTTTTTTCCTTCCTTCCTTCCTCCCTTCCTTCCTTCCTTGCTTTCTTTCTTTCTTTCTCTTTCTTTCTTTCATCTACACATACTAGATAGATATTGTCTGAGTCTGAGTCTCACTGAATCCTATACCTCCTGTTCTCCTAGGAACTCTCTTACTGGAAGGAGAGCAAGGAGCGGGGCTGCCAGCCCAAGGGCTGTGTGTGTGTGTGTGTGTGTGTGTGTGTGTGTGTGTGTGTGTGTGTGTGTGTGTGTGTGTGTGTGTGTGTGTGTGTGTGTGTGTGTGTGTGTGTGTGTGTGTGTGTGTGTGTGTGTGTGTGTGTGTGTGTGTGTGTCCACTCCCTGGGGACTCACCTTTGTGGTAAAGGAGCCAGCCCGGGCATAGTGATTGATCATCTGATCCTTGGAGAGGAAGCGACAGTCCAACACGTCCCGCCTCGTGGTCCAAATGAGGTAGGGGACTTGATTCCTAACCATGC